>NW_024521428.1:6874744-7194452 GCF_017590135.1 Pyrgilauda ruficollis | reverse complement strand
GGGAAGAAATAAAAAAAAAAAAAAAGCAAGCAGTTGTTCAGTTATTAGAGACCTGTCAACACTATCACCAACCAACCACCCTACCCCACACACATACCAAAAAAAACCCCCAAAAAGTTTAAACCGCCTTCCTAGGAAACGCTAGACACGGGCAGAATATTCCCAGAGCAGAATAACTGTTTGGCAGGACAGGTACAGCAGACTTGCAAACAGCTTTCCCATCACACGTGTCACCTCTGCCTTCTTCACCTCCCCGTTCTGCATGAAACGGGGCACTGTGCTAGGATCCGCTGGCAGTTAGGAAAGGAGGTGAGCACGTTTCCAGGAACAGAGCCTTTCTCTTACCTGAACCCTAGCTTCAGATAGTCCCAGCCTCTGGCTTAGTTCCTCCCTCATGAAGGCATCCGGATAGTGAGTCTCATCAAAAAGTCTTTCCAGCTCGTTCAGCTGCTCTAGTGTGAAATTGGTTCTGCTTCTCCTTTGTTTAAGCTTGGTCTGTCCGTCTTCATCTTCTGACTTCACATCTTCCCTCTTCTCTTTGCATTCGTAGATCCCTGCCGGGAGGAGGAAGAAAAAAACGATGCTGAGCCTCCCCTCGCACCTCTTCGAAATTCTCTCACACAGGGGTCTCCCTCCTCCCCTCTTCGCCCCCAAACTCAGCACAACTTGGGGTACAGCTGGTGGGGGTGGGGGGGGCAAGGTCCCTGGGCAGACCCCGGAGGAGCGAGAGGGGCTGAGCTCCGCTACAGCCGGGCCGGGGGCAGCTGGCCCGAGGGCCGGAGGGAGGGAGAGAGCCTCGCTGCCTTGCCTGTCTGATGCCCTGTCAGAAAAACTATACAGATACATATAATTTTATTTTCTTTCCAGGGTTATGAGGAAGCCGTGCCGCTGGTACGGGCAGTTCGGGGAAGGGGGTGGTAGGAAAACCGCCGGCCCCCCGATACCTCCAGGCAGTGGGAAGAGGTGGGGGAAGGGGGTTTCTCCGGCGACGTTTTCTCCCAAAAAGGATTATGCAAGAAGCTGCCTATCGCTGTCATGGTGAAGCCACGGTTTGTCTCGTAAAAGAAACTTTCCCTGGGCATGAGACAGAGACCGCCTGTCTCTCTTCTCCTTAACACCCCTCTTTCCCCCAAAATACCTGCCAGCGGGTCGAAACCCCGGGGCAGGCGGTCCCGCGCAGCCCTGTGCGGCACGGCGGGCTCCAGGGCCATGGGTCACTCCCAGCCCCTCCGAAACAGCAGGAACCCTCCCAACCTTCAGGGACTCCAACAGGGCTCGTGGAGAGCTTGCGATCAGAGGCAGCCGCTGAGAATGCTTGTCCTGGGCAGAGGGGAGGCTGTGGGGGCAGCGGTAAAACAGTTCTCCTTTCCTGTCTTGGGTAGGGAGACTTCTTTTGCTTTGGCATATTATTTCCTACGTTTTTAATATTATAATTTTCTCCCCTTTTCCTTAATGTCGGGAGGCCTAAGGCACTGTCCTTCTTTCAAATCCAGCTAACGAAAAGAGGAAGAGGTTCTGGAGCGAGGGACACCACTTTAGGCTGAACCGGTTCCCCGGGATCCCCTGCCTGCCTGGGGCGCCCCGCCGGGTGCGCATCCAGCGCGGGCACCAGCGGAATCCCGGGACGAGCCTGCCCTGACTGCCTCCTTTGTCGTGCCTCACCTTCTGGGTGGTGTGGATTTGGGGGTAGTCGCATCTGCGGATGATCCCGAATTCCCTTTTTCCTCACCAAGTACACAGGTATTATATACATATATACGTACGTATACACACACAGAGAAATGTGCTCATGAACATATATTAACCCATATACTTAGGAGCATCTCAAAATGCAAATTATAAATTGCAAATCGTAAGTTAATTAAACGTAATAAAGCGTCCTGAACTGCATCTGGGCTTAAGTCAGGCCGGACCCAAGCCGAAGCATTCGTTTTCACTTCCAAAATGAAAACTGGCCCTGGCCGTGATCGTTCCCCCGTGCTTCGGGGCTGATACTAGCTGCATAAAACTTTGGGAAGGGTCTGGCCTCCGGATGGGAAAATTCGCTGTTTGGTTTTACTGGCGTTTTGTTCTCATTTCTCCTGTAAAGGGAATCCCTATGAAAAGACGAGGGTGCTAACCCAGCAAATGCCTAGGGAAAATCAGGCGCGTTCAAAAGCTGTCTCTTTTCCGAGGCTACAGCATGTCCGTGATAGGTATAAAATATTAACTAGCATATCGGTGGGACTGAAATCACACGCCGGAATCAGTTGAAATTAGACTGAAACCTGGCATGAATTTAAACTGTCACAAGCATCTCAGCTCTTTCCAACTCCTCCCTTCCATCCCCACCCCCAGCCCCTCTCCGTAGATTAGATTAGCTAAACATACAAGCCAGAATTTCGATTCACGGGGAAAAATGGAGAGTAGTAGAGGGGGTTTTTTCGATCTTTCTCATTCTATTTATAATTCCTGAAGCAAGCCCTGCTTTCATTTTTTTAAAAGAAAATCATCTCTCTCTGTATCGAATGATTCCCTTAAACTGAATCTTCTCGTTTTTCAATCTCTCGACCAGAGAAGGAAAATAAGCAGAATTGAGTGGTACTGGCTTGTGCAGAAATATGGGTGCACGAATACAGGATTATACCCCGTTCTTCTGTTTGGGGAACAGGTAGAAACAAGAAGGATATTAAATAAGAATTTGGGCTGTAAATTAAATCTCCCGGTGTTATATTAAACAAGATCAAACAGTAGGAAACAGCTGAAAGGCTGGTTGTTGTTCCCCAACCTATTAACCGGTTTTTATTACCCCAAGCTAACCAGTAGCTCCCCAGGCAGGTCCACCTGTCTAACTTGCCTAGAGACACTTTCTCAACTTTCTAATCCCTCCGTCCTTTTAATTCTCTCCTTCCCCTGTGAGCCTGTGCGAGATTTGTAGTTGTGTCGGTTTAAAAAATATATATTTTTTAATTGTCGTTGCTGTTGCTGTTGCTTAGAGAAGGGATGGCGTTTTCCCCTCGGTCGGCGGGGTGCCGTGCTGCCCTGGCCCAGGTGAGAGGACTGGCAGGGGACCGAGGGACCAGTCGGCCCTGGGTGGGCCGGTGCCTCTGGCCGCAGCGAGGTTCTGTCTCACCGGCTCCGGGCGGCTGCCCCACAGCCAGGCTCCTCTCCTGCTTCTCGTGCCCGCCGGTCGGAGCCTCCGAGTAGGACAGGCTGACCGACCCAAGACAAAATGTCCAGAGAGAGCCCTCTCCCCTCCCGCTTTCTCCCAGAACAGGCAGCAGCATCCTGACGGCCCGGAAGCAGGAAGAACAGGTCTCCTAGGGCATTAAAACTCCCCGGACAAGGTTTCCTCGTACAAAAATACACAGATAGAGACAAAAACGTCTGACGTGCTGCGCTGCCCCCTTTCCCCAGGCGAGAGAACGCCTAACGCACCGGATCGATTTCGGATGTGAACGGGGGCTGGCGGGGGGGCAGGACCGAAGTTGTGACTTGTTTTTCGCGGCTACGCTCACGTTATGCATGCAGGAGTACGTGTTCCTAAGCCTGTGTTCCCGCCGCCGCGGGAGGGAGGTGGCCGCAGGAGGGAGGCAGGATGCGGGAGGCGATCCCGCTCGCCCCGCCGGGGCCCGGAACCGGGGCCGCGGTGACCAAGTCGCCCCCGCTGCGGAGAGCCAGGGGCGGCCGGGGAGGGGACCGGGGCTGCCGGCGAGGAGCGCGGGGCGGAGGGCTTCCAGCCCTGCTCTTACCTTCCGCTGTCCTGCCCGTGTTGAACTCCTTCAGTTTGTCCTTGTCGCTCTCTACGTGGTCTTTGAAAAGATGCACCGGGCAATGGTTGCTGCTCTCGGTCATGTCCTGCAGGTTAGAATCAGAGTTTCCAAGCTCCCTAGAGCGAGCCAACCCACTCTCCAAAACTTCCCTGTACGTGATCGTCTCCTTCTTGTTGCCGCTGCCACTGCCGCTGCTGCTCTCTTTGCTTTTCTGGTCAAAAGATTTGGATACAAAAGCCGTAAGTTCTTCCATGGCTGCCCGGTGATCTTATCCACAGAGATCCACTTGTTTTCAATCGGAGATGTGGCCGTCCTCCGCACGCTGTTTTTGCACGTAGAAGATGGGCTGTATAGGGTTAGATCACTCCTGCTGTTATTTATGCCTTTCAATTTGAGATCACACTATTTATACATGGCTACCTCAGCCCAACCCCCAGCTCTCCCTGTCTCCAGCAATTACTGACTGCTCCATAGTCGCAGGCGGACTCCGAGCAGCTATCTCCCCCACCTCAGTCCAGCAATTGGCTTTCTTTTCATTTCATCACTCTTTGGCATCTTTGCACCTTGATTTAGGGAGGCAAAGAGGCAACAGCGAAAAAGAGGGGGGGAGAGGGAGAGAGAGAGAGAGAGAGGGGGAGGGAGAGAGAGAGAGAGGAATAAAAGGGAGGGAGGGGGGAAGAGGAAAACATGAAAATAGGTATCTACATTCTGTAAATGGGTTGCAGAAATGAGAGTCGAGGAAGACTTAATTGATTTTAAGGACATCCTGTGCGTGGCAACACTGTGAATAAAAACGGACCCACAGCTAACCAAATAACAGAGCTCCTGCAATTAAATGTATCGCTGTCAAGAGGAAAGGAAAATGAGTGTTCAATAAAAAAGGTAATGAATAAAAAGCCGGAGATGTGCATTTTTTGTAATCATTGGAAATTCTACCTGATTTGCTATTTAGCTAATTTGTCTTAATTAAACGGTCAAAATAATCGGCGAAACAAAAATGCTGTTTTAAAAGTGTTGCCTGTTCTGGCTGGCGGTGGGTGGGTGGGTGCACGGAGGGGGACGTGTGCTGCAGCTAAACAAGTTGCGAGGTGCCTCGGAGGTCCGTGTCGGTGTGTTCGGAGGATTTGGAGTGGGTTGTTTGGCTGTGGGGTATCCATAGGTCGGGAGTCTCTCCAGATGTATGTGAACATTGCAGGATCTGTCTCCTTGTTTATTCTTATTATGTTGTTTGAAGGTACTGTAGGGGGGAATGAAAATCTAAAATGTTTCTCTGGATATCGAGATATCCTGCTGCATGCAGCAGAGGGATTATTTGTTAACACGGGAGTGTGTACACGACAAATAGAGCACTAAACCTTTTTTTTTTTTTTTTTTTTTTTTTTTTTTTTTTTTTTTTTTTTAATCCTGCTGGATTTAACATAGAACTAGCAATAATTTCCCCACCTTGATCTTGGTAGGCTGCAGTTATTTTTGTTGTTCTCCTGGAATAGTTATTATTCTGTGCGCTTGAATAGCTGCCTGAAATTCGTCTCCAGATAACAGCGCCGGCATTTCCAGCGCCTCTCCGCACCGTTTGATCCCCATGCGGAGCCGACTTCCCAGCTATTTATTTCTGCCTCTTCTCCTCGGGCTTTAACGCGAAGGGTTATTTGGTATTTGGAGGAATTTTGTCTTCTGGTCGTTTGGCTTTTTACGTCCTTCTCGTTCCCCCGCCTCGAGTTTGAGATAATCAGAGCTCATCATCACGCCACCCTCTGCTCTGAATCGCAACCAAAGCAAGCTCCCTGTTGGAGCAAGGGGCCATTGTTTCTTTTCCGGGGGAGTGTGGGACTGTTCTGAAAATTAGCAGAACATTAAAACACTAAAAATACGTTTAATTAATCCAAAGGTGCCCCCAGCATCAGAGTTAACACTTCCACAGGAGGAGGGGGAAAAATAATAATCGAGGAAGCAATTAATAAAGGGCTTAAAAAAATCAATCTCCCCCTGTGCGAATTTAAAATGATTATCTAGCGGACAAGGATTGATCATTTGATCTCGGCACTGCGGATATCCCTGACATTTATTATATTGTCGTATCTCGGTGGCATCCTTCCTCCAGAGTTCGTTTAACAAGTGAGGGAGCGGAGGAAGCCTTACAACTTAACAAACAGGTCTTGTCATCGCAAACGCCAATCAAATCCGAGGCTCTAATGTATATCACACGGCACCACATAAATAATAAAGGCAAACGATAGACGGGGAAGTAACGTATGGCTGAGGAAAGATCCCGGCACGACACGCTGCTTGTGCCTCTCTCAAGCAGTCTGCGCGTGTAAGGGCTCGCAGAGGATTGTTGTGCAGGGTGGTGCGTGGTGCGAGGGTGTCACGGACACGCGGGGCCACCGGCACCCACTCCCCGTGGGAGAGGCTCCGTACCGGGGCTGGCCCCCCGCCGCGGAAACTTTCCCCATCCCTC
Source organism: Pyrgilauda ruficollis (assembly GCF_017590135.1). NCBI lineage: Eukaryota > Metazoa > Chordata > Aves > Passeriformes > Passeridae > Pyrgilauda > Pyrgilauda ruficollis. Next base: position 7,188,242 of record NW_024521428.1, on the reverse strand, counting down.
GGCTCGAACGGCACCGATCCCCACCGTGCCCAGTCTCCCTCTGCCTCCCTCGCAGCAAGCAGCAATCAAGGATAAATATTTACTGACTCCGCGTCCCCAGCGCCGGAGAGGCACGGTGCGCGTCGGCTTCCCCGAGCTGCCGGAGTTTGCACCAAGTCCGCCGGATCCCCTCTTTCCTCCCGCTCGCCCCCGTCCCACTCTCCTCCCCGCAGCTCCCCCCTGCGCCCAGCCCCACGCCTGCAGCCCCCGCCACGCTCCTCCCGGAGCCCCCCGGGCGCCTCCTGCCACTGCCGGGCTCCTGCCCCCGAGGACAGGGGCAAATCCAAGCCTCCTCAGACAGAGGAGGGAAAAAAGCTCTCTTGCCCGTTCCACATTCCTCCCTCCCTGCTTCCCAGCAGCGCCTGGTGGGAAGGTTGGTTCGCCGCGCTTCCCGCGACGCGCGGGGCACAGTTCGGCGCGGGGCAGCCGCCGGGCGCGCAAGTGGCGCGGCAGCCCGCGGGCCACCGCCACCGGGGACCTTCGACGGCAGCAGGGAGGCCCGGGGGGAGCCTTGCAGCCGGGGGGAACTTGCCTCAGACTCGCTCCGAAAGAGAAAAGCGAAACAAAGCACCGGAAAGGGAAAAGGAGAAAACCGGGAAAATAATAAAAACAAACAAACAAACAAAAAAGGACCAGTGCAAAGCTCAACTCTCCCTGGGATCCGGCCTCCACCCCGCCCCGCGGACCCTGGCGGGGGCAGGCGGCGGAGGGCGCAGAAGCGCGGGCATCCCCGAGGGCGCGCCGGGCCCCGCTGAGCAGCGCGGAGCTCTGCGAGGGACGCCGGGCCCGTCCCGTCCCGTCCCAGCGGCAGCGAGCGACGGGAGGCGGGGAGCGCCCCCGGGCCCCCCCTCTTTGCGCAGCCCGCGGCTTTGCGGGGACCTAGGGCAAGGTGGTGCAGGTGGGAACAAAACTGGGGGCAATTGTGTCCCCACTACAAACTTTGACGGCGGGTTCAGAGAGGAATTACCTTTATTGCTGCTCCTGATAAATGGGCTGGGGAGGAGGGATGCAGGGAGGGGTAGAGAAAGGGAGAGAGAGAAAGAGAGAGAGAGAAGGAACTGCCGCCCAAACACCATTCCCTTGCAGGAGAGGAACTCCTGGGACCCTGTCGCAAACCTAAAAAGTCACCAGCGCTCCTCAGAACTTCCCTCTGCCCCCGGCTCACCGCGGCACCCTGGGTACCCCTTTGCGGTGCCACAAGCCACCCCGCTCTCCCCGATCCCCCCTTGCAGGACGGGCCGTCAGCGGCACATTGAGGGCTGTCCCGACTGCCCGGCCTGCCGGCTCACCTGAGGGCACCATGCCCCCAAAATCCTCCTCCTCTTCCCCCTCTACTGCCCTGAGGCAACAGACAGGAGCCCTCTGCCAGTCTGGGGGTCCTAAGTGGACAAAAGGGGTGGCCCGTTTATTCCACCCCTCTTCCTTTCCCCACCGCCGCCCCATCGGGGCTGATTCCTCCCCACGGACCCGAGCCCGCCCCCTGGCTGCCCCCTCCCCAAAGCCAGAGGGGGCATCTGCGAGCAGGGCAGCCTGGCAGCGGATAGTGCGGACCTTGGGCTGCAGAGGAGCGTTTATTTAGCGTGGTATCAATCCATGTGTTCGTTTTTAATTCCTCTTTCAAAGGAGGCTCTTGACCAGTGTGGTTTTTCTCCGAGTTAAACGAGAGGAATAATCATGAATGAGTTTAAACGTTGCATTAGCTTTAAGCATTTCCGAGGCAACGTATTGAATTTCATATTTATAGGAGGAATTTACGTTTGTACATTTACTTATGGTATGACGTAGGGCGAAACTGATTTCCTTCCACCCTCCCCCCTTCAGCTTATTTTGGTCGAAATGGGGCAAATAAGCAAACAGAAAAATCATCGGTTTAATCCACGTTTTAATAAGCGCTGACCCGAAGAGCAAGATTTTGTTGAGTACATAACTGAGTCCTCTCTCTCTCCATCTCGCTCCCTCCTTCCCTCTCTCTCTCGTGATTAATTCAGGGACTGTAATCATGGACATTGTACATCAAACCTTTCTGCTCACGCTACAGACTCCTGCAGATCTTTATTGGTTTACATGAAAGCGAGTAAACATATTTCAGAGGATGCCCTTTCAATCTGGCTCCATTTCCACAGCACATAATTCCAAGGACAATTTGTTTTAATAATAAGAATGGATGCAGTGTTAATGGTTTTCAATTTGTGTTAAAAAAAAATTAAATATTTATAAGTATCGATCGAGGGTTTCAGGATTTTACAGACGTCTTAACACATTTCATAGATGGGATTTTTTTTTAATTTAGAAACCTGCGTCGTATTCTCTTTTATGCTGTTTATTGATTTAAGCAGCATCCGTGTCTCAAGCGAGAGACTAATAGATTTTCATTAAAATAGGCTCTCTTAATCCTGATTGTGAATGGATATGATTGATCCATCCAGCACACTACACATCTATAATATTAATAAAGGACATTATCATGGCAGGATTTGCTTTTCCGTCATCAGGGTATTTTTGTTTTTTCCCCTTCTTTGCAACCTTAAAGATTTATTTGGGAGCTGTAAAATAGCCCACAGGAGGGAGACGCTTTGGGAAGAATACATTTTTATATTAGATTTTTTTTTTTTTTTTTTTTTTGGTGGTGGTTTTAGTGGAAAGATTTTTTTTTTTTTTAATTTACAAACTGCTGCGGCAACATATGGTGAAAATTAAACTGTTTGCCCCGCAAATCTAATCTTAAAACATTTATGTTGAGTTTTATTTTTAGAAAAACATTTTTAAAGGAGAGGAAAACAATCTTGTACGAAAAGTAAAATAAAGAACATTTGAAAGACTATAGTTTAAACCAACAATAGCCTACTTCACCGGCTGACGCTGCTGGACTCGTATCGTACCTGATGAATATGTTACGAAGTGGTCGGGACAGCAGCGGCTACAGTAATTAATGGAGTGTGACAGAAATGCTAAGGGCTTAATTGTCTTTATTCCGACTTGCAGTAACGCAACCAAAGGGATACATTAATTCAGTACAAAAACACATAAATGCTCTCCTCTCTCCTAGACCAAGGTACAAGCAAACACACGCGCTCACACACGCACATCTCTTCTATAGCACATTATTATTTTTTTAATATATATAAAGCTGTGTCTTTCCAGCAACATTAATTACTCATATATTCATTACAGGGAGCCTAGACGTGTTCAAATCCTCATCTACTTTTACTTCTGCAAAATTAAACATTCACGAGGTGAATTACAATAAGCAATTGCCTTTGTGTGTAATTAATTACGATGCAGTGGGCCAGCATAATGGGCGAGTAGTCCCCTTGCTTTCAGTTGCCCTGGATAACTCGAGCAGAATAGGAAGAGTCTGTGAGGGGAAGGAAAAAAAAAAAAAAAAAAAAAAAAAAAGTTGAGAGCTGTAAAGTTTGTACTGAATTTAGCAACACGAAATACACACAGAGAGAATTGTTTGCCTTCTCTAGTAATGTGCGAGGGACGCTGCAATTTTGAACTCTGTAATAATGATTAATAAGTCAAAAGGGCATATTTTTCTTTTATGGTATGCAGCGCTCAAGGGAATATTCCGTGTATGTCTTTAAAACGAAGTAGGAATATTTACACACATGCACAGAGTTAGCAACAGCACCAAAGAAAGAAAAAAACCCACGAATATTTCAGTGAACTATTACATTTTTTCAATTATTTCCCAATGAGTATTTCAATGAACTGTTACATTTTCCCAATTCACAAGGAAGATTTATGGGATTATTAAGATTTCTAGTGGAAATATTATACAGTGGAAGTTTATCGTCTCTCAGGGATTGTACACCATTTGATATCAATTTCCAGATGTTATGATCTTTTTTCAGAAAATAATTGAGTATATTAACTTCTTCCCTACAGAAGACTATTTAGGGCTTTATTTATTTATTTATTTATTTACTTATTTTGTTAAGGGCACAACTATTTTCCTCCCACCCCTCCCTTACAGAACTAAATTGTTGAAACATCGGAGTAAACTTCAATCAGGTAACAGTCTAATACTCAAGGGAAGGAATAATTTATTTGCCACTTTATTGCGAGCAGAATCCCGTGAATTTAGCCGCGTTTTAAAACAGAAATAAGGTACATCGAGAGCGCCCGCCTGCCGGTTCCGCTGCCCCCCGCCCGGGAGGCCCTGCGCTCTCCGCGGTGGGCGCCGGTTCGAGGCGCGGGCCGAGCGGGCCGAGCTGGGCCGGGCCCGCGCAGCCCGGGCACGGCGGGGCGGCCACGCTTGTTTCCGCCGGCCCGGCGGGTGCCCGAGCGAGCCCCGCGGGGCGGGAAGCGCCCACACGCGCGGGATCCCGGCGCACGGGCGGCCCGGACAGGCAGACACCCGCCACTCCTGCGGCCCCGCTCCGCGGCCCGGCGGGGCTCGGCCACAGCAGCGGGACGTCCCTCCCACTCCCTCGCCCGCCGCTCCGGCCGAGGCTCCGGCGGTCCCCGCTGCCCCTGTGTCCGGCGAGGCGGGATTGGGCCCTGCCCGGGGCTGCGCCCGAGCCCGGCCCGGCCCGGCCCGTCGGGGAAGCGGAGCAGGAGGCAGAGGCTTTGCAGCTGTGCCCCGGAGAGGCGTAGGGCACACGCTGCCCTCGTGCCCTGTCCCCAGTTTCACAGCCTGCGGCTGGCTGGGGTGTCCCTGCCCCTGAGCTCTCCCTCGACCCCCGGGAGGGAGTCGGTGGGTGTTGCAGTGGCATCTCCCTCGAGGAAGGGTCGAGCTGGGTCCCCCCGGTCCCCGCCGAGCTGGTTCCGGCCCCGGCTGCCGCCCCCAGCAGATGCGGCCCTCGACGCACAGAGAATCCCCCTGTCCGGCCGCCGCTGGAAGAAACGGGGCTGGCCAGAGCGAGGTTTTACCCCAGAAAAAGGAATTAAGGGCTGTGTCAAGCTTCAATGCCCCTGCAATGCGAGGTGGGGAGCGAGGGGGCTAGCATTTCACAGGTTACCTCACCTCGCGTTTATCGGGGTAGTTAAAGGGAATAAAAGAAGTGAGGGAGAAGGAGAGAGAAAGAAAATCAACTTTAAGAGACTCTGGGTTTAAATAGCAGCCTTTGATATTTTGACAGTAAAATGAAAAACACTTAACAGGAGTCAAGTTTTGATGTCTGAGGCTGGCAGCGCCCCCTAAAATTATATTGTCCTGCCTGCTGCTTCAAATTGGACCCAGGACCTTATAACGTCTCTCCAGGTCTTTATCTGCAGCCTTTCTGATTGCAAAACCATAACTGTATCGTTTTACACCAGTCAACTAAGCAAGTGCCAGTGGAATAAAATCCACAAAGTGCACACACATACCAGCTCTACAGCTAAAGCAGTCTGTTCTCTGCAAGTTGTAAAGGCCTGCAAATTAAATACCAATTACTGGAAGCAATAAAATGGTTTTTATTGCACAAAATCTACTTAAAACAGAAAAGAATAGTCGTTTTATTTTGAGGAGGGGGACAGGGGGGCAGCTCACGAAGACATATATTGGCAGAGAAAGATTATATACAGCGCCTGCATAAGGCTACAATGGAGACATTCTATGGCCAGCAGCAGGCAGGGCTTCTCCCGGCAATGTACAGAGGGGGTTCTGCAGAGGTGCTTATGATAGGGATTATTGTAGGTGAGACTTGGGGAGGTGGGAAGCCGGGGAACAGTAGCTCTACGTAGGAGCAAGTGGTGCAAACGAGTTATATGACAGCAATCCGATGTGCTTTTGAGGTCCTTTCTGAATGAGGTACTAAGGGGTTGGTGATGAAAACTACCTGATGTCTCCTCCTTCCCCTGCCCACTTTTCCTTCCCCTCTTTGGGGATGAATGGGATACTGGCTTTCTGTCTTATGAGCATCGAAGGAAAAGGCTCCTAATCTCCTACTGTGCTCTCTGGTGGGGGAGCCCTCTGAGAGGCAGCAAGGAAGGGTGCAGCTCCCTGGAGTTACCAGCTCCACAGCAAGACTGCCATTTTCCCACAAATATCCTCAGCTTTCTGCAGAGCAAAATGATGTCAGCAAATCTGCCAGTGGGAGGAATGTCTACACGGATGAGACACCTTCAGCTTTGTCTGAGTTCAGGTCATTCACCACAACACAATCCCGTGTCTAGAACAAGGAAAGAGTGGAAGTAGCAAGAAGCCATACTCTGGCAGAGGAAAAACAGTGTGATGAGTGATATTACAAACCACACTTAATATGCTCATCCCTTGAACTGCATATCGAAACCTCTCTCTGATACATGCGTCCCACTCCTAATTTCCCTACTGTTTCATTACTCCCAGAATATCCCGTCCTTGTGGTTCACCCTTATGCTGTGCCTGTGCTTCACCTTTTGCTTCTCTTAATGCCAGGAGCTGCCTGTGAATGGGACAGGACAGCACTTGGGATCACCTACCACGCATGATGGGTCATGACATTTGTGCTGATGGGGGTTTGCGTGGTACTGCTTTAAACAGGTTTTGAATGAGTGAGGTTTATTTTTTTTTCCAATGACAAAAGCAATTTGAGGATTGCAAGCTTGTTTCTTAACATGACCTCATTCTGAATGAACTGGATTCTCCCACTAACCAGAGTGTATCATACACAGCCAGGCTATGCCAAGATCTTCCAAGCTAATTACCCACAAGCGTGCAGGCTTTCTGTGGATGAATTGGATTTAGAAATGCTTGAAGACTAGATTTGACTAGACTTAGAAACACAGGGAAAGCTGAAACTATGCCATGTGGTTTATGGCCACTTCAAAGCTTCCCCTTGCTTGCCATGTGAAATCTACAAGTTTTGAAATGAAGGATTTAAGTGCTCCTCTGCTGCTTGTGCTGTAAGGAGAGCAAAGGTGCAGGCAGGCACTTGGCCTGGCCTAGAGGGGCCATCACCACAAGAACTTGGATGATGGAAAGGGCCCTGGAATGGTGCTCATTTCCAAGGAGCCCCCAGAGATGGTGGTCCTGAAGTAACTGGGAAGTGGAGGGTCTACCTCCACCACCAGTGGAAAGAGTGATGCTGCTGGGCCTGCTGGCACCAGTAGAGCAAAGTGAAATATTTTCCTTCCTCTGTTCAAAATGGGGAAGACTCGGGTCTTTTTTTTTCCAACAAGATAGCATTTTTTTCTCAGTTGAACTTTCCCTTCACCCCTGAAGCAGGAAGTGCCCTGCCAGTGGTTGCCCAGGGCTCACTCACAAGGGCTCAGTGGCTCAACAGTAAAGATGTGGTTTTCAGATCTAGTTGGGTCTCCTGATATCAGCCCCAAAGAAATGGAGGCCCAGGGCTGACATCTGCAGATCCCTCTGCTGCACTGGGTCCCCATTTAACGCTGAGTGAGACAAAACTGTGGGGAGCAAAAGGTTTAATGGCATAGTAATGCTGCTCTGTTTGGGGTAGGGGGTGAGAGTCACTGTTAGAGACAAGAGTATTTATTCTTTTTTATTTTCCTTGAAGAGGGGAATTCTGTCCTCAACATTGCTATATAAGTAGGATTTAGGCTACTGCACACCGAAATTGCATTGTGCGCTCTCGTTTACACCCCTTGCTACATGTCCACACACACAAATATTCACCCATTAACAAGGCTGTGGAGGTTTCTGGTTTTGTTTAAAAATTGGCTGCCTGCAGCCTCCCCTTAGTTCCTCTGGGTATGCATGAGCAGCTGTGGAGAGCTGCAAGGCTAGCCAACAGACCTTGTAGCCCCCACAGATGTCAATTAGTTTCTCTCGGGCTTCCTTTGGATACACTCGGGTCTTGAGACCTCCATGTGCTGACTTATTTGTAAAGCATGAGTTATTCACTAACTCCGTGTTACTAATTAGAAGATTATCAGCTCTTGGTGGTTCGCTTGCCTGCTGCAGGGAGGTTCCAAGGAAACCCTCGTACGGACCACGCTGGGGGAAAGCTTCGATTGATTACTGTGGTGGAACACTCCTGCTTTACGCATTAAGGAGCAACTGGAGGGATATGAAAGGTTTTGGAGACCCTGAGTGCCTTTTCAGGCTTGGGTAACCCAGAAAGCAGCTTACTGCAGCTGCACCACGCTGGATTGGTGAGAGCTGGCTGGCTGCTGGTGGAGTCCAGCCCAGGTACGGGGGCCAAAGATTTTGGGAAAGCATGCAACAAGCCCTTTTGGGCTGTAGGAGGGGGGGAAAGCGGCATAAGCCCTTCTGGCAGCTAGGAAAAGACAAGGAGTTGGGTCCTAAAAGTGCAAGGAGGAAGAGAACAGTTAAATACATTGCCTCTAGACACTGCAGCTTTTTAAACTAGTTAAACTGACTGCTCTCCTCTGGGAATCCATTTTAGAGGAGGCAAAATTGAGTGCATCTTTAATTTGCCTAATTTTCCTCATCCTATGTATTTTTGGATCCTCCCTGTGCTAATGAATCCTTGCTGCGTTCACGGGGAGTGAAACTTGTTAATACTAGCAGAGGTCAGCATGCCTTTCTGCGAGCCATCACTGTCCTTCCCGTGACTCGACCAAGCGTTCGCGAGGGTCACGCCGGGGAAGGAGGAGGGTCAGCTCAACCCCCCTGAAGTTTAACCACTTGCCTTTGATAGAAGGCACACTTTGATCTAAGGTGTGGCATGAAGTGCAATATATAGTTAATATTTATAAGCTTATGTACAGAAAAAAAAAGAAATAAGGAGGCAGTAACAGGAAAGTCTTGGTGCAGATAAAAACCCCCAGTGTAAACTAGGAGACAAATCTGGGAACAAACGAGGGTTTGGTGATGCTGCTGCTGATGTTCTGGAATATGTGGAGTTTATGAAGTGTGACCATTTCTTGTGTGCAGTTAAGTCACTTCATCTTTGTCTGCCTCAGTTTCCCACCAGCAGTGTGGGAATTAAATAGAACATTTTATCTTCTCCTAATTTGTCTGCATTATCTACACAATCTAAAAAGTTTAGGACATTGCTTCTATTTTTGTTGTGTCTGCTGCTCAGCAGTTTCATGTTCCTTGGGATCCTTAGGCATTTTCCACAACACAGATAATAAGTTTAACAGGTTTCTCCCTCTCTCTCTCTCTTTTTTTTCATGCCTTTGGCCACAGAGCTCATCATATCTTGTTCTCATAAGCCAAATATCTTCAGAGCATCTCTGTGGGATCTCTGCTCCTCACTGAACAAGGTCCTGCCAGATTACAAGGAAATGATGCTTAGTAATTGCAGCTGTCCAATAGACTGATCCATCACATCTGTTCTGCTTGCCAGATGAGTCCAGACCACCAGTGACCCAAAAATAGCTGCTCTTCTTAAGACTGCTCTGAAAAGCAGAGGGGTTCCTGCCATTTTTAAAGGAATGAATCACAAATTGTGGAGCCATATGGGATGTAAACTCCATTCTTGCACGATGAAGATGCACAAGTCCTTCAGTGGGGTGACTGGGAAGAGAAAAGCCCCTTTAAAAGTGGCTTAGTCATTTATGTGTCTCTATTCCCTCTCTAATTTGAGACAATGTGTTCAGATTTCAAAGTGTGGTGTGTGTAGTCAATTCTTGTTGTCTTCAACCCTAATAAGTTAAATACTGTGTTCTTCAAAAAGTCATGTCCCTCGTATCTCATAAATCACCAAAAGGTGAGTCACCTCAAATTAGAGAGTACATTCAAGAGGGTAGGTTTAAGTAATTAGTTGGGTATTTTTTTCCCATTACAGGATATGATCAGATTAAATCTGGCAGACCTAGCTGGAACCGTTTTAAAAGTTACCATCACCAGCTGCTTATTGCTGTTCCTCTGCCAGAGGTTACCTCCATCCCCCACATGCAGAAAGAGCAGTGGGAGCATAGACCTCAACCACTGATATCCTGGAGTGAGAACCTTAAAGCAGTCTTGCTTTCCCTTCTTGTGCCTGCACAGCAGGGTATAAGTGTCAAGGACTACTATATGCGTAATTTGGATCATCAAATGTATGTGTAAATGTTTGGGACTACTAGTTCCTACTTTTTTATGAATAGGTGAATAAAATTCATTGGAATGTTCTGAATAATTTTCCCGATTTAAGTTTTGATATAATAGCTCATGTGATTGTTTTTTCAGAAGTCCACACATGCAATTAATTTTAAATGCAACTTACTAGTAATAATAGCAAACATGGTTGTGTTTTTTGTCCCTTACTTTATAAAATATTTTAAAGTTTTTTTTAAAATCTTTGTTGTTTTGTTTTCCCATGGCAAATATTCAGGCTCTGTGGACACAGATTTCATGCTGCTTGAGGGAGGAGATATAAAAATGATACTTTCCTTTAGAGAATTGTAATGTGAATGACAGAGAAGAAAAATCCCTTTGTGGTCTATTTGTGCATTACTAGGCAACATTTTTCTATGCTTCAAGGTCCTTCATGTTTAGATGCGTCATTCTTTTATAATAGATAGATTAGATTAAATGCCAAATACAATTGAGAACAATTCCTATTACTTCTCAAGTGATTATAATATAAAATAGGCCCAATGGGAGAAAAATTGTGTATATTTGCTAATCCTATATTAGAGTTAAAGAAAGTTTTTGGCAGGGGTTATTGAACAGGTATTTCCTAACATTGCTTTGTTGTTGAGGTTTTTTTTTCAGACAATTCATCAGTAACAAGGCTCAACAGTAGCAGGTTTTTACTCCAAAGTAGATGTGAGATACAAACTGGTGACTTCATGTGATTTGCCTGCTTGCCGAGGTGAAGACATCAGCGTCAGGTCTGCTACTGAAAGCTATTTTCATAATGAAGAATGACAAAAGCAATGATTTTTCAAAATTGTTGTCAAAAATCCCAAAATTTGTTTTCCAATGAAAACTGTTTAGAGGAAAATAGCAATGCTTTATCAGTTTATTAAGATTACACTTTTACAAATAATATATGATATAGCTTCCTTAAACTATACCTACCCTTTTCTTAATTAAAGTGTGTAGTACAGTGGGAAAAAATCAACACTTATAGGAATTACATGACATATAGAGTTGTAAGTGCAAGTGGATAAGTTTCAGAGCTGACCCCATTTAAAGTAGGACTGGGTGGCATACTGAGGTCCTTTTCTACCTGAATTATCCTATGACCCTAGAAATCACAGGTCAAAATCATGCTTCTGACGCACATGTGGGCCATAAATTCCCAATGTAGAATTTGAAAGCCTAGTCTTACCAGTGTCCTCATGCTAGAGCAGCAGACTACACTCTGTCCTGGAGTAAGACACTCCTGGTGTCAGGGGAAATGAATTTAGATGCATCACCACTCATGAAATACTTAGTAATTGCCTGCCTTCTTCACTAGGTGTTTTCAAAGGCCTGACCTTGGGAGTTAATTTCCTGGGTTCCCATACCAATCTCTGTGTTTGCATTTAGGAGTCCAAGCTCAGAGTCTGGACAGACATCTGCACTGCTGCGTGTACAAGCACACTTAAATCTGTCACTTTTGAGGCTGGTATTACTGCCTCACTCCCATGCCCAGGGGTAGGAGAAGGTCCCCCAAAGGGTCGATTCAAAGCATCTAATTAAGGGTCTTTTTTCAATCTCTCCCTAACAGGCAATATCTTCATGCAGAAAGGCTACAGCTGTCAGCCTACTAATGTCAGTACTTAAATTAAGTATCTACTATAGCCCCTACAAACAGCTCACCCCCTCCAGTCATAATCCCTCTCCCTTCCTCCTCTCTGCTACCAAAGAAGAGGATGCTGTATCCAGAAACTGCCAGACTTTTGGTGCAGACCAGTGCTAATCACATAAATCTGATGACTATGGGGCACCACTGGAATCTTTGCACCAGGAGCTGACTTGGTGCACAACGGTGTGATTACACCTAGACCCAAGTAAGGTCCCCAGAAAGCAGATGATGTGGGTGTTGGGTTCCCAACACTATTTTATTCCCAACACTATTTTAGTTTTATCCCAACATCTCCTGCTGGGATGGGCAACTTGCCAGCGTGGACATCACCAGTTTACACTTCCCTGTTGTGTTCCCTCTCATTTCTCTGGAAGCAGACAAAGATGAAGTGCTTCCCCAGAGTTTCTGCATGAAGTACTGAAGACTGGATCTGTTATCCCTCATAAAACTGAAGAAATATAATTTTTTATTCAGACATTCTGCTCCCTTCAACTGCACTTGCCCTGGCTCTCAATGAATCCAACGAGCAGTGTTATCTTGTGCTAAAGGCAATTGATGACAGTCAATAGTGGCCCATAGTATAAAAATGAACTAATTCTCCACTACATGAAGTAGACAGAGGATGCCAGACAGCAGCAAAGCTTTCTTACCCCAAAGCAAGGTACAGTGCTACTTTGAACTCCTTAAAAGCTTGTGGAGAGATATCATATGTAGAAACAGCTAACAAATGAGAATTTGTATAATAATAAATTAATGACATTTATTCTTTGCCAATACAACATCCAGACAAAAGTGGCAATTGCACTAATAATTGCTTTCTTTGATAGTATCAAGGTGGTGACTCTGTGGACAACAGTTAATAAAAGATATCACGAGCAGGTCGTCTAGGCCAAACACACTCAGAGTTCTTCCACTGATGACAAATATTTGTTATATTTAATTTTCTTTTTTGTAAAGAGAAGAAGAGACCATCAAGGACATTCAGTCTGTCTCTAAACATGTGAAAATAAGCCAGCCTTGTTATTGATAAGGCTGCAAACCCTAATTCAAAAGCCTTCAGTAGTCAAGACAAGAGCAAAGGAGCAAGCAGACAGACTGGAGCAGATTCACTGATTATCAGATAACTGCTCCCAGCACAATCAACAGTGAGAGGTGAGAATTAAAAACTTGAAAGAAGGAATGGATCTCCTATAGAAATAATTCCTGGGGACAACCACAGTCTCCTACAGGTCTCTGTCATCCGGAATTTGTAGAAATCTATAATAGAAATACTAAAATCAGCCTGAATGGAGATGATTTAATGTGGGAACACTAAATAAAGAAAATGTGGAAAGGACATGAGGCTTTAGCATCTAGACTAACAGGTCATTAAAAATGTGCCAGATCTACATGCAACTTCTCAGTTTTGAAAAACAAGGGAGAGAAAAAAAAAAAAAAAAAAAGGCAACACAATAGGACTGGAGTCTCAAAGCAGTCAGAAGAGTTAAATGGGAGAATAAATCTCGTTTATGCCAGAGGTGGGATACAAAGGCAGGAGAGGAAAAAGAGTAATCTTTGAAAACCCCTAGAAGTGGGTACATGAAAAACCAGAACATTACCACAACTCTAAAACATCAAGAGATGTAAAGAGGAGGGTACACCAGGCTGTACCTCTTGTCTTGTATCTTACAGAATCAGTAATCTGGAAACAATGGCTGGGCTGTGTGGACAGGCTCAGGGCTAAGAGCTCATCCTGAGTTCTGCTGCATTGTTGCTGCCAGGCTTCAATGTGTACCACCTTAATTAACAGAAAAGGAACAAACAGACGCAAATTTGGCACAGAGATTTTAAAGGGAAGTTTTTTTCAGGCTCCTGCATCCCACAGAAAGTAGCAACTAAAGGACGGAAGCAACAGCTGTGGTGAAAGCCAAAGCCAAAGCCAAACCAGGCATTTCTTCACTCCTAGCAACAACAGGCTGCAAAATTAAAAGGCTGATTAATGAAGATGACATTACAATAGGCAGCCCTTACAACTCCTACATAATTCAATGGGTATGTTGGGGTACAGGTGTTGATAGCTTAAACACACACTGACATGGAGAGTGCTGAAGGGATAGTGGAAAGAGGCATTTATAAATGATGGAAACAAACCATTTCAACAGAGGAGCTCTCCACTGGAGGAGAAAATGCAGACCCACAGACAGCCAGTGATGCACTGATGTTAAAGGGAGCCAGAAGAGACTTAGCTCAGTATCTGAGGAGGCTTTAGACCATCAGCATGGGTTCAGGCAGCCAGAGACTCCAGGGCCAGGGGTGAGCACTCAGTGCTCAGGGACCAGCAGATGCTGGCATTCAGATTTTGAAGTTTCTGCACAACTGGCCTCTGTCAAGGACAAAGAAGGTTATGGACCAGAGGTGTTTCTGGCTCCCACTGCTCTGCTCAGCTCCAGAATGCCTTGTTTTTAGTGCAGTTTTCCTTGTATTTTCATTTTTTTCGCATTTAACCTTAATAGAGATTTGTTTTGACTATTGGGAGATGGGGAGTAAGCTCAAGCAGATGCATGGGGATTAACTGAAACTTCAAGATACTTGGTTATATATGGGTATGTTAAAAAAAGGGAAAAAGAAAGAAATTGAAAAAATTGTAATATAGTGAATGTTTTATTCTTAGGCCATATGTCCTTAACAACTCTCTTTTGCACAAGTCATTGGAAGCAGTCTGGACAAAAATGTTTTAAACTACTGAACCTTATCGTGAAACAAATGAGACATAGAAATTGAATAAGTACATACATTTTTAATATTTGTCTGTAATCTTTTTGTTCTTGTAATTCACCAGTAAGTAATTCTCTTTTTTGTTTTTTAAAAAGGTATTTAAATTTTCAACAGAAACCACCTGAAATATGGTTCTGAGATGTTTCTTTGGTCTTAGGAACAATTAGATGGCTGATATAAACTATGTGGTTGAAAATGTCTGATAATGATCCAAAAGCATAAACAAGGCAAGAGTGTTTGGTTTTGGTGTTTTGTGTGTGTTTCTGTTTATTTAGGTCACTTCTTACAAAACTCACCTTTTCAGTACCCTCTTTTTCTATGAGTTTCCCGTTATTTGAGCCAATGTCATTCGCTTTGCAGTGTTTCCCCGTGTGAATGTGTTTTTACAAATCTTCCAGGGTTCCACACCTTTCCAACTGCTCATTTGGGGGAAATAAAAGCTCTAGCTATCTGAACAATAGCAAAAGCCACAGACTTAAATTTATGTGAGAGAGGTGTGACAAATAAACAAGCAAAACTCCTCTTGTGAGTGCCCAGGAAAAGGTGTAATGAAATTCCACAGAAATAAATGGACTTATTCCACATACAGACTCCTTCAGGAGGCCACAACCTGATCCCCAAATGGTTAGACTAACCCCTGGTTATTCTGGGAACATGCCACCCTGGTATAAAGTCATAATAACAGTGAGTTCAGGAAATCTGCAGCCATTTTTATAGCATGGACTTTTCCTCCCAACACGTGGCTGGTTGATAACACCCAGTGGCAGCAGCAGGGCCTGGGCGTGTGGACCGCACACACAGCTCCTACTCGATATTAAGCCAGGACATTTTCCTCAATCCATAGTTGTTCCCTGAGCAGGGCAGAGCTGTGTTTCAGCTTACAGTCCTTGGTTACTACTGTCTGCCACCTGTCACCTGAATTCAGTGTGCCCAGGAGGAAGGTTGACCCAAGAACACTGACACAGTATTTCCACTTCTCAGCTATGTACTGTATGTACATAACTATCATATATTATACTATCACATATATATACTATCATATATATATTATACTATCATCATACTATATGTTATACTATCATGTATATATACTATTATGTACTGTTATAAGTATTAAACTATCAAAGTCTCCCATGGGGAAAACCCAAGGAGCCCTGTGCCTCATAATGGAACCAGGAAGAGGAAATTATTACATAAAATGTTAGGCTATTTATTTTGCCTGAACTGGGTGAAACATAAAGAGTAAATTGAGAATGTAGCTGATGAAAAGTGAAGTTGATTTTAAATTAAATGTATAAATTAATCACATTTTAAAACATAATGTTGAAGGCATTGGGTAATGAGATGTAGAACTGTATTCGCATCACTTAAGTTTACTCGTCTAAAAGTTAGGTGGCCAGTTAAAGCTGGTGGTGTGAGGTTCCTCTCCTATACTGCAAAGAGGCTACTGCCTCAGGGAGGAAATTTGCTCTGTTTCATTTGCATCTCCTGTCTCAGCCCATGCTGCATGCCCCAGAGGGTTAGCTCTTTTTCACTTTCTGAAGGGCATTCTTTGTCAAGTCCAGAAGAATCCCAAGCAGATCTGTGAGAGTCATGCCTAATTCTAAACCAAGATGAGTCTTATCCTCCTATGCACTACTATGGACTCAAGAGTTATTGCCTTCGTAATTTTCTACATGTAGCTGTAAGACAGTTTTGTTATTGTAAGGATGAGCAAAACTGTGGCCCATGCTCCACTGACAATAACATTCCACAGTTTGGAAACAAACCTTTCAGTTCTTATAA
Organism: Pyrgilauda ruficollis; assembly: GCF_017590135.1. Classification (NCBI taxonomy): domain Eukaryota; kingdom Metazoa; phylum Chordata; class Aves; order Passeriformes; family Passeridae; genus Pyrgilauda; species Pyrgilauda ruficollis. The sequence continues at coordinate 7,172,100 of NW_024521428.1, read as the reverse complement.
TAGGTGCAAAAATACCCATTGCCTTCTACTGGACTGAATAAGACTACTCATGCATGTATCAGTCTCTATACTTCTGACTGCTTCTGCAGTATTCATACACAACTTACTATCTGTACATGGACATATTAAAAACAAAATATTGCATTTGCATACCTTTGCATTTAAGTGTCTCAGAATGTGAAAATTATAAAGACAGATTGCACAGTATGGACTAGTAGTTTAGAGTTTGAGGATATCAAAAAAGCAGGGTAATTTTTCTTGTGTTTTTAAATAACAGCTGTTTCACTGTCTGTGTGGCTGTATTTACCAACTAGATTGTACTGTCAGATATCACTGAAAGGATAGCAGCTTTACTTGCGCCATCTTTTGCTACAGCTCTGGTTTACCATAAGGAAAATATTAGGGTGTGTGGTTCATTTAATCAGCAATTTTGCAAGTGTTTTACTTATATCAACAAAGAACAAATTGTTTTTAGCGTCTGGTATCTAGAATGCAGTATGCAGCATAAATTATTCAAATCAAAGCAACATAAATCTTTGTACAGCAAACGCAAAGCCTCAGAATTCATTGGTGTGTGTTACAGCTTAGGATAGGACAATGACCTCTAATCAAAACTCCTCAGTACAGTCCCTACACTTAAGATGCCAACTTGCCACTAAGGACCTGATTATCTATAAATTTATGGGAAGCTGCAATAACTGGTGTTTGCCTCCTGATAATGTTTTCTGACACATATCAGGAGATTCAGCTGATCTGAGTTAGAGATTATTGTACAGAATCTGCAGTTTATTCGGGCAATGAGTAGACAGAAGGTCCATTTGAGACCTTTAGCTATAGACAAGCACATAAGGAAAACTGTTTCCATAGAAACATGCCCCACAGCTGTAGTTAGTATAGGAAAAACAGTTTTATGATTATTTCAATGAAGTTCTACCTTTTGTTTTCAGTGCAAGATGTATACAATGGGCTGTTTCATAGTGTGATCTCGCTGTAGCTAAGGTCTTACATGAAAAATTCACCCTGAAGAGAAAGATACTACCTTTCCTTTATGTGTTTCTAAGAGTTTTATTAGATTGTGTGGACAGTGTCCACAGAAGAATGAGTTTTATATAAAACAGTATTGCTTTTCAGAATTTATTCTCAGTACAATAAATGCTTACTTTTACAAGAACTCAAAAAAATTGTAAATAAAATTCTCAGATAAAAACAAAAGGACCAAATAAGCATCCAACACATCCAGGGGAGAGATGTCCAGTAATTCCAGGGAGGAATGAGTCAGGCTGAAAGAGAGGTATAGGAAAACAGAGAATGGGCATGAGTAATTTGCTAACAGGTTTGGCAACGTCTTCTTTCCATTCGGGTAATTTCTGATTTAGATGGAAAATTTCCAAACAGTCCCCTGTAAATGACAAGATTGGTGCATCTCCAAACTAGTTAATCCAAGCCACTTTTAAGAGAACTCTTGGTTCTGCTTCTTTGCTGGTTTGCAAAAGCACAAGGCAGAATCCATCTTGTGTTGGTAAGCAGACCGACCTGCACACCTAGTTGAGTTTTTTCTCCTTTTCATTTCAAAAGTGTCAACAAGGCTGCAAATTTCCCCTTCCTGCCTGGCAGAAGCATGGACTTTATTAACTCTTTCTGTGTACCTATGCAAAGTGCAGAGTAATGTGACGCTTGGATATTTTCTTAATGAGTTTGAAATTAGCAGAATTGCACCAAGTCACACGACAGGCTGCATGACTAGGAGCTGGATTTTGTGCATAAGTGGACAAGCCCAGTAAACAAGAATTCAGTACTGAATGTGTTGAAATCTGTTGCCATGTCATCTGTGGCACAGGTTTGGTGTGCTTATTGTAATGAGTGGTTATTTTGTTTATTCTGTCAGTTCCAAACAAGATTGAAATCACATCCTCCTGGACAAATTTTGTTTGTGGACTTCATATCTAAGCAAAACCAGGGCAAGTTGAACAGATCTGTCTTAATGTCTTTGAAAAGTATATTTTCCAGAAACCACGTTCTGTAAAGTGAAGGAAGACAGAGCCAGATGAAAGATATTTAGATGATAGGATGTAATAACTTACAGAGCAGGAGGAGAGGTTCTTAAGTTAGATATTATCCCACATACTGCATAAAGGAGCTGTGTTTCAGGGGCTCCATCTGCCCACCAGTGCTCTCCTATGATCCTAAGTGTTAAAATTACAGGCTTAAGTTAGAGCTTAAAAGTAGATGTTGTCCACACACCTAAATGACTCAGTCCTTCTTCAGAAGTGATGTCTGACAACCCACCAGCTCAATAAAACTTATGTTTATAAATCCCAGGCAACTGATACAAAACTGATGCCTTGGTGGAACCCTTACCATTTCTGCCATTTTAGGCAAGTAACCTCAGAATCTATGTTGATTAATGGTAAGAAGAGGAAAGAGGTGGCTTTATATTTGCTGATTGCACAAGATCCCACAATGGCACTACGGAAAAGGGAGAAAAGAAATAACTGTGTAACATTTTGTGCACTATTTTAGCAATAACATAGTCAGATCATGCCAGTATAAATTGGTTTGGCTATAGAGGATTTGAAAAAGTACTTTAATAAAAAATAACTTAATAATCCACAATTCACATATACCAGACCAAAAAAAAAATCTACTCCCACATGCCTCCAAAGCACTTCCAAAGAAAAAATTCTTTCCAAAACAGGGATAACTAGCTTAGTCATTTTCTTTTTAAGTTTGCAATATGAACCATCTTGGCTTCCCAACAACTGCAGCAAGGCTTCAAGAAGATTTTCCTCATAGCATTTAATTTGTTAATAGGATTTGCATGCACCCTTCCAAAGAAGTATCAAAATGTATCATTGTTCATGCTGTCCAGACAAGGGGAAGAATATTTGTGTCATACAAAATCTATCCATGTTTTCCCCACTGAGAAATAATTACATGTTCAAAACTTACAGAGGTGGAAGAGTCAGCTCAGATTCCACCTAAGTCTGTAGGATTAATCTCCATGTCAATTCTAATGGTACAAAAGATCTGAGTGTAATTTCCTCTTCTGCCTTGTGGTATACCAGACTGCAGAAGATTGCATGTATTATTTTAAGGTTCTCCAGAGAAAATTTCCCTGGGCTTCCCTATAAGGACTTTCAACGACAGTACAGCTTTTAAGGGGAAAAGCACTGGAAGAAACAGAAACCAATAACTTAAGGAGTATAGGAAGCAAGTTTCAGAGCAGGCAGAGGTGATAAAAGAGGGAGCAAATTCATGACGGTATCTGAAAATGACAGAGGAAATCTTGGACTGATTAAAGGAAAAAGCAAAATTACCACTGACTATTCCAGGAGAAAAGTTGTGCTGCAAGGGAGAACTGTCAATAAAATCAGGAGTTTGAGTTACATCAGCAAGCTGACTTGCCACATTTTCATATGAACTTGAATGCCACTGAAGCTGATACTGGTAGGTGCACAGAAGAAGGCGGCTGCAGTGAAAAGGGTCAATGTAAATAACCATTGCTGGTGGCAGAATCACCAAATACAAACATTTTGATAAATGTGAAAACAGAAATAGTTTTAACTTGGAGATTCTGAGTGAAGGCAAGGCATAATCTTCAGTCCTCACTGTAAACTGACAGGACTGCAGGAGCTGCAGGACAATGTTTCAAAGAGACCCACCCTGCTCAGGAGACTCAGCCATTGGTCTGGGCAGGGCTGAACCTTTTGTTCATCGCAGAGGAGCCAGAGACACAGCTCCAGCCTCTCCAGCCTAAATAACTGCTCTGTCACAACAGAAATATCTTTGGCTGCTTGTTTTGGGGGAGGATCATGGGGGGAATGTTTTGCCTTCTTTGCTTTCAGGAAAAACATGAATTGTTTCCCTCCCCCCTGCCCCCCATATTTTACAAAAGAAAAAGAAAATAAGAATGAGTTGTGTAAATTGAATCAAAAAGCAATGAGTATTTGTTAAGCTTCTGAAATTGGTTGAAGCATTTGGGCAAAGCTAACACAGCTGGAGGCTTCTTAGCCACAGCAAAAGGGGACTTCACCCCCATCAAGCACATGTGACAGTCCCCCACCATGGGGAGAGATGGGAAACGGCCAACAAGTTCCGTGGTTCTTTCACCAAGCTTTCCCCTTGCTTTCTGTTTTGACTGTGTTGCAGGGGTCCATTTTAACATGCTGGTTTTACTGTTTTGTTTTGGATTTTTATTTGGACTGCTCTTCAGTTGCCTGACTGCTGAAGAGAGAAAGACTTAAGAAAGGCAAATCCATTTTGCATCAATAATAAAACATCACATTTCTAAAAGAAGAAAAATAACTGCGTTTTGAAAACAAGGCTGTACTTGTTTATCTGTTGGTTCATACGGAACAGTTATCAAGCCAAAAGAGTCCTGGTGACCGTGTTTTGCCAGCACAGAGAGAAAAAAGGATTATTAAAAATAATATAAACTGATGACATATGTTACCAGTATTAAAACTGATGCACATTCCTGTGTAGCTTAGGGGGAGCCAGGAGCTGGATTTTATCTTTAACAAAGTCAGAAAATAAAAGCAGACCATTTCAGTCTTATAACAGGGAGGTATTTCTTTCTGTCTACTTGGAGAGGAGAGGTTGGGGGAAGCAAGGTTTGGTTTGGATAAAACTCAGACAACCCACTCAGATCCAGTTTGACACAGGTACTTCTGCGAACATTTTCTCCACTGAAAGGTTATGAACTGAAGCGAGGAGCAACCAGGCATCTGTCAAAAAGTAGCAAGATCAGACCTACCATTTTCAGAAACAAAACCACATTTCATAAAACATTTTAATATCAAGTATTAAAATCTTCCAGTAGTGGTGGCATTTAGATGTTGCAGCCAGAAATTAGTATCTTTTTGTCCCCGTCATAAGAAAAAAATTGCACAAAAAGCTACCCCTGGTTCAGAAAACTCTCCCACCTAGCCTTTGGCTTCTGTACCATCACAAGCAGTTCGAAACTGTTCACTGAGATCTTTCCTCACGTTGCCCCTTAACTCACCCTCACCTGGTCTTTTTCTTGGTCTGGGAATCTTCAAATGAGCCCAGGTTTCCAGTTTTGCTCTACTCCTGACCTGATGGTTCCCACAAAGCAAAGGAACTTGTTTGTAATGCTCACACATTATGCTGGGATGGTGCCCTGTCAACACATGCAGCATTATGGACTGGAAAATCCAAATACAGTCTGCAAAGCCATTGGAGGTTTTCCACAGAGTACTTGCTAGGGCCTCTCCTAATTGAATTTGCCAAAATTCACATGAACTCAGATTTAATCCAATCAGTTCTACATCACATGTCTTTCAACATTGACAAAATATTTTTTTCTAATTGCGAGTCTCTTATGGAACCAAATTAATCAGAAAGGGATTTAAATGAAAACCAGTCCAGATTGTTCTACACTTTAACCTTACATCTGTGCTTAATTAGGATGCTCAATTTCCCTAAACTCAAGTCATAAAATGGAAGTAATCTGTGGCCTGTTTGTCAGTCATTATAGGGCAGCAGACCTGCAAATCAGGGCAGGTTCAAATGCACAGGATCCTGTTCAGCGTGGCCATTGAAGGAAACATGGGAGATGTTATTGTGCAGCAGGCTGGAAGGAAGTCAGGAGAAAAGTTTGCTTAGAAAGACATTTTTGAATTACCTGTGTGCTGAGAATGCAGCTGAATCTTAAAAGATGGGAGCAAATGAATGTGCAAAACATGTGTGATTGCTTAAGCTCCCCCATTCTGGCCACATGAGGATCTTATGGAAGGCCTGATAATAGCTGGTGCTGGACAGTATCTTCAGCCACAAAAAAGGCAGCCGCCTGTTCTTCACATCTAAACTCTTCTTTTAATAGTGCCAGCACCTTTGTCTGGTATAACTTTGAGGGTGTAATTTTGAGACATTGCAAAGTCCTCAGTGGCTGCACCACTACCCGAGCCCTGCTCTCTGGTCCTGGTCCAGCACACCACATGGGCCACCCAACTTTCCTGCCTTGTGCAGTCATGTGAGGGGCTATCCCATAGGGCTGAGCAAGTAAAACTCTCCATAACCCTTGCCAAGGGATTTTCTAAGGACCAGGATTATTTCCCTGGCTCAGTCTTGCAGTTCACTTCCACATGCTGAAACACCAGCTGAGACTGCAGCAAAAGGCTGGCATCTCCTGGAAAGGCTTTGTCACCAGTGGTCTTGCTGCAAAGCCCTTGAGCACCTTGGCTCCTTGCAGGCAGCAAAAGTAGCTGCAATTAACCCTCCTCCTTAAGAGTGGGAGAAAGGCTTCTCATCTAGATTTGTTAAAGATGCACTATCCAGGGCTGTAGCAAGTCACTGGAGGAACAATAAAACCCTACCCCACACACCAAGGTCTGTCATCATTCATTTCAAACATGCACTTCAGAGTGTTGCTGTTATGTTGTTTTTTGACATCTTGAGATCTGCATGAGAAATCCCCATGGACGTGCTGTAAATCCATATCTACAGCAGTAAGTTTTCATTGCATCAGTGTTATTAAATATATATATGCACTTATATATATATTATTTGGCGATGCTGAATGAACAATTGGCCTTTAACTCCTCCTAGACTATTAGGTCGTACTATAGGTCAGTGAAAAAGTAATTTTCCCTAGATTTGTAATAAGGTCTGGGATTTGACCTCTGACCCCAATGTCACAAGGTATTCATTATCTCCACACAGATGATATACAGGCAAAGAAACATATATTTTTTATAGAACTGAGAGAATTATATTTGATGGATATATTTTATTAGATGGATTTTATTACCTGGATAAACTCAATTAGCAGACCTCATTAATTTCGAGAATGTAACTTATTTACATTGAGTTATTCTTCTTGTGGCCATTAGCATTCAAAACGTATAAACTGGAGCTCAAAGCACAGCTGAGTTTTTTGGTTCAGTGACCAAATGAAAAAAAAACATGAGGGAAGAAAAAATCTCCTATGAAGAACAGAAAGATTATTTGTGTAAATGTAGAATGCTTAATTTAACATAGTATTAAACCTTTTTTTTCCTGGTTCGTACGGTAATATTTTCTCTTTCATTTAAAAAAAAATATTAACTAACATCCAAAATATCATCTTCTAATGAGAAGCTGAAATGTTTTGCTTCCAAAGCAAGAGAAACTAGCACTTTTGGGGTTTGGAGGTTGTTTGCTTTATCTTTATTTAGTAAATAGTTTCAATCTCCTGCCTGTGGACTCAGGAAACAATTTCACCAGTCCATGAAAAACTTCCGCCCACACCAAATACCCCTATTTGCAGAAAAATAGTAATGACATGTAGTAAGTAGAATGTAAAAGGCTAAAGACATAATTGAAAGACATGTGCATAAAATATACCCATACCAAAACAGACAGGTTGCAGGAGTTTTTGAGAGGTAAAGCCTGAGTCTGTGGACCCCTTGGGCTTATAGTATTGTCCCCTCAGCTGATTCCCAGGTGCAAGTTTGCCACAGCCACAAAAATCCACCCTGTGTATGGCAGATGCCTCTGCATCTCTCCTTACCATGAAAGGGGAGGGAGAGACCATCAGCAGATTATGAGGTTCATTTTTTATCTTAGGCTTCTTAATTGGGTGTCTGGATTGAGCTGTTATTGGAGAGAGGTAAAACTCCACCTGAGACCAGGCCACCACACATGAGTTGGAGGGGGCTGGAGAGGGTGACCCCCACACTGGGATCCCTGCTGCCCCCAGTGCAGGGCGAGTCCAGGCAATGTGTCTTACATGCATGTGGTTAGTCAGCTGAGGGGAATCCCACCCACCTGCACCCGGAAAGTCAGCAGTGATCACGTTGGCACAGAGGTCAATATGCAAAATGAAGCTCCCCCGAGCTCGCCTCTGCCAGTTCCTGTACCCCAGAGCTGCTGTGAGCAGCAAGGTGGGAGATCTTCAGCACAGAGAAAGCTCCCAGGTGTTTACAAGGTCTGATTGTGGCTATGTTAGGAAAAAAGGGACATAGGACAATGGTATTCCTGCCATTTTCTGCTGCAGAGCACCTCCTCTGAGAGCTTCTCTAGACAACTGTAGTTAAGAACAGGCCACTGTTCTTGGCTGAGAACTGGCAGTGGGATGACAGCACAGCAGGAATAACCAACCTTCTGATGCTGAGGATCCAGCCCCTAGAGCAATGTCCACTACTGTATTGTCATAATCATAAAGCAGCTTTTATTTTGAGACCGAACTACTTGTGTGTCCATCCCCAGAATTTCTGTTAAAAGACTAAGCCTGCTTGGGGATAAAAATCCATTACAAGTGAGAAGCAATTTACAGTAGAGAATTGACCAATAAAACCAATGCATTTCCATTGCACTAATCCAAAACATATTTCAGGTCTGCAGTCTGAAAAAAGTCTTTTTAAAATGACTGGGCTGTTAAAATTATGGTTTTAGTGCAGCAAGCCTGTATATTTTAACTGAATTTTCCTGTTTTGGGCTGTAGTCCTAGGAAATTTTCTAATACAGTGACCTCACTCCTCAAAAAACAGTGGGAGGTTTAAAAGTAGGGAACACCCCTGGGACTTCAGAGTAAGTAGCTTACAAGTCTCCCTGCCTTTCAGTTTTCTCCCCCTCATGCTGATTTCTGCATCATATCTCATACTGTCCTTTACACCTGGAACATTTTGGCCTCTTTTTATCTGCCAAATATTTTCCCTTCTCCATTTCAAATTCCTCTCTAACTCACTAATTCACTTCCTTCTGACTTCTTGGATCTGGGGCCCCATTTTCCCACACTGGAGCTCACTCAGAGGGAGAAAGACAGACAGACAGTGCATGTGGTCTGCAGTCACCTCTGAAAGTTCAGGATATGTGCACACGTGCACAGTGACTTGGAAAGATGACTCCCAGCAATCAGGACAGGAGCGTTTCATATTCTCCTGAAAAAAAAAGAGTTTAATAATCTGGGATGAGTCCAGAGCACTTGAACTAGGATTCTCCACTACTCATGTAGAAGTAAGAGGTTCAGAGAAGGGAAGAGCAGCATCCAACTTTTTAGGAAACTCACCTTCAGCTCCTGAGAGTTCCAGGCACTGCTCCAGAGTCCATTGAGCTCTGTGAGAGGAATTTAGTGGGCTTTTGGGCACTATGGCATCTCAGCACAGAATCACAGAATCACCCAGAAACAATAAATTCCTGTCATGCAAAAGAGTTCTTCCCTGATAAACTATTTCAGTGGAAAACATCTCCATGAGCTGGTGGCATTCTCAGTGACCCCTGTGTGTGTGTGGCTTTTTTATTCAACCAGTGTAGAAATGCAACTTCAGTTTAAATCCACTCTTCTTATTAAGTATGTTGACAGAATGAGAACTGGAGTAAAAATAAAGCTAACAAATCTTTAATTTTTTTCCTCTTCCTATCCTCTTGCTTCCAGATGTTGCAGTCATCAGTACTTCAGACATTATAAAAGGTGGTAAACATGAAAGATTTTATAATAGAACAAATCATGAGTGTGACAGAATACTTCATAGCAATCTATTTTATTAGCATATAGATTATAGCACAAGAGTAAGATTCAGCAAAGAGGCAAAGTTACCTATGTCAGCCATGTCTGTGTCCACTGTCACTAATTCACCCTTCTACCACGTAAGGGGTAGTGGTTAATTCACACTATCCACTCTGCAATGGGTAAACATTTTCCTTGTTCAACATTTTGCTGCTGTCTGGAGAGATCCTCCCTATTTTCCCTGATGTCACTTGGAAGTATTATCTCTAGGCAAGGCTGGATTTTGCTGACACCATCTCTACCTATTTCTACATTCCTCTGCTCTAGTGCATCCCTGCTTCCACCTCCTGTATGTTGCCTTTTTGCATTGAAGGTCCACCACAAGCACCCTACTTACTCAAAGGAGTCTTTGGATGTCTGTCTGTCTTAGTAAGTACCAGGATAAACTGTTCTTTTGCTTGGAGAGTGCTTGAAACATGTGTCCTTGAAAGCATGTCAGCTTTTCTAAATGTCTCTGCCTTTCAGAGCTGTGTCCACTGGGATCCCACTTACCAATTTTCTAAATAAGCTGAAATCTGCTCTCCTAAAGTCCAGCATCCACTCTCTGTTACTCTCCTTCTACACCCCACCAGCTGCTGGTTCACACATCCCCAGCCCCTTCTCCCTTAGCAGAGGTAGTTATCCCCAGCTGGTCCTCCTTGTGCTTATTTCAAGAAGTTATCCCTGATGCCCTCCAGAAACCACCAGTACTGCTGGTGTTCCACAATTCCCTTCAAGTAGATGTCAGAAAGTTAAACTCCTCTGTGGGAAGCAGGGTCTGTTCTTCAGGCCTCTCCCCCAAACCACAGGGTCTTCAGTATCCATCATACTGAAGGGATCCTTTTAACCAGGCTAATCCTTGACAGTGACAGCAAGCCCCTTACATCCTCATCTTCCTGCCAGTGTCTCCTGGAGAGCCAATACCAGCCCATGGCAGCCACCCCCAGTGTGCAGGCTGACCCACCCCTTCTCAGCTTTTCCAACAACATTGCGGTTAAGTGGAGGGAAAAAAAAAATCTTCTAGTTTTCAATCTGGTTAGTACCTTGGTTCATTTTTAGGTCTGTACCTGCAGACAGGGGCTCAGGAAACAGAAGTTCCTGTGTGCTTTGGCTACGAAAGGAGGTCCCAGCCCCAACCACAGCTCTTGTGGCCAACAAGTGCCCTCTGCCTTGAAGAAAGCACAGACCACCAAGCACTGGCAGCAGCAGGGTTAGTTCATGGACAGTGGCACTCTGCAGGGGTCTGTATCTGTTTCCCTTGCATCTTCCTTACAGTTCCTTCATGGCTTTGCTCCTCTCAAGGGGGATAAGGTTGGCACCAGGTTGTCTAAAGCTGGAGAGGTCCAGGAATATTCAGAGGCAGTTGGAGACATTTGCTGTATGATGAGAGTCTGGGACTGAATAATTATGAATAAAGCTGACCAGCCTGCTGGAGTCAGCAGAGACCTTATGGAGAAGCACAGGCTGTACTATCAAACCACTGTTTCCTCCATACTCCAAGACATGCAGTATGCCTTTCTATCAAGGAGCTCTCAACGTCTCATCCTCTCAAATGGCTAACAAATGTGTTTGATTATGTGACAAAGCAGATTTTCAGATGTTGAAAAAGCCTTGTTAATCAGGAGAGCAGAGCTCTATCTACAGAGATACACCATGTACAAGGAGAAATTTCAGCACTTCATTAGAAAAATAAATTATTGTCTTCTCTGAGTTTGTGGCATGGGCAAAACATATCCTCATATGGTATAAACACTTGGTGAGATGAGTGTCATAGCTTTACCATGATTTCACCCCACGCAATTAAATGGCCATTCCAAATTGACACAAATCAAAATTTTATGCTACCCTAGGGCATGTTCTGCCTCCCCTTCTTCTTGTGATGATCTCCATCAAGCATCAGATCATATAATGTAACATAACACAAAATATGGACCTCTTGACACAGATCACCTCCTGTGCCCGAGGAGGGACAGTTCTAATTTATACCAGATTGCTTCAGACTACAAGAAACACCACGTCAGCAGAGAGCTAGCCAAGCACAGGTGTGCCTCACACTGTCCAAAAATGCCTTTTCCTATTCTCCTTCTTTCCACCCAAATGGCAGATGATGTGGGAGGCAGCTGGCAGCACCTCTCTGCACCAAATGAGCATGATGCCAAGCCCCAGTAAACACACTCAAGGGACACATCCAAGATGTTCTGTACAGAGGTGAAAGGAAAAAGAATCTGCTATTTTACTTTAAGAAAGAATCACAATCAGCAGGGAAAAAAAAAAAAGGAGAAAAATTCAGAATTAATGCATGAGAATGTTTAATATATTGCCAGAATGTCAACGAAAATTAAGCAAATTCTAAGGAATCTAGAGAAAATGATTCCTTTGAGTCAAACATTAATGAAAGTCTGCAGTGATATAGGAATGATGTCATGCTCATGGTTATTTCCCATTTGCAATTTTTTTCTTGGTACAGTTTTGTGGGGATTTTTTTAACTCCCAGATGTTGTAAAGTTAATTACACAATCGCTTGTGTATTACACAAAAAAGCATAAATAATACTGGATATATGAGTCATTACAATGCAGCACAGAATGAAGGAAAATGATTGTCAGAAAAAGGCAAGTTATACATAGTTTCAGTGCTGAAATTCTTCAGTATTCTTCAGGCAGATCCTGCTTTTTGCAAGGAATAAATTTTCACCTTGGTTTGAAAATTTCTGGGAGCCTCCTCTGTGCGCAATCTGGAAGAGCAGCAGAACCCCACCTGGAAAGTAATGCTTGCCAGTGAAAGGCAGGAGAAATGCAAACACATCTAGAGGATAGTCTTTTGCAGATCAGTACATCATAAACCCTCTGCTCACTGTGCAAGGCAAGGTGTGAATAGCTCTGTCTTTTAAGAGCCAGTTGTTTTGGGAAGCACATTCACTTGAGTACCCCTGGCATTCATGAAATGCATAACTGTGCCACCAGCCTGGTGCTGGGGATGTATCAAGTGACTCAGCATGACTTCAGATTTCCAGGATTTGAGTGTATAAAAATGTGTGCACAGGTTCACAGTAATGTTTGGAAAGTGTAAATGTTCCTCTCCCTTTTTAAAAAGTGGTGCATTAAAAGTTACTTAAAAAATACATACATCTGGCTTCAAAACAGCATTCAGGCTCCTCAGCCTCCTTTCTCCTTCAAAAATATTCATGTTCACTTCCTCAGTGGAAAGAGTATATCTGTGAATAAAGACCAAAGACATCAGCCACCAAATTATTCACTTTAAATTAAACACTCTTCCTGTTGAAAGACAACCAGCCATCGGGGTTTGGGCTGTGCTATATGTTGGGTTTTGGGCTGTAGCGTATGACTGAGCCTCTTCCACAAGGATCCCAATCAGGCAAGTCACTAAATACCTGTCACAGTAGGCAGGGAATGATTCTCATGGTGGAATGTGGTGTCACCTGCCATCGACAGAGAGGTGTTTGTGTGTAAATAGCAAAAGAGAGGACAGATTTCATGTAAGTCAAATTCCGAACGCAGATAATAGGGATCCCATGGTAGCATCTGGCCTTTGGTGATAGCATGAAAATTAGGAGACAGTTTGTCTAATAAGTACTGGTGAAAGCAAATTATTATTTCTAGGAAATAATAATTCATAGATTCAGAGAACTGGAGGCAGAGTTGTCATTTCACTTCCTAACAACCATTTTCTCAGCTTTTTCCTGTCTTTCTTCTGAAGGCTAATGGGTCATATTTTGGCACAGAGGATGACAGTTCACTACCTCTGACTATTTGTAGTTAACTCTTTGACTATGCCATAAGGTCTTGAGGGATTACTTTGTAAAACAGTTTTTAAAAAATATTTCCTACTACATTTGTCAGGTGATGAGACATTTTATTAGCTTTCTTGCTATGAATTTTTATCAGGCCAATGACGAATATTCATTCCTAAGGGGTTTAAACTAATAAAATTGTAAAATGAAAAGCTGTAGCAAGTGCTTCATCTCTTGATCACCATGATTTTAAAACTGAATCTCATCTTGTAACTAATCACAACTATTTCTGCTTTTGAAAATACTTAGGTTTGCCTTTGTTGCACTGTGTATTTTAAAGCCCTGACACCTGAAATCCTGTGAATATGTAGTAAACAAAGTTTCATCCCAAGACCAAAATGCAATTCTCCAAGTGTTATACAAAGAAACATATAAACCTGTGATTGATGTAGATTCCTAAACTGACCAGTCTTAGAACCAAGAGGAATTGTTGTGATTGTCTCACTACTTTTCATATAATTGAGCCTCTAGAACTTTCTTATATTAATTTGTGATTCAAGATTAAAAGCTGTACTTGCAGCAGAGTGGTTCTTTAAAAGAAATGTTTCATTTTGATTTTAAAATCTCCAATAATGAAGAGTCCAGCGCAATTCTTTGTAAATCATTCCACATGATTAATTATCCCTGCTGTTAAGAATATTCTTTTTTTGGCCTGAATTTGCCTCACATCAGTTTCCAGCCACTGGTCCTATTAGTCACTGTACCTTTGTCTGCCAGACTGAAAAGCCCTGTATTACCTACATCTTTTCCTTGTGGAGGTACTTACAGGTTGTGATGAAGCCACTGCTCATCTTCTCTCTTGGAAGCTGCTTTCTCTATTAGCCATCCTTTAATTATTCTCAGAGCTCCTCTCTGAACTCACACCAATTTTTTTACAACCTTCTTGAATTTTGAGCAGTGGATCTGGACATAGGACCCCAACAAGCACAGCCCCAATATCAAGAACAGCAGCAAAAGCCCACTCCCTTTTTTTTTTTTTTTTTAATTTTTTCTTTTTTTTGGTACCAGCAAGAACAGATTTAGCCCTTCTGACCCTAGTGCCATGCTGGGAGGTCATGCTCAGGTGACTTTCATCCTGGCCACAGATACAAATACCACTTCCAAAATTTTCAGCTTCAAGCAGAGCTCTCCTGGAAGTGCAAACTGCCTGTTCTGTTCCCAGACTGATCATTCCACATTCAGTAATCCCAAAACATTTCTGCTTTGACCAGGTTCAGGATTTTCTCTCTCTATCAGTGGCTCTTTCTCCAAATAATTTTTTCACCTGCCAGGAGCTCCATCCTCGATCCTCGTCTTATTGCTAAAAATGGGAAACAGCAAGAAAAAGAAAAAGAAAAACCAACAGGGAATGTACCTTCTTGATGGAAACTCTCTGTTTGCCATCAGATTTGGGCACACCATTGAATTAATTTTCAGTTTATTTATTGTATGGCATTGAATTTATAACATTCTGATTTGTTATTCAAGATATGTAGTCCTATATGCAATAATGCTGGAATTTTATTACACTGAAAATGCTATTGCTTGTATAAACCAAAGTTGTAATCACATTAAAATTTAACCTGGGCTAGTCTGTCAAGATTCTTCTATAAATAATTAATGACATTTTCTTTCTTTAAATGATTATTAATCTGGTCCCATATATGGTCTTCCATTACTTTGTCAAGGAATGCTATCCAGCAGTTTTGATTACTTCAGGTACCTCTTCTGCTTTTTCTAAATATGAATGCATTGTTTTTTTCTGAAATCTTTCTCAGAATTTGCTGAAACTCAGCATTAATGATCCATCATGCTTAGCTCACAGCCTGAAACTCTTGGACACGATAATATGAAAAGTACTATTTTGGTAACTGTAATTTAACACCATCTTTAGACACTGCGAAAGAGGGACTTATTTTATTATTATTGCATGACTTAAGTACACTATCTGTTTTCTTCTCTCTTGCTCCAGTCAGGATAGAAAGGTTTATTGAATATTTCAGTTACTTAGTGACAGCTCTGCCATATTTAAGTCATTAATGAAACAACACTTTTATTGAGATTCCTTTTGCTCTTCAGATACTCAAAAACTCCTTCCACTGCCTTACATTCTGCTTTCCCTTTGTATCCTTTTTCTTTCCTCATCAATTTTCCTAATTTCATAATTTATCCTTACTGCTATTCACTTTTCTTTTTTCCATATACTGTTTTTAATTGCTATGAATGCTTTCTCTTCCCTTATGTACTTGGCTCCTTTTAAACCTCCTTTATTGAATTTATGCCTTTAGCACTCAGGTAATTGATTAAAAAATTATAAAATAATTCAGTCTTTCATATTTTACCTTTTCAGATCTTCTAAGCTGACTCATATCTTAACTACACTTTTTTTGTGGAATGGGACACTTAGAAGCTCTAAGTAAATTTATTGCTAATGTGAACTTTTTGTTGTTTGCATAAATAGACGTAGTAAATCCAAGCCTGAACAGTTGCTGACTTCTCAGCTCAGCTTCTGTCTGTTAAGATGAGGCCAGATCCCATTGGCCTCAACAAATGACTGACAACAAATTGTCCTGTGTTTTCACCCTTTCTGAGCTGGAATATTGTCACCTATCATTTTGCAGAATTTCAAGGGTATTTTAGTACTTGGCAGCATGAGACTTCCAACACGTGTCGTTCAGAATGAAATCCTGCACAATAGCACAGCTTTTCTTTTCCTACACCTGATGGAAGGGTGTTTAGGCAGCCAGTCATCCTGCTCTCTAGTGTGATTTGGCAGTCAGCAAGAGGCACCAGCAGCTCCCCATCTTCTGCTTTATGTTTTGGAACAACAGCCCATAAGCATTTAAGAGTACTTGGCAGTGATTCAGAGGCAGCTGTTGCTATTTTCAATGTAGACTGCCTTTCTCTGTTCTTTTATGCAAATTCCATCAGTCCTTGAATAAAAGTTTCATACCACTGATTTTAACATTCCAGTCATGTCAATTTTCCTTCCGGTGGCTTATAATACCAAGTGGAGTGTGTGTGCACTAATCAGTGAGCGAGTCCCTTCCCTTTTGCTTATTACTGGGATCCTTGCAATCCTGGAAGCAATTAGAGACTTTTCTTCAGGTCTCTGGCACCTTGATTAATTTTGTTCTGGGTATCTTGATTTTTCTGCTTTCTCTTTGACAGCTTGTCCTTTTGTTGTTGTGTAGTTCAATACCTTTCAGACCAGCCTAAGCCACTATGATTACTTCTGAGACTAGTTAACCAGCCTTTCCTCTCCACAAGAAAGACAAAAAATCCCTTAAACAAAAACAGTCTGCCCAGTGCCATTTACCTCACCAGCAGCTCATGTCTGGACAGCATTTGGGTGCATCTTCCCTCTGTCTGTGGTCTCTAGAGCCATGCAGTCCTGGGTCACAAATGCTAGGCATGGCAGAAGCAAGTGGACAGAGAGGATTAGAGCCTTCCTTGGCACTACATTCTCCTCTGCTGACAACAAGTCCACCCAGACTCATTCTAGAATGGCTTTTTTCAAAGGAGCATGAAACTTTGCACCTTCTGATTTCATAAAAAGTATAAGACTTCATGCTTTGGTCATCAAGAACTTCTGCCATTTTGGGTTTCCTCTTACATCACTTATTGGACTGGACCAGGGGGCAACCAGGGCTCAGCTGATACAGATGGACATCAGACTTTTCAGAGCCCTCAGAGAGCAGCTGAGGGACCGCAAATTCATTCCTTGCCAAACACACTCCCCACCTGGTTGCTTGCCAGCAGGATTTCTGGTTCGTCAGTGGGGGTCTTTGGGAACATCACATGCTGAGGGGCTGGGTTGCCCTCGGGGATCTAGGCTGTTCCAGTCCTCCATAAACATACGGTTTCATTTCAAACAAACATAGCTAGGAAATAGGCTCAATTCCCTTTACTTTCCTCACAGGTTGTAGAAGAGATCGATTCAGCAGAAAGACGAAGTTTCGTGGGTATCCAGGCAGCTTCATGGCTCAGCTTCTGCAGGATTAAAGGTTGAAATCATGCTGCTTTTGCAGCCTGACAGGTCACATTGGAGCAATGGTCATTCCTTGGCAAGTAGGTGTGGAGCACAACAGATCCATGTGAGACCTTCCTTAGAGTGTAGAAGGATTTCTTCCTTCTTTGTTCACCTACACAACACTCAGCCTGTACAAGATAATTATTTCACTTTTATGTTTTTCCTTTCTGCTATATATACATCATGCCATACAACCTTCTGTGTGCTGCACTGAGAATCATTGGGCTTTGCTGTTCATCACTGACTTTCCTGCCAAGTAGAGTTAAATCCCAAATTCTTTTTGCCCTCTCTGTTTTGTTATTTTATTTTTTTCAGACATTGATTATATCAGTAGAGTGAAGGAAAGTATTACAGGGAGAGACAGTGTGGTAAGAGAGGCATCGGAAGGGAAGTCAGCATATATTTGTGCTGTCAGTTTTAATGCATCATTTGTTGACTCTGTATATTTTATGTGGTTCAGAAATAGTTTTTGCATATCTTGTCCATTTTCTGTTTTATCCTGAATTGAGATGTTAGAGTTTCATGTTCTTTATTGAATTTAGACTCCTTTCTTTGATTCTTGGGATGGATACTAGTTTCCCAGGTTTGAAGTTTGTAGGGGGTGTGTGGAATGGCTAATTCTTCCTTCCAACAGGACCTTTTCTACAGTATTTGATGACATGATGTCATGGTTTCACCCAAGGTGTCAACCAAGCATCATGCAGCCTTTTGTTCCAAATGTCCCCCTTCTTCCCCTTCTTTTGCCCCTAATCAGCCTTTGAAGAGGTCCTCAAAAATTGCCAGTGCTGACTACATTGCAAATTGTCATGGGTATTGGAAAAAGTTGAAAATCTGGAAGCTCCCAGGTACACCCACGGCCCCATGCTAGCCACTGCAAAGAAAACCAGCCCCAGTCAAAACCAGTGCAGATGATCATAATAATGTTGCTTCATCTTTAAAATTATGTTTAGTAATATCTTTCCAGAAACTGCACAGCACTGCCAGCTCTTGAGCAGAGAATAGGTGATTTTGCAGTCTAAAGGCTGACAAACCCTACTTGTCACACACACAGACAGGTCCCTTTAATCATTAAAAACTGCTGCACTGTCTCTTTTTAAATAGGGAATAAGGACTGGGACAAGGTTAGGTTTCAGGAAGTGAACCATGGAAGCAAAGTGATTTTTCCCCAAATAATGTTAAACTCTCAGCAAAAAGATATTGGGGGGTGGGGAGAAGGAAGAGGAAGCACAACAGCTTTTCCTCTTTCAGTTCTTTGGAGAGTAACCAAAATTCCTGCTGGGGGAAAAAATATCACAGTGTACCCTGTTGACCACTGCTAGAGATATCAAATATTGTCTGCATGGCCCTCAATCTGTGCCAGCAGACAGAGCCAACACTGAGGTGCTGGCACTGTGTCCTATAGAGCCAGCAGGCACCAGCTGATGGCCAGCAGGACTTAGAGTGCCTCACACAGAGATAAACAGCAATGCTGCATCCTATGTGCACTTTCAAGGTGTTCTAGTCAGGGGTTTAACATAATCATTTTACAGAAGGAGAAACTGAGGTAAGAAGATACAGAGTTTTCTGCACTTCATGCAACGGAGCCAAAAGTATCCCTTTAATTAGCCAAGTTCCCCAAAGGATGGTTAAATTACACTCATTAATATTTGTACTATTGAAAAACCAAAACACAGTCATCTCTGCACAAGGGCAATGGGACAGAGCTGCACAGGCCAGCTTAGAAGCAGCAGATCAGATTACCTGCTAATGTCTGTTTTGCCAACAGTCATGATGCTTTGACATGAGCACCAAGATCAGCCCAGGCATTCTAGCTCCTGGTAAACAAGGCAAGCATTTTGAAAACAAATGGTGGGGCAAATTAGGTTGCATTCATACCTATAAGAGTATTGTTGATTTTTTTTTTTTTTTTAATTACCACAAGAGAGAAGTTCAGCAAGCTGCTTCTACTGTACTTACAGTGCCCAAGTGGAGAGCTGTTGACTGTGATAACACAGCTTAACAGACATCATATGAAAAACTGGTATCTAAGTCATCATAGACAGAGGAAATATATTTTTCCCTTTTAGGAAAGGGCTAGTAGGAGAGGAGCAATGATTTTCCTTTGCATTTCAGACCAACTACTTGGATCATGCAAGTGCTGCTATACAGATTCTGTTAGCTGAATCCTGCACAAACACATGTAGGCAAAGCTTCCTGCAGGATAGATATCTTGGTGACAGAGAAGAATTTCAGAAATTTATTTTGGTTTGTCTTGATTTCTAACAGGAGAACTTTGAGAAGATACCTTGAAATACTCATCGACTGAAAGGGGAAGGAGCAGGGAAGTGTGTAGCATTTATGCCTGAAAAGGCAAAGCAAGAGAATTCTGGCTGTCAGCTGTGGACACTGTGGACTACCTTTTGTCATTCTTTGGAATACATGAGTAGCTGCTACACGTATGCACATCCAGGTAATCCAAGAAGAGAAGCAAACTGCAGGAACTGAATGAACACAGTAGAAACCCATCTCCAGCAGAAGCTGGAGTAAAAGAGCTGGAGACAAGACAACCAGTCCCTAATTCCTCCTCTCCTTCTATGCACTTTCTGATCTTGTAGAGGTTAATAGCAGAACTCCATAGACACCTAAATGCTCACTTTCACGAGTACTCTGGAGTCCAGCAAAACCTCACAAATCCGTGGTTGGCTTTCTGCTGTATTTAATAGGACCACAAATAAGTTCAGTGTGAGTGTTGTACGTGTTGCTCACAATTTAGAAATTTAAAATTAGGTAATTTGGAAATTTTCTTGATTCTCACAATCCTTTGAAGCAACTAAACAAGATGTGCATTATCAACAAAACAAGAAACAATGTGGGAGGAAAGAGAACATATTATCTATGTAAATGAGAAAAAACTACAGCATTGAAATGACCATTCATTATAGTTCACTGTTTGCAGACACACTTACGTAATAAATTCTCATTAAAAGAAAAAAAAAAAAGCCAGGAGAAGTGGAATAATTGCCTTTATGTGTCTGAGAGAGTGTTTTTCCATTAGCTGCAATTAATACAGTAATGTAAATGAAAATAATTTCCCATTTTGTACTTACTGTGAGAAAACATTAAAGAGGAAAAAAAACAAGATAAGTGAAATGAAAAAACCAAAAAGCATAATAATTAATATATTGATGATTAGGCATCATCTCTGGCCTGATCGATCATCATGAGGTTTTGGTTTTATTTAATTAGTGTATGGTAATTTCATACAGAATCCCAATGCGCCGATGAAAACTGGCATGTGAAGACATTGACCTTCTGCTCACATATGCAACATCTTCTTACAGTGCTAACAGCCTATATGCATCAATGCTAAAAGGCTTCTGGCTCACAGGAGAGCCCCTGTATCAGGGGGATATCATTACCGCCTACAGCGAGATCAGTTTGGCTCTTGGTGCACAGGAGTCTGGGGAGCAAAAGGGAAATTGGGTTTGCCAGAATAATAATTGGGTGCTATGAGATTATGGAGCACCACCATACACTGAAAATGAACACACAAGTTTCTTTCTGTTTGTTTTATTAAATGCTATTATTGTTATTTATTATGTTCTTGGTCATCAATTTTCTCAGAGCTGCTAACAAAATGTCACATAAATCCAGCCTGTCCCTTTCTGACCTTATAACATCATGCAATTTTCCTCATTCACCCTTAATTTGAGGTATAAACTAATGTGAAAACATGTTTTTTATTAAATGGCAAGTTTTCTACTAAATACATTTCTTTAGCAGTAGGAAGCAACTGCATAAGAAATAAATATCTCAGCCAGACCTCCTGCATTCTTCTCTCAATATATAAGCCAAAAAAAAAAAAAAAGTGTTCCATTTGCCAATTGCAAAATAATAATAATGTTTGATGGGCAAAATCTCAGCTGTCAGGAGAGAAGACAGACAATTCTGCTTCTTGAATACTATTGACTTCATGGGGCCAATAAAACAACTTGCAAATAAAAGAAAGAGGAACCGATTCATGTCCTAAGATTGTGTGACGTAGCTTTTTTCTGTTTGTATAATGTTGTGATTAAATATGGTGGAGCCCTAGGGAATGAATTTTTTATTTGAAGGTTAAGCCAATATTAGCAAAAAATAAAATAAAATTAATCAAATGGCCCAGAGCATCACAGCCACAGTTGATTCCAAGAATGTTTGGTTACAAAATGAGCAACTGACTAATTGTGTAAATGCTGTTAATTAGCTGTGCAGAGCCCCTAACTGGGCTATTCCCTGTAACTAATAAGAAATCAATTAGCTAATGAAGTGGCCATTAAATGCTATGCTAATCTTAGCTGGGATATTTTTAATGTTTCTTCTTCTTCTTCTTTTTTTCCCTTCTTTATGATCCTTCCTAATTGCCATTGCCATACGGAGCTCACAGCTTTCAGCATGTCTAATGAAACATCATTATATCATAACTGGCATTCTTGGAAGAGTTAGTGGCAAACCTGCTTCCCAATTATTTTTAATTGCCAGACATACTCATAACTGGGCCTTCTACCAAGTAGTTCAGATCCCTGCACTGTCACGTAATACACCCAAAGATTGTGTTTTCTTTTCTTTGCATATGCAGTGTGGTGATAGTGTTGGCCACAATAAGGGATGTGCATAACACCCTAAACAAGGAACCTGGGTGGCTGCCTTTTCCATTCCTTGGATTGGAGCCTGTGTAGATCCAGCATTACCTTCCCACTGAACAGCTAAAACTAGACAAATCTACATGAGGTTTTACATTTAGTTGAAATTTCTGGTGCCCAGTAAACATTATTCTCCACCAATGATTCCAAGCTTCAGGATACCTGTGCCAAAACACTGCAATCTAGCAATTATTAGGATTAGCAATTAGGAAAGTCTTCAGTGGTTCCCACAGATTTTGTCATTTTATAAGAATTCGTTATCACCATTTATTTATGTCTACAAATTCCAACTTTGAGAAGGTATAAAATATATCTTTAGGCATCATTGCTGCAAAATCAGTGTCTCCTGTTTAACAGAGCCTGCTATAAGAGGATGCAGGCAATAATAATTTCAAGTTTTTAAAACACTCCTGCAGAGTTTGTATTTACCAACACAGCATCTATCTGGTAACTCAATCATATTTAAACCCTGAATCTCAATGAAATTCCCTAAATCTACTTGTGCTGAAGTAGGTTATGTGTCAGGATTAGACTGGCTCCTCCCCACCCCCCACAATACAATAGTCCTCAGGACATCTGTGCACAAAATACATGCTTTTTAAAAGAATGTTTTCAAAAGAGAATCTTGCCCCTCTCTCTCTCCCTCTCTCTCTCTCCCTCTCTACCCCTCTCTCTCTCTCTTTCTCTCTCTCCTCCCTCCTTTTTTGGATAACATGCAAATTGAATTGGTTAATTCTGCACCCAAGTTGCAGGAAATCTGCCACCAGCAGCTGCCACTGTTTCAGATGTCAGGAGGATGCAGATACACTGTGACATTTTGTTCATTAAATAAACAAACCAGGTTCAGGCTAACAACATTAGGTAGAAAGCCCCATCAATTCTTGTACATTTAGTTCACATAATAGGAAGTGACAATTGTTCCTTAGCTTCATAAGCACTATATTGAAGAACAAAAGGAAAAAGCATACATAATGTGGCAACAGCAAGAACAGTTGCCATAAAATCCTGCAAGGTTGATTTAGATTAATGAGGCACATAACTTTTTGCCCAAGGCTACTTAAAACAAATATGGCTGCAAACATGGCTACTAGGGAAGAGGAAAAAAGTCACTATATTTTTTTTGCCTCTTATCTACCATTTTGGTCTTATTTATTTGATTTGACTATCAAATAAGAAATTTATTCCAGCAATAGCCCCTCTGTAGCAGAACAAAAAAAAATTTGAACAGTATAGCAGTATAAAAATAAAATGAAAACAGAAAAAAAATCCCACTTTTGTATATTTCAGTGGCATATTTTATTAAAAGTTAACTAGTACATTGACCTTAGATTAAATTTATAGATTTACTAAAACTCACATTAAAAGCCACATGTCTTCCATTTTTACAAATCAGTCTACCTAAAATACCAACATTTCTGGCTTTTTCATCAATCAAATGTATTCTGGATTCTGCATCTAGGAATGTAATCACTATTAAATCATCAAGATAACAAACAGGTACAATTTGTCAACTCTACATCATATGGCATAAAAATCATCAAAACTGGAAATTCAGTAATACCAAACAAAACAAAACAAAAAAAAGTAGGTTACCAAAGAGGAAGAGTGGCCTTCCTGAAAATGAGACTTGGATATTATAGATAAGGCTGTCAGTCAGACTTAGACTGAAAGGTACAGACAATAGAAAAAAATCCTCACACATTAATATGTATAGCACCCTGATGTGGCTTTTAATATTCCAAAGGGACTTCAACAACTCCATGGGAAAAAAAGCACCAAATATGAGGCTGGCTCATGTAAATCCTTGCCAACGGCAGCGGTCCCACTGGAGGATGTGTTACATGGACAGGCGAATGGTTGCCCTTTCCTTACGCATCCTCTTGTCCCCAGGGCATCTGCACTGGGGCACTCAGCTGAGGCATGGGGTGGCTGTTCCCAGCAAACAGCAAGATTAACAACCCACTACCACTACCTCTGTGATTGTTTTTCTGGGGTTCCTCTGCTTTCTGGTCCCTGTCCTCCACATTGCCAAAAGCCCAGAACCAGTTTGGAGGATTTCTGAAGGCCTGCCTATGTCCAGAAAGCCAGTGGAGAGATGGAGGTGCCATTCTTAGTGTTCCCATCCCGTGCTTAGTGTGGGGTACAGTCTCCTCGCAACCACATTTGATGCTGGTACCACATTCAGCTGGTGACTTCAAAAATACGCTTTCACCCAGACACCTCCCTATTGCCTCCATCTGTGCAGAGGCTGAAAACAGGAAGTTGTTCCAGAAGGAGGTTGGCATCAATTTAAATACAAGAATTTTGGGGCCCTTTGATTACTTGCAAACCTATTCCTGCATTGTGTCAGGGATCCAGGCTCCTTTACCTGTTGTTAGGGCATTTCCTCCCCACATGGGACATGTCGAGCATGGCCCACCCTTTCTGAAGGAGAGTGGTGAAAGATGAGCCAAGAAGTTTTGAAGCAGATGTGCAGGTCTGTGGTGCCCTGTAGGCTTGGAGGGCTCTTGGGTGCCAGTAGAGCCCAAACTGGATGTTGCTGAGAGCAGACAGTGCATTTCCAGTGTCAGCTTTCTTACCATCTCAGGGTGTCCATCAGATGCCAAGCTCGGTCCCTCCTAAGGTTGCAGGTGGGAGAAAATGCAGTGGCCCAGAAACAAGGAATGTTACATCTGCAATCTGGCTCCTCCTTTCTTTCTCACTCACTTTATGAAGACTACTCCAGGCGTGGTGTGGTCCAAATCAGACACAAGGGAGAATTTTGCCAGGAAATTATAAGAATAAGATGGTGGGATCAATAGTATAACTCCTCAGCTTGGGCTGGCTGTTGCTGGGGGACCATGGACATTATTTTGAGGCATCTCCACAGGCAGAGACTGTAAAGCAGCCCAAGTCCTAGGGGAATCTGCATTTTGACTGGAGAATGCTGTGCATACAAAATTGAAAAAGAAAAAAGCTAGCATTTATTCATTGGATCATTCTAGATTACATTACATTTAGCAGGAATGGAAGACTTGGGCTGTAACAGAAGCAACTAATTTCTTAATTTCTACAGACTTCTTTCTTCAGGATGAGATAACATGTTCTTAACTTTATGTATTCCCACTTTTTGGAATAATTCTTAAAGTGCTATTATGCAGTGAATGAGAAGCTTATTTCCTTTTAAATGAGCATTAATTTCCCTTGTGTTGCAGTGCCCAACAACACAAAACTTGCATGAATAACATTCCTACAGCAGCAACATGCCTATTTCCAGTAAAAATATAGATGCAATTTTAATTTCCTTGATATAAACAGCTTTTCAAGTGAAGAAGAATGATAGATGATTCTTTACAAACTGAAATAAGCACAGCAAAATCTGTGAAAAAGGTTAGATGCAATGACGTACGAAGTGGATCGAATTTAGAAGACCTCCCATTAAAAAAATAACCGTCATTCTAAGTGGCATTTTCAACAAACAGTAAAAGAACAATAACTTCTGCAGTTATTCTCTTGGGTAGGTTCTCTGGTATTTCAGTAACAGGCAGATGGACCTCCTTTCCTTCTTCCCTCCCTCCCTTCCTCTCTCTGTCTCTCTTTTCTCCTTCCCCTTCCCTTTCCCCTTCCTCTTCCCCTTCCTTTTTTTTTCCTCCTTCCTTCCAGCATCAGAGATTTTTCATACTGAAGTTGTGCACCCAACAGTTGAATGTTCTCTTACACCAAACATAAGGATTTGTCTACCTTCATGAGCTTTTAAGTCTAGACATGCTTTTTTAATGTAGCTGTTAAAAGTTCTCATGGGGAATCAGTACTGTAGGGACAAAAACATGGTTTGAACCCGGCATGTTTGGGAAACCAAGTACCATACATGATATGGGTAACAAAAAAGGGAAATATAAAGTGAAGTAATTTAATCCAGGGGTTCTGTGGATTTTGTGAAGTATGAGATTAAGTCCCAGTCACTGTGGGTGAAGAGCTGCCCAAGGATTTAAGACCTCAGGGTGGAATTTATACAGATTTTTTTGGAACTGGTAATTTACCAAATCAAGAAAAAATAATGAAAGCAAGATTTAAACCAGTTTAGATATGTTTGCTTGTAGGTTATGCATCAGTATCACCAGCTGGATTTAGAATCATTTTAGTTGACAACACTGCATATTTTCTTATGTCAGTAGGTGTGTTTGTCAAAAGGCAATGTGAACATGAGCAAGTTATTGAAGGTTAATTATTAATTTCACAAAAAAAATCTTCACATTGTAGCCTATACATCACCGGGGGGGAGGGGGTGGGGGGGAAGAAATAAAACAGGAATACATGTAACCAACAATTTTTAATTAATATTTCTTTTTACTTTTGAAGTCCACTTTGAAAAGTATTGAAATTACCTCCAGAACAAAAGAAGGAAGAAAATGCACGCTGAATCTGTCATCACCTCCCACCCTTCCTAGTAGACCTCAGCTGCTGTGTTTCTTGCAAGCATTGAGAAGTTCAATAGAGAACTTGGGACCTTTGAAACACAGATAATGTCTTCCCCCTTCCCCTTAGTGACTGCAGATTTCACAGCCTGGTGCCTCCTTGATTTCTGGAACTTTGTCCCAACCTATATCTTCAGTAACCAATTAAACAAATGCCCATTCTTTGTGACTGTAAGGTTTTTGGCTATAAAAGCTGCCTTGTGGTACTTTGCCTCAGCCAGCCTCTAACGACGCTCGCTCAGTTCCCCGGGCCGGCAGATCTGTGCTGGTGCTGTGTGTGTAGTTAAAAGCTTTCCCCCAGCAGCTACAGAGGGTGCCACTAACTCATGGGGCCCGTATGTACATGGGAAACACAGTCAGGAAATTAAATTTTCCCTCCCCATAATTAATAAGAGCTAAATATATGTGAATTTGTTGTCGCTGTTTAAAGCAGTGAAGCCAAATCAAAAAAATATGAGCATTTTCAAATAAAAAGTAAAGCTTTTTTTCTAAAAGAGTTTTTAAAAAACCACGATTCTGTGCAATTTTACAATTGAAAAAAAATCCCTTTTTTCGGAAGTTTGTTTAAGGAATTATTTAACATTGCTGAGGCTGATTCACTGCAGTATGTAGGCGTGCATTAAATGTGCAAGCACATGAGTTATCTCACTGATTTCGATGTGCCTGTTTTCATTCTGAAAGTGAGCACAGGCTTCAGAGCTCCACAGAGTGAGAGGCTAAGTTAGGCATCCTCCTGCTAGGCATGTTGCTGGGGATTGGGGATACACGTTACAGAGATCATTACATGGGATACTGTCCTTACGAATAAACCATGATTTTTATGAGAACAGTTCTGTGGAAATTCTGTGACTGTACAAGTGCTTGGCGAAACAGGAGAAACAATATGCAACTGATCTGCTTGACAGCATATTGCCAGCACATTTTTAGGTGAAATGCATTGAGCCCTGAAAAGAGATAAGAGGCATTCTTTCTCTGAAACATCCAGAGCATCTCTTGGAGCATGGCTTGAGCTGTGCCGTGGAAACAAGTTCCAAGGATCTTTTCCGTTCATGTCTCATTTTGTTACTCTGCAAAATCCTGTGTAATACTCAGACTGAATCAGGCAGAAAAAAAAAATCCAAGTGGTTCGTTGTCTTGTTTTGTTTTGTTTTGTTTTGTTTTAATAAAGGGCTGAAAATCACTTAAAGATACAGGTAAACCTCAGGTTTTGCATAATTTTAAACAATTGTGGGCTGGGTGATCCGAGCTTCTATTTAGATCTGAATTTTTAAATAGAAGTCTTCATACATTAGTTTCTAGTAAGCCTCCATTTTGAAAGCATACTATTTGTTCTCTGGTTTAAGCAAAATGAACACTGGATCCTACATGAAAAATTTGTAAAATCAGGTCTAATTTGTGTCTTTATCATGAGCTGTTATTTCACTGTGATTAAGTGTGCAACCTACAGAAAGATGGGCTATCAATTTGAATGATTCTGTCAGAAAGCACTTAAAGGAGGCAAATATCAGAATTGATATCTAAGATGTGACAAGGGAAGCATTTTTAAAAATTATTTAAAGCTATATTATACCACTGAGAGCTGTAGAGAACCTATGGAAAATTTTGGATAGACGCCTCTAAGCCCACTATGTGTTGCAAAAATGATTTCTGTAACACAGTGAGGAGAAAAACTACACTTTGTGCTTATCTCATTAATCCAATAATTTATAAGCAAAATTATTGTAATTATCTTCATTGAAGCACCATGTCACACCTATGTCAGGGTGTATATTATAAATAATAAATTATTATTATTAGAAATTGTTGAATTGTTGAATTGAGGATAAATTATCTGACAAATACAGACACTTTTTTCCTGCTTGTAACTTGTTTATTCTCTGCAAATATTCCTTTTTGCATGTTTTTTTTGAATAATGGAGGTTATTCAGCCTAGGACTGCAAACTGCACACTTAGATTGCTCACAATTTGATTGCATGTGAATTATATACGAGACATGAACATGGTCACATGAGTGTGGATCGGGTTCAGTGGCTGGTGGGCTGGAAGATCTGTGGGTGGGGGTGGTCATTGCAAAAGTTCAGACCCCTCTTGGACCCACACCTCCACGGCTTCTCACCCAGCCTGTCATCGGCGTTCACAGCATGCCATGTGCTGTCTCCCTTGAAAGCTGGTAATGTCACAGGGATCATGAGCTTAACGGAATCAATGTATAATTAATAGCTTTTAAAACCTTCAGTGAGTGAATGAGGAGCCCCCACCTGGGGATGAGAGGGATGAAACGAACTATTGAGACAGGACAAGGATGCTTCACAGCAAATGGATTTGGGGTGAAAGGAAAATAACCTGGCAGCAGACTGTGTGCTGAGTCCCTTGTAGAGTTGAAATAGGTGTTTAGAGAGGTCACAAGCTTTTTGGGAATTTAGCCAGAGCCCAAAAAGATACCAGAGTCTCACGATAAAGTGACCCCTTAAAGTCCTAACCTAATAAATAGGGATATGTGGATGGGGAGGAGCAGGAAACAAAGGTCCAGATGTGAGAGGTGCCAGGTTTGTGGGGACCCAGCATGCCTCCAGCCATCCCTGCTAGGATGTAATAACTGCTAGCACTGGCGGACCTTAGGAGAACCCCTCTGCTGGGGCCTGGTGTGGATGCAATCCCTGGGCAAGCTGCAGGGCAATCTTTTTCTAGGGTCCCATTTTCCCAACTCTCAGGTGGTCTGGCTGTGGTGGGTGGAGAGAAGCCACAGCTGCCAAGCACAGCAGCCAGCCTAAAGCCATGCATGCAGTCTTGCCAAGGGACCCCAAAATTCGTCAGCTTGGGGGCTGTTGCCAAGGCGGCGGCCAAGTGGCTGGGAAGAAGGTCCCACTGGTGGGCATCTCCCAGCCTGGGGCGGGCTGCAAAAGGACATCCCACTGCTCTGGGCAGTCCCTGAGTGTCACAAAGACAAATGTTGGAAGGCGAACACTCAGCCAAGCAAAAGGCAACAATTAATATTTCAGTTTGCTCGCAGATGCCTTTGTCTTGGCTGCTCATGCGGAAGTTCACTGTAAGAAAGGCTATTGTGCTGACAAAAATGTGTGTGAGCAAATGTTTACAGAAAGCAACTAGAGGAGGGCAGGCAAACAGCAAGGGCAGGCTCCCCTGGAACCGGGTGGGTTTTGAGGAGCACCACCGTTTCCTCTGCGTTTGTTTGCTTCTGATCTGACTGCACTGAACCAGTTCTCATCGCGGGGGTGTGGCCCGTCGATGCCCAGCTGCAAACTCCCTCTTTCCAGAGATGTGGGGTGCAGGTGGCAAGAGGATGGCCCTGGGCCCCTGGAGCCCAGGATGTGGTGTCATATGTGCAGTCCATGGGATGGAAGGGACTTATTCCCATCCTGCATCCTACTGCCAAGATGCCTTAAATTAAAAGCAGCGGGCCAAATCCAGTGTGTGTCTAGGTCTGCCTCTGATTTCAAGAAAAGCTGGATGCACATGGAATTGTGACAAATTCAGCCTTGCCGCCTGCTTGCTCCTTACACAGCAGGAGAGATTTGCTGCCTTTTACAGCAGCTGCAGACCACCATGGGTCTGAGGGACAGGGAACGCAACTCAGGAAAAATTCTGCCAGTTCCAAGCACATCAGATACCCAAAACCAGGAAAGCCATGTTTTCCTGATGTTTTCTTTCGTTGGATATTAAGCGTCCATTTGTTTTCCAGCATTTGATGTTTCATTCCTAATGATCTCTAGTCTCAGCACCAAAGTTGTCTTCTTGACAGTAAATGCCAAGTGTGATTATTCACCCGGCTAGAGATCCTCACCTCCACCTGATGGCCATGATGAGGGAATGCATCGCTGTGGGGAGGGCCCAGCCAGGCTGCCAGCAGCCGGAGCATCCTGCCAGTGTCCATGATCTCTTTGCTCCCTCCCTCCCTCCCTCCCTGCTTGTCCTTCTTTTTTGTTTTTTGTTTTTTTGGTTTTTTTTTACTTTGGCTTATTATAACTGCACAAAGGCAATGCTAAATAAGGAAAATATGCTTCCCAGTAACTGAAACTGACAAAAACAAAGATGGCATGTTTATATAATTAGTTACACATCTAACTTTTTTAAGCTTTTCTTCCTTTTAAATATCCAACAACAACTCCACTGCCCAAGCTATGAGTGAAGCTGAAGTAGATGTGTAGCAAAGAAACTGGTGGGCTGGGCTTTTTTCCCCAAAATCCATTACAGACCTTAGGTAAATCCTGAATCTTGGAGTCCCTCTGTGACTGCTTTCTGTTGTGAGAGCAATTCATTAAAAGTTAATTAAAAGGTGAAATTTAATATGTAGTTTCCTTTAGCTAATCCTCCTAAGGCAGCTTCATATGGCGCTAATGTATCCATTTTGTTGATACTAGAAAACAAAAAGGCAAGATTGTCTAATTAAGAGGTTGGTGTTTAACAAGAGAGAGGTTTTCTAATTGGTTACTCTGAGTCCAAATTAATCTTGCTGCTGCTCATTTAAGCATTTTCAATCTAACTTGGACTTTTCCCCAAGAGTTTGCAAAATGTGAATCATTTTCAGGATCTTTGACATAACAGTATTCAGCCTACTTACTCCTTCTGTGCTCATACCCCTTTGGGACTCAATTTGGATCACCCTCACTATTTGAGCCACTTTTCTCTGCCTCCAGTTTAGGAGCCTCTGAAGGTCTTTGCTGAGTAGGCTGACTTTAAAGGTGCAGTTTCTTTGTCTTTCAGTATGTTTTCACTCAAATATCTAAATGCGTGTTGGATTTCCACAGACATCAGTTATTTTTCTGGTAATACATTTAAAATGTTTTACAGAAATGAACACACTCCATTTGATTGTGCTGGTGCCAAACATATTTTTTTTTGTCTAATAAAAGACAAAAGCATAACTGTATTCCTACTAATTCTAGTTTCTTTTGACAGTAGCTGCTGACTTCCTGTACTTGCAGTGGGAATACAGAAAAAGTGAAGAACACTGCTCCCCCCTTAAAAAAATATGAATTCACTCTACCCAGACACACTTATGAGAAAGGGCAAAAATATCCTAGGCTGCTATCACTCAGCTAGTTTTGGCCACCTAGACTTTAATTTTGGAGACAATGCTGGTAACAGTACATGGAAGAAATCTACAAACTATCACAAAAATAAAATAACTACTTCAAGAGAAAAACAATTCTAAAATGTAGGCTATCCATGACAGTTTTTGATTTTCAAATAAAGTGGAAATACTAACAATGGCAAAATTTGGTATGTTCATCAAGACCTCTCATAAAACCAAACTAAAATTGTAATCTGCCCAGAAAATGAAAGTGTTATCTCAGGGCTAAACAAGGTAACATTTTATTTATGATGTTTTGCTTTAATTTTTTGTTTCTGTGGTCGTCTCCAGTGACTGTCCCCCGGCGTGTCTGTGTATATGAAAACCTACTTCTCCTTTAAGAGAGGCCACATAGGCACAAAGTTTTCCACTTTTACAACAATGAACCTCATGTGGTAATCTCACACTCTCTGGTAACTTCTGGAAGTTAAAAAAAAATACTTCTCGCCACCAGCACGACACTTTTCCACAACATCTATACCTCCTGTCTTTTCTTTGCTCTCCTTTGCTCATTTAAATGCTGGCCAAGAAGAACTAAAAAGAAAGAGAAAGGGCGGGGGAAAAGCAAGAGAAAGGCCTCATTTCTTTGCAAAACCATGGAAAGCCCTGCGTGTCCGTTGCGCTTCTTGGGCCCTGCAGACGTATTGTGCCGGACTCAGAGTTGTGTGGTTGGAAAACATTTGCTGCCCGCTAAAAAAACTCTTCTGGGTACGCCTTTGCATTCATGGTATGGAAGCTAAAAGTGGGATCGGCCTTACACAATTCTGGTTTGCAAAGTACACACACAAAAAAATTAAAAAGTGGTTCCCATACAGGAACGCCCAAGCTTTCCGGTCTGTCCTCAGCACACAAACACTGGAAGTACTAGGGTATTTTTGGGAGCTGGAATAGTGTTCTGGGTGTACTGAAATTAGGAGGGTTTGGCTTGTTTTTGAGCCCGCTGAGTTCCTCACTGCATGTTTTCCAAGAGAGAAATGTGAAAGATTTTCCCAGTTATAGCTCCCATACCTTTGTTAAGAAGGGATGCCACAAATCACGTGAATAATTAGTGACACTCTTAAGCATCTAGCACTGTGCCCATTTATTTTCTTGGCACAAAATGTATTAGTTCTACACTATTCATTTAGTCTGCATTTAGCAAGAGATAAATTTTAGTCGGAAGCTGTACTGAAAGACAATATATACTGTATGTTGTAGAAAAATCTATTTCCTCTGAGACCGTATCTTTCTTTTAAAAAAGAATTGGAAGAAATAGCATGGAGTTAATGTATGAGAAAACCTAATTTTTGCACAGGTTTTCATTGTTCAAATTTCCTAACGAAATGGCCAGCAGTGACCTTTTCAGGAATGCCACACTCAGCATTAAATTCTCACCAAAAATGCACATTTCTGTGATCCCCTCATTTAGATAATAGCTCTGTGACTTGCTATAAGTGTAGAGCGAAGGGAGGAAAGAAAAGAGAAAGGTTTTCTTTCTCCGCAAACGATAATGAGACTTTTCAGCTATGCGGTAGAGTTGAGGGACTTAAGCCTCTCTAGGTGTTTCTGTTTTTCAGGCTTTGAGCTCTTGCTGTGCATTGCTCTCTCCATCCTGCCTCTGGAAGGCCTTCAACAACCCATGGCTTTGTAT
Source organism: Pyrgilauda ruficollis (assembly GCF_017590135.1). Classification (NCBI taxonomy): domain Eukaryota; kingdom Metazoa; phylum Chordata; class Aves; order Passeriformes; family Passeridae; genus Pyrgilauda; species Pyrgilauda ruficollis. The sequence continues at coordinate 7,138,952 of NW_024521428.1, read as the reverse complement.
TTCTCAGTTTAAGCTGCACTCTAACAGGACCACTTTTAGCTCCCACATTGGAGCAGAAAACCAAACAGAAACGGAAATTGTTTGATGTATTTTAAGTAGAGAAGGCCAGTAAAATATTTTTTAATGGGGATACAAAATATTTCAGCCAACAGGATGCTGGTTCAGTTCCAGCACAGATGAGGAACAACTAAAAAGTTGATACCATCTAAAGGCTATTAAAGCCTTTGTAAAGTGAGTAGCTGCCTAAGTGTTATTCCCAGTGGCCACATCACAAAAGCACACTGACAAGTAAGTTTGACTTCAGCTTCTTTCTGGTCGGTCTCTCAGCAAGAAGACAAGGAGTGAATGGTCATGGGGAGAAGCCATCCTTTCAAGCAGGTTATAAACACTCCTGGAACTTTGTACACCAAGCTGAAATCTGCCCAGAAATTCTACCATGGTCTGGTGTGATGTGATGATATATAATATATTGATATAAGTAGTTTCTCCCTCTCATGAGCCCTCTCTGATGGGTGAATAAGTGTAAATCCATTAAAATATGGCTTTAGAAAGCCAGTCTGAACTCATTCCCAAGCCCATAAGAGAGAGAATGGATGTCTAGACTTGCAGTAGATGTGTAGCCCAGTCTCTCCAGGCAGATACCGCCTCTACACTGTGAGCAGTACCACATCCTGGCAGAGCTGCTCTGCAGAAACCTGTGTTGGCCCCAGGAGGGAAAGAGCCATGCCCAGGGCAGGTACATGACCTAGGCCAGTTGTTTCTCCCACTCCACATCCACCCTCCTGCACTAAAGATACTCTGCTCCTGTACAGAGATTCTCCTCCCCAACATCAGCATGCTTCCCTCCTGAGACTGAGGATTTATGGGCTGACAGAAAAATAGGCAGGAATTTTTCCCAAAAGGAGTACATGTTCAGCAGAGTAAATTCTGTTTTACCCACACATCTCTCTGTAGTGCAAAACATGTGAGAAGGGAAAAGGCATGGAGAAGAAGTCTGATTTCAGGAATATACGAATACAAACTACATTTTCATGCATACACACAGACTTGTTTGCTGAAAGTTTCACATATATCAAATTAAAACAGATAAAGCAACAAACTCAGACATCATTTACCCATAGGGAATACACTCAGCCTTTATTTAGCCACTGAAAATTTACTCCTGCTTGTCTGTATCACTAACCTGCTTGAGTAGACTGATGTTTTGATGCCAGAATACCCGTAGGGTTTCCACAGAACATATCATAGGATTCACAGCTGCAGAAATATCCTTGTAACAAAGCAAATTGGTCTTAGATGGGATCCTTGTGCATAGCTGCTCAGAGGACTGAGGGCATTGACAGAAGAAAGGTTTAGCACCTCAAGAAGTTTGTTGTAAAAACATGAATACCTGAGATCATGGGCACTTCTAGAGACTGGGAGACAGAGAGCTCAGAATTGCATTCTGTGGCTTTAGGACAGAATTCAGATGCTATAAGTTATGCCTGAATCTTTTAATCCTTTTATGAATATGGCCCTATATCTTTCTATGCTTTTAACATGACACTGAAGGTATTTTCCTGCTTCCCAGTGGTGTTAAAAAAAAACAAACAAAAAAAAAAAAAAAACCAAAAAAAAAAACCAAAAAAAAAAAAAACCAAAAAACAAAAAACAAAAACCCACAAAACACAAAAAACCTGCAACACTCTGAACCACACACTAGTCACAGGGCTGAGCTTCAAATCCCGTTTCTGCATCACTATCACTTACTTTGTGCAGCATACTGGCTGCAAGATCCAAGCTCCAGAGATCCCATGTTGTCTCTCTTCTCATATGAAAACATGAAAGTAAATAAACTCCAGCCCCATAAGTGGTCCTGGAGATCTCAGAGGGTAACGTTCCTCCTACTGTGTCTGCTCAATAAGACACTCAATAAAGTTTCCTCAGTGCTGAGTGAACGAAGCAAACACAGCCTATAGAGGGACACGTGTCAAAGATATTTTTAAGTTCTACTTTTATTTGAAACTTAGGATTGCTTTAAACGTCTCCATTTTCTTTTTCATAGTGTAAAGTGAAGCTTAAAAGTGGCCCCAACTTGCAATGAAAGCTGCAACGAATTTTAGCAAATAAAAAGCCACTTAAAGAAAAAAACACTACTGTCCTGGCTGGGAATTTTAATAGTGCTGCACTCACAGCCAGACTGCTTGTAACTTTTCTATTAAAATGTTAAATCGAGAGCATTAAACAGCTTCCAATTAAGGGGTATATTATCACCTCGATGCACAGGGAGTTTCACACGTAAATCCCTATGTATTAAGAAGAGAATATACCCTGTGGCTTTTTAAATAACAAATAAAAGTTAAAAGAGATTTTGCAGGAGGTAGAAGACCCATGGAAAGGTTTATATTTTAACACACTCTGAGCACAAGAAAAGTAATGTTTGAAACTGTATAGAAAGGGTATTTATCTTCATTTTTTTCCCCACTATTCCCAAATATTTCCACTGGGACCTACTTACTAAGATGAAAGCCTAAGTATTCCATAGGACTGGAAATATTGATTTTTGAAGGACTTTCATATGCACAGGCTGGAGGTGCTATTGGTCATGTCTCGTTAACACTGAGGGCATCCTTCCCATGGCCACAGTGCCTACTCTATGAATTTAAACTCCTTTTTTTAAGGCAAAGGCAAATCTGTTAATTAACTTGGGTTAATATTAATTAAAAGAGCCAGAAACATTTAAGAAAACCCCCCTTAGCATTTCTCATGTTCCTGAGGGCCTTTTAAAGTAAGATGTGAAGAGCTTCAAGTTTCCCAGCCTACACACAGGCTTAAATTTTTTCTGTGTACACTCAGGGAATGATGAACTTTTGGAAAAATCAGACAAAGTCCATTAGCAGTTGTTGCTTTGATTAAAGCCACAGCTCAATCATGACTGTTCACAATGATCAACAAAAGCGAATGCACCTTGCCCCTTGGTTTCTGGGTGAATGGCAGCTGGCTTGGTTGGGTTGAGGCAGGGAGGTATAACACACCAATGACAAGAGTTTTCAGACAATTTTCTTGTGGTCATTGTAGCAGGAGAGACACTGATGCTAGGTCCAGTGGCTTGAAGTGGCCACTCATTCCTGCTGGCCTCATCATCTTGGTGAAGTCACCTCAAATGGTTGCACCCCAATAGTGAATGTAGTGAAAAATCCTAAGGAGATTATATCTGTGGCTTTCCACCATGGCAGTAGCTGTAATATCCTCAACTGTTTGAGGTAGACTTTAAATTCATGTAGAGTAGTTTAACATGCAGACGTCAGATCAGGTGAAGCTTGGCTGGACCAACAGGAGAAATTTTAGCCAATGTTTTGAGGTCCTTGCTGTTCAATTAGGCATTGATTGCAGAGAGTCAGGTTCTATGCCACCTGGTCAGGAACCACCTCAGAAGTTCCTGGTGCCATCCAATGTCCGTCCTGTGCTGCTTCCCCTGTGCCACAGGACAGCACCAGGAGGACTCAGGCAGCTACACGAGGCTCATTTAATTGAATGGTCACTCCAGTCTGAGGTCTAAGAAGCATAAGAACTTTACAAAGAAAAGCTGCAAGGTGCCCTTTGCACACAGAGTTTCTGGGACACTAGTTTCCCCATAATCTCCCACAATAGTTATGGGTTCTCAAAAGATTTCATGCTTACATCAGTCTGGGACTGGTCATGAGTGAAGCTTTTTTGGCCTCTAACCACCAATAGAAGCTGTTGCTCCAATACCAGATAAATGTGGAAGTGTAGGAGCCCTGAGGGCATTTTTTTCAATGCATGGACTCTTTTTAGTTCAGGGAAGTCAGCAATCTCCTGCTCTTCTTTGAAGGAGTCTTCCCTACTCTTCCAGAGTTTGACTTCTAGAGTTGCTAAAACAATTTTAGGAAGGAGTAGCTGACAGACAAAAGACTGACAAAAGGTCAGACCTCCTTGGTGAAACCATATGGCAATACTTGTTTCGGTAAGGCCAGGTGGTGACCCCAAGTTTTCTTTCAGGTCTTGCCAGAAGGAAGGGCTTGAGCGCACAAGGGAAAGAGCACTGAGACATCTGACAGAGCTTGCTGGGCTGCACTGAAATACACTGAGATGGTGCAGCTTGCTGGGAGGAGGGAGTGCGGGCTGATCATATGATCATAGAATATTCTGAGTAGGAAGGGACCCAGAAGGTTGGTCTATCTTTGTATCCAGCTGTGCTGCTGCACTGTGGGAGAGGAGGAAGCATGGTTCCCATGTGCTGTACTTGTCTTTACTTCCTCTAACCCTGCTCTACTCTGGAAACATGGCTGTTGCAGAAGTCAGAGGAAGGAGCTCCCACAAACACTTTCCCCGTACCTCTGCAGCACCTCCTGCATAGATGACATGGAGGAGCAGAGGCAGGAGGATGGCACCTTCTGAGACAGCACGAACACTCTCTCTGAAAGTTATTGTCTTCAAAGGGGAAAAAGGCAGGGAAAGCAGCATCTCCCCCTCTGATCCTTTCCTCCCTAAAAAGCACTCTCAGAGCAGCTTCTGCACAGGATCTTGTATTACAAACCTGGCATGTCTTTCTATGCTGTGCCAAAGGCAGCATCTGCCTGGTCTTGCTTCTCCCCTTCATTGTGTTTGGAGATTGTTTCCGTGTTCCATCAAAAAAATGCAGCTCACAATATCCAGGTTAATGTGGCATTTCAGGAAATGGTATGAAGAAAGGAAGGAAGGAAGGAAGGAAGGAAGGAAGGAAGGAAGGAAGGAAGGAAGGAAGGAAGGAAGGGAAAGAAAGAAAGGAAGAAAGAAAGGAAGAAAGAAAGAAAGAAAGAAAGAAAGAAAGAAAGAAAGAAAGAAAGAAAGAAAGAAAGAAAGAAAGAAAGAAAGAAAGAAAGAAAGAAGGAGCATTCAGGTCCATGTCTTAGACTGAAGAACAGGAGGCTACATAATTTCTTTTTTATGCATCACACACTTTTGACTAAAAAGACCAGAAAATTGATCCACTCTTTTCCATCACAGACTTCCAAGTATTATGGCATCTCTAAAAAATTTGCTATAAATCCTTGGTTTTGCCTATATTATTCATAAAGAGTCACTGTTTATCAATAGTTTTGAAAAACAAGATACAACAAGAACCAAATAACATACATTTAGACACATTTTTTTCTCAAATCACGGTTTCAGTTTGTTCCCTTGAGATTTTTTTACCAAAGCAGGCCTCTCCCTCTCCCTCTCCCTCTCCCTCTCCCTTTTGTTGTTTATTTAATAAGGAAATGCTGGTTATATCCTGGGAGTTTAGGGTGGACACTTGGTGAACCTGTTTTCCATCACAGCAATTCACAGAATTTGGCATGAACTAGATGGACAATATTCCATTGTTTAAAGTGAGCTCTGTCAATCTTTGCCATTGATATGAAACAAAAGTCAGGATAATTAAAACATATGGGTACATGGCCTCATACACTGGTTAAGCCTTTGCTTTGAGAATGTGACTGCTGTTGTTGAGCATTTTGAAAAATATATGTAGTATGCTACAGTACACAGGGAATCACAGATGTCAAGGGGAAATGATATGTGAAAGCCATGTACGTTTAAAAATGCAGCACTACTGTACCTTCTTAAAAGAAAAAGAAACTTTCCTCCTTCTCCCTCCTTCCCCCTGTTGCCAGTTAAAATGAACTGTCAGAGCCTGGATAAAGATACAAACAGGATTGCATACCTTACGAAGCCTACAGTGACTCTTAGACTTTGATCTAATTCTATTTGCTGCTTTATGATGCATGAAGCTGTCAGATAAAGAGGTGTTCAAAAAAATCCACTCGAGCTGTCAGGGCTGACAAGCCCTGTGATGGATTACAGAGAAAACAAAAGGGTTATCACCTTAACCACAAACATTTATATCTTTTTTTCATAAGGGTGCTTCAATCAACATGTAGTTACCAGGGTGCAGGTTGTTGTGAGCCTGTAGGAACATAGATCCAATGACACATGTTGAAACAGCATTTAAAAAGTACAACACACATGCATTGGCACTAATATGCTGCTGACATGGTACAGTTGTGCTTACTTAGATCAAAGATAAGACTCCTATAGTTTTCAATATAAAAAGGATTCTTTTTTGAAGAACAGATTTCCCCCCCACACCCACCCATCTTTCAAAGATTAAACACAGTTATAACAGTCTGAATGGGATTTAACTCAAAAAAGCCCAGTACTTAAATATGCCCATATGATTACTTACACAATAGAAACTTCAACACAGAATGAAGAGTAGCTAGGATTTGACTCATGTAAAAGAAACAAAAAAAATTTGCACTCGCTTCTTTTTCAACATCAGAAAACAGTCTCATGGCCCATTCATCTACCATCTTTTCCCCCTCCCTTACCAATGTATCAGTTCTTAAAAGGCCACCTCAACAAACAACATTGGACCTGAAATTTATCAAACAAAGCTAATATTCTACCTCTAGCACTGCATCTGTGTCTCTGCAGTGAAAAGAAGGCAAGGAAATGCATAAGACACATAGTTGAGCTGATAATACACGCCTTTTGCCTGTGGTTTACACTCAAAATCAAGAGCTGGATGCATTCTTTTGTGGTCAGTACATCCATATGCTGAATGACCCAAGGCTCTGGGATTCTGGATTCTGCAGTAATGTTTGATTCTTTAGTGGTTGTCTTTTCCCCTACTTAGTGACTGTGATAACAATGTAGGCTCAATACTATGAAAGGGTTAATTTTTTTTTGATAATTTATGGACAATAAATCCACCGGGATTTATTTATCTCACTACAGAATGATATGACCCTTGCCAAAGAAGCCCAAGAGCCACATATTGCTGGAACCTCGGAAAAATGTGAGGAAAATTATGGTTGTGTGGTCACCCTACTTCTCCATCTTTTTCCAAAAACACTGTTACTCTCTGCTGCCCAAGAGAGGACCTAGGTGAACATTTGGTTCCAACCTTACACCTCCCTTGTTCTAACAAGGGAACTTGCATCTGTGGCAGCAAAAATTTTTGCCAAGATTTATGTATATCATACACACACTCACGCGCGCACACACACACACACACATATATATATATATATATATATGCAGATAGCCTAGATAAAGCCTGCCAAATTAGTAGTGAACTATGGAATTTAACACAAGGCCTGTATATAGAAAGAAGGTTAAAAGTGAGGCATTTTTCACACAATATCTTACACACATGTGGTGTGATGTTCTCAGTGGGAGAGAGGGACTCATTCTACATGCCAGCGAACATCTGATGTGAAAAAATCACATGTGTTTGGATACTGGGACAAAAAGAAAACCATCTTGAAGCTCCCCAGAAGGTGGGTTGCAAGATTATAATGAGCATGCCCAGGCTTTTAGAAGACAAAGAATCCCACAACAGCATAGGGCCAAGTTCTGTGTTTATGTACAAGACTATTGCCTCATATTACAGAAACCTGGGCTATGCCTCCCATAAAACAGAGCATACTCTAACACTGGAAGTTGTGTTTCAAAGCAAGTCAGAAACAGAGATAGATCTCAAGGAGAAGTGTTTGGAGCAAGATGAAGAGCTGACGGGCAACACTGGCAGGCCTGAAAAGAATTCTCTCACAGATATGGACCACTTGACAATAGCAGTATATCATACTGGCTTAGAGTTCTTTCTGATGGATTTCCTTTTAACACCTACCACCTAAAAGGAAAAGAAAAAACCCAACAGAAAAAAATATAAAGGTCCGAATATATTGCTTACAAAAAAAAAAAAAAAAAAAAAAAAAATTAAAGTCCTCCTAAGTGCTTTTTTAACTACACCAAGAGATCAGGCATGATCTTGGTTCACAGCTGTGGGGGGAGGGAGGACACAATTTCTTCAGTAATTCTAGCAGGCTTTTAAGGCTGTTTCTCTTCTCAGCTCTACCTCTCCGGTGCAACTTGCCAAGCACTGATAGACACAAGCATTACCATCATTCATTAAACTATATTCCTCTGCCATAGTTATCCAACAAACCAATAAAACTCCTTTTCAAAAAGTTGAAAGGCAAGCTGCTTCAGATAGACCATTCTTAGTATGCACAGAGTGTACATTCACAGGCAATAATACAGTGGGAATTCAGCTAGCCTGAGCATAGGCTGATGTGAAGCATATGATATTACTTATGTAGGCATGAAAGCAATCTGCTTTAATATCAGACACTTTAGTGCAAAGAATGTCAGGGTTACCAAAGGTTAAAGACAGGCCGCTGGATTTTTTGTTGCCTATTTTTTTTTAAGTATGATCTGAAAAAATGTGGGATGACTCCATTTTCAGTTTTTGCGTGCTGCTGAGTAAAGCAGCAATAAACAATGCAAGTTAAAATGAACAGCAAGGTAAGAAAAAGTGGGTGGAAAGGGCCACAAAGCATAATATACAGAAAAAAAAAGAAAGATTGTGAGAAATGGCCCTCCGCCATTCAGCTACGGATGGTAAGTGTTGCTTCTAGTGGGATTTGAGCACCATCCCATTGATTCAGCACCTTCACAGGGTGCTGGATAGAGGTTCAGAGTGTCTGAGGCCAGATTCCCACCCAACCATGGTGCCTGCCATCCCCTGGTTTCTTGTACCTGTGAAGGGAACCCCAGGTTTCCCATGTCACCTTGCCATTGCGCACCTCACAAGCATCTGGCCTGGCAGGGTAGGAGCAGTTTGCTGTGTTTCCCTGTCACACAGCCGGGCTGTGGTGTCACACAGGGCACCCTGCATGCCTGGTGGGCTGCAGGATCAGGGCCCTCGGTACCCAGCTGGCCCCTGGTCCCTGCAGCTCTCACTTGCATTCCACCACAAGTGGCAGCTCGTGCAGTGCTTTGAACTTTCACTTTTCCTTTACTAAAATTAAAAACCAGGCACATAACCAAGCTGAGAGTTCCCAAAATCTCAGGTGGGAAGCATTACTGAGAACAGAGGCCAGGTGGACTGTTTTTCAGAGGCTGATTGCTTTTTCAGTGTGTATTAGCATCTACTTTTTTCCCCAGCACTGGAATCCTTAGGTACTAGGGAGCCTAAGGAAAGCAGGAGCTCTTGTGCTGGAAGATAAAGAACCAAGATAAAGCACAACAAAAGGAAGTGAAGATGAAGATATTTCATTTTTCTCAAAAGCACAGTTCTATTTCTGTTTGAATCCATGTGTCATAGAAGATAAAAATTGTAAATATTGAGGAGAAATAATGCAAGCTATTATAAAATTATCGGCTTTCATAACCTACTGTGAAGTAACTAAACACCCTTCATTTACTGATAGCCTTCTCTCAGGCTGGTGCTACCTGTCTGTTTGTCCTCACACAGGACTGCACCTACCATTGGCTGTTTATGACACATGAAAAGAAAGAAAGAGAGAGGGAGAAATTAAAAGGAAAAAAGGGGAGAGGAAAGAAAAGAAAAAGAAAGACAAAGAGGGGGGGTAGCAGCAAAAGAAGACAGATGGGCCTATCAGTTATGTATATTGTGACCCACCTGCCAGTCACAGCCCCATGGGAATGTGGAATAATAAATACTGAGAAATGGAAAGTAGGAATTAAACTTAAAAAAACTCAACCCAACAACCAAACATATTGAACAAAGTAAATTGTCTGGAAGGGAGAAGTGTAATAAAGATTTTTTAGGAGCATATAAATCAAAATTTCAAAAGAAATTTGCCAAATGGGGTCTCAGCTCACGTGCAGTCAGTGGCAGGAGGGTGTAAATTGTGGATCTAGAGAGGCTGATTGCCAGCACGCCTAGGTATGAGGGGGTTGATTCAATAAATATTCATGATGGCAGCGTGTATGCTCTAAGCGCACCCTGCCCCAGCAAATCCATCTCGGCCAAACTTCACCCCCAGCCCTGGAGCCTCTGCCTGCTCTGGCATCACCCTCAGCTGAGTCCCACTGCTTTTTGTGTTTGTGTGTGTGTGTGCATGTGTGTGGATGTGCAGATGCACGAGCCCAGCCGCTGCAGACCAAACCTGGCTTACTTCTCCTAGTCTTGTCCCATTAGCCATCCTCCCAGAGCTCAGCAATAAACTCAGTTGTGAGACCTCCAGCTCAACATGACCATCCAAAACTATCTCACAGAAAATCCTTCATACGAAGATCAAGAGTAATCCAAATCCATTTTTCTTTTGCTGAGTATGTGTGGCATGAAAAACCTTGCTTCCCTGCTCAAGCAACATGAAATCCAGAGGATCATGTCTTGCTTCTGTTAAGCATTTTCTTCCCACCAGCCCTCAAGGTGTTTCTACAACTCCCAGACACTCTTATGTAAATGTAAATCCCAGCCACTCTTATGACAGCCACACGCTTCTTCAGACTCCAGAGTCTCCATGACAATTTGTTGTAGACATTAGGATAATTCACAGAGAATACCCAGCTTGCACACACACCTGAGGAAAAACATGTTTTCCCCTTGTGGGGGAACATTTTTTTGTGCATTCAGAGACACCTGCCTTTGCCTACGTCTGTGTTGTAAAATCTCAAATTGGTCCATGAAGGGGATTCTTCCCTGCAAAATTCTCTCACCTGTACAACAAGGATGGGTGTACTGTGGCAAAACCTCTCTATTTTCCTTCTGCTTTTCTGCTCCCCTTTCCCATTTCTGAGTTCGTACTCATCCTCTTCTTTCTGTCCCCTTCCTGTTACTGAAGTCCTTCTCCATTTCCTCTTTTCATCTCTCATTCATTCATTCATTCCCCTGTTAAGGGGATATGCAAAGTCTAATACTAATTTAAAGTCCTCTTTGATGTAGGGTCCGTCTGATCAGAAAAAGAACAACCAAAAACCCAAAAACAAGCATACAAAAAAAAACCCCAACACCACCCTAACAGTATCTGAGTTAGTTTCTGTTCTGACCTTTTCACTGCTTTTAACAGCTTTTAACCTTAAGAGTTCTTTGTTTTGACATCACATACAGGGAGACAGGGCTGTGGTTATTTAACTTTGTCAACAATATGTGAATTAAGGTAATTACCTAAAGAAAATATTAGCAGAAAAGTTTTCTTACCTTTCTGGGTAAAACCAAAGCCTTCCAAAGGAAGAGAGCTGTGTAGCTGGAGAATACTTTTGCCATTACTGGATATTCCCACCATGCATGGGAGAACCAGCTGGGGGCTCACAGCATCTCATGGAGCTCAGGAACAAATGAAATGGAGATGTTCTCTCAGCATGGTGCTCACCAGGGCAAATATCATCTGGCTTAACAGCGGTGGGCAAGCCCACCTTTGGTGACATCCTTCCCAGGTTTTCTTCATAAACTCCAAGTGCCAACAGAGAAACAAACACCTACTCTTGTTCTTGTGCTCATGCAACATCTCTTTCCTCACATTCTGTGCTATTTTTTTATTCTGTCTTGTTACTTTTGGCTTCAGATATTACTAATATATAAATCTAAATTGCTGAGGGTTTTCAGCAGTTGCTCACAAACCCTTGATCCAAAACCAGTAGAATAAAAGCAGATGGGTCAAATACATCACTGAACTACTAGGATATGCCCAGACATTAAGATGGTCCGCACTTCCAACAATGCACTACGGTCCTAACTTTGGTATGCAGCTTGAATAATTAGATTGGAAAATTGCCTAGTTTTTTTGTAGGGACAGTTCCTCTACAGACCTCCACCATTAAATAAAAGGACCTAAATAACAACTGTTTTATATTAGCGATGCTTTTTAATAAAAATGAAATCTGGTACTCAAATACATCCTACAGCAAGCACATAAGATGACCACAGAAAGCATTTTGCCCTGAAAAAAAAAAATAGCTCAAGCATCATGGAAATCAGTGGCCTGATGAGGATTGACAGAGCCAGATATGGAAATTGAAGAATTTTACTGGAAAGCAGTTGCAGGAGCATGAATATAAAGGGTATACAAATCTCTACAGGCTGTAAACACTGAGAATAAAATTATAGATGGGCTACTTGAGTGACATGTTTTCTAATAATGTAGAAACAGACTCTCAGTGAGCCCTAGTTGAAAGCACTGACACCGTGGAATAGATTCTCAAGTTAATTAAAAGAAGAAAACACATTAAGTTAAAGCATGGGAACAACTCTTCTTTTGTGACGGATGAGTTAAACAGGCTGATGTTTTTCCAGTACAAACTGATGAACCTTTGGGGATCAAAGTTGTATGGGTTACAGTTGTATCTTTTCAAAATATGTAGATCAATTAATTCATTCTGTAATATTCTCTGAAAATAAAGAGTTGCAAATACGCTGTCCTTGTCATCAACTTGTGGTTCTCCCAGCTTCATGGGGTTCATGAATTATCATTTCTCTTTGCTTGATCTTTTTTACATAATCAGACGTTGCAACAGGAATTGTGACCTCCTTGTCCCTCGTCAGTCGGCAGACAGTGAGTGCTCCCATCCACAACCTGCCTCACAGCAGCACTTTCCTGATCAGTGCATGCCAGCATGCCTCTGATGAGACAGGCAGATTATTGCATCCAGGGAAAAGGTGGCCCATAAAAAATACTCTCCAGTGCTCCACAAGCCAATGGTTTCCCTATTGAAGCAGAGTGATTTACGGGTGATGTGTGCAGTCTGGAAGATTAATCTAAGTATCAGCCTGGCAGTTTTCACACTGAATAAGAATAAAATTGATGGATGAAAAAATATAAAAATATGTGCTGCATGTTTAATATATTTTCAATCTTTCCAAAAGTATATGAAGGAAATCTATATGATACCTCCTTGGAAGAAAAATATTATTTGATCCTTGTCTGAATTACTGGTACTGTAATCAGACTTCAGGATGGACATCACGGATGTGTAACTCAATTAATACTATCATTGTGACTGAAGGGACTAATGCAGGAAGTGAAGTCATATCCAATTTCACATCTCTATGATTCTACAATTAAATCCTAAGTGTGATCCTTCAAAGACTCTTAAAATACCAAGTCTTAGGACTTAGGAAACAATCCCAGGGAAGGAAAAAAAAAAAGAAAAAGGAAAGATGGCTGTTCAGTTATCAAACCTTTCCATTAAGAAATTATTTCACAGAAGAAAGGTGTGAATGTAACAGAAAAACTGGAAAGAACATTTACAGTGTTAATGAAGCAGTAGGCTAATACAGCAAATCCAGTGACACCAAGGGCTGGAGAGGAAAAAGTGCAAACAGTAGATCTTGGGACATAAGCCACCCTTCTACATCTATGCTTTAGATGCTTTAGGAAAAGAGGAAAAGACTACACTTCAGATTTGATTGTCTCTGCAGTCCATGACTTCCCCAGTTCCACAGAGCAGCACTTCCTTTTGCAGGTCCTCAGCCAGCCACTGCCATGGACTGAAGAGCATGGATGAACGCCCAGACTATCCTGTCTGAGATGTGTGCCCATCCCACTCCTGGTTTGTCTGCGTCCTCAGCCCAGGGGCTGCCTGTACACCACACCATGAAGGGTGTACAGCCAGCTAGGTAAAAAGCATGAGCTGAGGCATGGCTGAAATGTGCCTTTTGGAGCACAGAGTGCTCTGCAGGTACACGCCCAGCAACAGAGCTTCGTGTTGCTCAAGCCTCAGATAATCCACAATCGTGACCCTACAGCCATCAGGCTGTTAGCTGGAGGGGAAGCAGGGCAAGTGGATTGGAAGTGTCCCATTTTCACAGTCACTTCTAAACCCACCACAATTTTCTAATAGTATGGATATGCACCTCATAAAACCCAAGCAGATGATCTGCTGCTCAAAAATAGACGTGGGATATTTTTGTAGGCCATAAGTTGTTTTTTTTTTATCTCATTGTGTTTTGTTCTTTTGTTTTCTGCAAAGCTAATTATTAATTTGTCACTTCCAGAAAGCAGATTACACAAGTCACAGTTCTGCAGGAACTGAGGGCTAAGCAGATTACATTCTCTATTGCAAAGACATAATTAGCAATGACTCATAAAGCGTAAGTATTCAGAAAGACTCCCATATGTTATTTAATTGTTTGTACAATTTTTGCAAAGGTAATGATGACAGAAAATATGCACTTTCTCAGAAATATAGTCAACATTGTATGGAAGCTAATAATTGGTCCAAAAAAGATGGAAAACTGAAAAATATTTTGAAAAATATGTTTAGGTGAGACATATTACATTTTTGCAATTTGCAAAGTATTCAATATTAAGTTTGAACAGGTAACTTGTAACTTTATTCTTCCTCTCTCCCTGTTTCCCTTTCTCTTTTCTTCTCTTTTTTTCCCCCTTCCATTTTATTGATTACAGAATAAAAGAGAAAACAAGACTTAAATGTGCTAAGTATTGATCAACTGAGGGAAACACTGAACACCTCACTTCATTTAAGAAGGCAATCAAGCCTTCTTTTTCTTCAGTATAATTTCTGCCATCTTTTCAGACTGCTTTTGAAACTTTCTTCACATGCACCTAGTTTGAGCTATTTTCCTTGACTCAAAACCTCTGAGAGTTGGAAATGCAGCCTCTACCCCAGTTCCTTGGAGGAGAAGCCAGACCCTATGCTGTAGAGAAAGATCAACAAGAATGAGGGATCTCTTCAAAAGCATTAGGGCAGAACTTAGATGGGCTTGTTTACCTCACTTAATGAGCTGCCTTACCTTCCTTCATCTGTCAGTGATGTTAAATTTAATCCCTGTTTGTTTTATGCTTTCATTACCTTTCAATTTTTTTTTAGTGCAATCCCTTGCATGTGGAATAGTGACCCTCACTGATAAATTATGTTCCTCCTTTGCTTCTTCACAATGTTTCTAAGTGAGCTAATCAAAGCTTCAGGAAGAGAAGTTTTTACATTCTTGAATAACAAGTTATTTGCTCCTTCTGTAACTGTTTTCTTTCTTTTAACAACCGTTCTAAGTTTGCTCTTCCATGCAATTTACTGAATTGCCCTTTGCCATTGATCTATGCATCCTTTTGGTGGCTGGACCATGAAAATTTCTAAGATCTTGAATATTTGCTTTAATATTGTACAGATTCAAGTACATCTTCTGTAATTAAAAGAATCCTATCAATTCTAATGTGGGGCTTATTATTAATATGGCTGTCCTAAAAGATTGCAGTGCAAAATCAAAAGAAAGCTTATTTTTTCCCCTCATTTTCCCAGCCTGCTTATTCTGTGCATTCACAATTGCTGGCCTCAACTTTATAGCACTCTTGTAATCAAGCTTCCTTTCCTTACATTCACCAAAACGGGTTTGAAATGAAATGGCAGCAGCAGAGCTAAACCAGAAAGAAAGCAGGCCATGGGCAGTACACAGCATGTGTAAAGAAACACACAGGAAAAGAAAACCTGCACCAGTATGGTCAAGGTTTCTGGAAAAACAGAAGTAATGCTCTTCTACAAATAAGCAGATCTGAAAGGAAAAGGTGTTAGACAACTGGTTGCTCCAAAATTCACTGCAATGTAGTCAGCACACTTCTTTTAATGAATACTACAATAGCTCTCAGCTCTCAACATTATACATGCAAGTAAGCAGTGGAATCACTGGGGTAAATGGTCTGTGAGAGATTTCATATTCCCCAAGTCCCCAGCACCTGGAAAAGGTAAGCCATTAATCAGCAGGCACACAGCCATAACAGCCCTAGTTTTCTTGGTTTTGTGAAGCAAGATCACAGTGATGTGAGCTTCAGTTGTCTTTTCTCCTGCCCCGCTCAACAAAGCTCCCTCAGTTCACAGCTTATAGAGTCTGACAGAAGTATGCCTTAAGTCTCTAGCTGAAGGATTAAAGCTTTACAAACCTCTTAAAATCAGCCAGACAGTTCTAGCACTCATTAAAGCTTTTACCTCATTTCAAGCCTGGGTGCCCCCCCAAAACTGGACTAACGAAAATATGCATAAAGGAAATCTCCTCATCTCACTGTAATAGAGGGAAGGTCTGTTCTGACTGAAGAAATTACTGGCACTACCCTGAAAAGTACATGAGAAACGTAATGGGACATTTGCAGCAACTCACACGAGGAAGGTACTGAGGTGATTGCTGTGTCCTCTACTGCACACAGGGGAAATTACAGAAAAGGCTCTGAGCTTGTAAAGCTGAGCCAGTTTCCTAATAAGAAAACAGCACTTCAACTGCAGCTAGAACCATACCTAGGCACCTACAGTCTGATTGCACCACACCTCCTCTAAATACTTCCTCCCTGCAGACCTCTCCCAGCTTGATGCAAATTACTGAATATTTTCTCCTAACAACTTTTATTGGCTTGATTTGTGTGCCACCACCTACAGACTTAGCACAGCCAGAGTGGTGTGTCCATAATGCCTGGCATGGTGGCCCTGGCAGACCTCTGAGGCTTTGCACATGCTGTGGAGCTGCCACAGCTTCTCTTTCTTTCCCTGGAAATCCAAGCACCCCCAGACGCAATAACAGATGAGGGCACAGCACTTCAGATATGCTGTCCCTCAGCTCTTTCCCTGGCTTTACTGAGCTTCAGCTGACAATGGTGAATTGCCAAATTCATCTGCCCTTTTGCCAAATAAATCCTTGGAGGGTAAGGAGACTGCCCCTGTACTTTGTGTTGCTCCTGTTTTAGTGCTGGTCATGGGCACATGCTCATACCACCAACACCACACCAGCTCTCTGACATTTCTGGGACACTGCCTGCTTTTCACCACCATTCATTTGTGTTTTGTTGTGCTTCTGCAGCAGTCCTGTTGTTACCTGATGTCACCCACAACCAACAGAAGGTGGGAATGTTGCTATGGGTCCTCTCCTTAGGCTTGTAACCAGCAGCTTCCATGGCCAGGGCTGCTCCTTAGGGCTTCTTCCTGTAGCCAAAGAAAACTGCTGGTTTAGCCTGTTGTTTTCTTATCTGCCTCCACCACTGTTAATCTTCCCTGTGTTGGTCTGCAGCATATCTTCCTTGTACCAGGCAAGTGTTTTGCCTCATGGAATCTTGCTGTGCTGGGCCAATCTCAGGGTTACCCAGACCATTTGCCTTATAAAAACTAGTCATCTTCCATCACCATAAAAGCATCTGACTCAAAGTTAACTTTGGCAGAACATATTTAAAACTACACATAGTCAGTTCTGTGGCAGGAGAGAATGTTCAGAAATTTCCATTTTTACAAATGAACTCTAATGGCAGGGTTTTCTGGCATTGGAACAGGCTGCCAAGAGAGGTGGTTGAGTCACCATCCCTGGAGGCATTCAAAAGCCACACAGATGTGACACTAGGGGATGTGGTTTAGTGGTGGAATTGGCAGTGCTGGATTAACAGTTGGACTCAAAAGATCTTAGAGGTCTTTTTCAACCTGGACAATTCTATGATTCTATGTTGTCATCTTTAAAAGAGATAAAAAATGAGAGAAAGAGAGTTTTTAGCTTTTCTCAGAGCTAAAGAAGCATCCCCAGCAACCTTGCACCTCTCCAGGTACACAGTCAGCCAGGCATTTATTCCCTGTGTTCAAATATAGGCCTTGCTTACTTGATGTGTACCTCTGTCTTCAGAGGGGAAAAAAACTGTTTGACTTTTAAGTTCAGCTGACTGGGGACAAATTTGCTGTCTGGCCCACTGTAAAAGTACCACATCTTGTACACACTACTAGTCTTCTCCTTGGTAGCAAGACTGATTTAAGAACATGTAAGAAATGCCCCACTTCAGTTTCTATTGCATTTAAGATTCAGCATTTTCTTCTTGTCAATCAACTCGTTTACATTTAAGACTGAAAATATCACTTTATATTTAGCCTTAAACATAATCAATGTAAACAATCAATTTTAATTAAAATAGTCCTTTAACAAGTGCATGCTGCTGTTTTAAAGTCAAGTGGGTGTAATTAAGGAAGCTGCTGTCTGAGCACCAAAACCCAGCCATTGTTGAAGCAGTAAACCAACTCTTAGCAGGACTAGCCCCCTGGCTGGGGCTCGGATCATCCAGGACCATCAGGGGGCTTTGAAGCCCTGGCGCAGGCAGTGTGCCTCAGACTGACCTGCAGAACAGATCTCAGCAGGCCAAACAGAAAATGTTTTAGACAAGAAATAATAAACAACTTGAGAACGACAGCCGAAGACTTCTGACTCCTTCTTTGACAGCTGGGTTGAGGAAAAGAGAATTTTAACATTCCTCGGGGTCACCTTGACCAGAGGAGATCCTGAGATTACACCTCCAGAGTTATAGGGGCAGACCCCAGAATCCACCAGAATAACTCTTGACATCATGGTCCCTCAATGGCCCAGGTTGTGACATTTGGCTCTCTCCTGGCTCATGTCCCTGGGTGTCCTCCACAAGGTCACCATGGCCAGGGTCAGCTGCTGTTGGCCAAAGCCAGGGTGCACATGGTGCTCGCGCAGAATGAAGCTCCCAGGTCTCCAGGACTCAGGAGAGACAGCATCCAAAGGAACCAATTACAGAGTTATCTGTGAAGCAAGTTCTATTAGATACCATGAGTGTAGAAGCTCCCCTGGAGTCAACACATAACCAGAATAACAACGTAGCCTGTAGCTTTGTAATATTTGAAGCAAGGCCAGAAATCTGATGTCAGAAATCTGACTTGGACTAGTTTTTGATACACCACATTTGAGGAGACAAAGAAATTTTTTTAAGTCTGAGTTTGTCCTAAAGGAGACCCTGTGGTATTATTTTTCACAATCTTATTTCATCTGAAAAAGAAAGAAAATACATTTACTAATGATTCTGAATGTTTCCCTGACAGTAAGAATTTCAGAATTTTCAGGGGGTAGTTTCAAGGAAAACCTGAATGCATTTATTAACAGAAATGTCCATAAAAAAATTACGTGTTCATGAGAAGATTTAATAATGACACTAATCATAGAAAATACCTCTCTCTGGAACCTCACTCTTAAATCGTCTTAAATCTTGCAAGATTTGCTTTTGTAGTGGAGCCACCATACTAGGAGACCAAATTAAAAAAACCAAACAAAGCAACAAAAATTTGTAGGTTGTGGCAAGTAATTATTGACACAGCCAAAACAGAAAATTAATTCAAGCTGTGAACTAATTATCCTCAGCATCACTGGCATCTCTTTTTGACTTCATATTTATGTCATTACCATTATTATTATTATTATTATTATTATTATTAGCCTGTCTCCTCTAAACTCTTCCAGACTGAAATTGACTTCTAAAGAGCATCTTTCCCTCACTAAGTGAATCCCCAAGAAATGAACAGCACTTGCTCTTATAAATCTCAGTGTTATCAGCTCTTGATATTTCAGTCCAAGCTTTACTTAAAGCACTTTATTTAAAGCTTCAGTTCAAGAAATCAATAACTTATACAGAAATTCGAACTTTAATTCAAAGAAAGGAAGGTTCCAGCACTCAGGATGGAATGGAATCGCTGACAACCACAACAAAAGCAACGGCATATATTTCACAAGGCAAATAAAAATGTCCATAAATGGTTAATTTAAAAAAATCACATTATGTTTAAGTCAGTCTCTTGATTTTGGTGGTCTTGATGGGTGATATCTTGAAGGACATTTTTCCTGGAAGCTGTTGGTTACCATCTCCCAGGACCTCAATAAAAGGATTGCTATGAATAATGCACTCACCTGTTTCTGTATTTGTAAAATTTTTATTAATGTCCTACAGTGTTTAGTAAGCAAAACCAGAAGCTAAGTCCACCACATTTTTTTCCACAACAGTCTTGCCTTTATTATTCTTGGGGCCAGCAATGCGAACTTCCTGTTGTAGGTGCTGCAGCCATGAGGTATCTTTGGAGTAATTTACAGGTTTTGTCTATCTTGTGCATAATTTACCACATAAATCTGAAAGTTACTTAGAGGTAGATAACAACAAATGATTTTCTGACACTTTACAGCAACATATTGTGCACGTTCTGGACAAAGCTGAGTTCACTGTACAGGAAAAATTGTTGTGACTTCCTACCTATATTTCTTGTCTCTGTTTGTGTCCTTGGAATAGGTACCAGCCAAACCAGAACTAATGTGGTGATTTCAGAAACCTCTACCACTGTATGTGTAATTTCCAGCTGAAAGTTCTGCAATTCCATTTTTATTCCAATAAAAACTCCAGTATTTGTACATTACGTTGTTGCTATTACTGAATCACCTTGAAAATACCATTTTCACCACTGAAGAGAACAACATCAAAGTAGTGGCATTTTTACTAGGACGCTAAAAAGATCAGTTCCACTTTTGGTCCAGTGTTGCCTTGACAGATCTATTAAGGCATCATCTGGCAACACATCACTTTTCTGAAATCTTTTCTAATATTTAATGCTCTTGGCAGTGATGTTTCTCCTCAACAAAAATTAGTGAAGCTTTCAGCTCATGTAAACTAAGACCACTATTGTCACATCTGACCGCAGATACTTCTGAAGATCTGTCTTCCTTTTGTTTGAGGTTCCTCATAATAAATCCACTCTGTATATTATTGCCTACTTTATACAGTATTGTTCATAGCATCAATAAAAGATACCAAAACAATACCAAAAATCATCCCATTTCCCAATATGATGAGTCACCACCTGTAACCTTTTAATGCAGTCAGTGTATCTTCATATCTCAACAATCTAAATCACCTGCTTTTTGATTATAAGTAAATCAAAGACTCACTGTAAACCACCTAGCAGAAGATCAGTCTGCCATGGCAACAAATGCAGCATCCAGCAAGCAGACCTTCTAGGCTGAATAAACATCTTCCCCTTGGGCTGGCGAGCACTGACCCACCTTCTGCCCTGCTCTGCTTGGGCCCTGCTCTCCCAGGCTCCAAGCCTCCCTGCTCCAAAGCTTTGGCTGTGCAAATCAGGGTGCATGGGGTACCGTGTATGTGTGAATGCACAGTCATGGCTAGGGCCACCTAGCCCACAGTGTTCATAACACAGATTGCTCTAAAACATCACCCAGTAAGCACAAAAAACATCAACAGTTCCATTTACATAAGAACTCATGTTTGCAGCAACAATTCACAACTGCAACAGCACCATCATTTATTAGTATGTCTTCATTTCCATCACACATGCTTCCATCAGGCATACCATGATTTGTGGAAGCTGTAAGATCACAGGAATCTTTTCCTTGAAAAAACATGACTAAAATTGATTTTAAGCTAACTTTTACTATTAAACATAAGATCAACTATTGAAGTAATTTCAAATTGATTTTTTTTCTTTTGCATGCAGAATCCAAGATGGACCTTTCCTTCCTCTACCAAGGTGATTTCTTCATGAAACTTAGATTTAACTTAGAAAGATTCATGAACCTAGAGACAATGTAATCAAAAATGGATATACATGCAATATAAAATTTATCAAAAAACCCACCTTTAGACCAATATTTAACATGGATCCTGAAGAGATGAAGAATAAAGCATTTAGGCTACCACATGAAAGAAAAACATTTGAAACAATGCTAGCCCAGGCTCTCAAGGGATAATACACAATCTGTTCTTGGTCCAAAGGCTGTAAGAAATGCACTTGTCATTTTGTCATCATACTTTAACAGAAAGGTCAAAGGAAGAATTTATGGGAATACTACAGTCATTAATGCATGTTATAGAGAAAAAGTGATCAATCAAATCACAGACCATTGCAAACTCCTCAACGGTACTTTCTTGTTCTGTTTCAAATATCAAAGCCTTACAGAATGCAGTACATTCCCATCTTCAACATTTGAAGCAAACTGGCAAAGAGAGCAATTTTTTTTCAAATCCAAAGATTCTAACTAACATTTTGATGACATTCTCAATCCAAAAGTATATATTTTTCTTTTTTTCTCTGAACTATCACACTTTTAAAAGGTCATTTCAACTGACTTTCATGAGTATGAGAGAGTCTTGTTCTCTTGTGAAATGTTGCAGAGATTTGTTTTGCCTCTTGGCTATTTTTTTTTTGTTTTGGTTTGGTTTTTTTGGTTTTTTTTTTTGTTTTTTTTTGTTGTTGTTTTTTTTTTTGTTGTTGTTGAAGACTGAACCACCAAACCCTCTATGTTTTCTTTAGCTCTTTTTATCCCAGACATTTTTCAGTGGGAGCCTGATTGTCAGAAGTTACAAAGGTTCTGATGCATGGATGAAATGGAAATCATTCTGTGTCGATAATCCTAATGGTCTTTTGTGAGCCAATCAAAACTTTGACTCTGGAAATCTAGGAAGAGCAGAAAGAATAAGACCTTATCCAAGTTGCAGAGCAATGGCAGAATTGCACCTTCTTTCTTAAGTACATCTACTTGGCAAGCAGCCATTTCCCAGGGATGAGACTTTAACAAAAGAGAGGGTTTCTGGCTGATAGGAAGGCAAACTAATCAGTTTAAAAATCTCTGAGCAATTAAAACTGCCACGAGAGTAGTAAAGATTACCAGCAGTAAAAATAAGAAATATTTTTAAATTTTCCAAGTGACTAAGGAACATGTTAATATTTTCTGTTAAACACTCTTTTCCTCTAGCATTTAGGACATTAATTAATAAAGAAAGAAAAGCCAAAACCTGATTCACAGCAGCCTGCTGGACTCTCAGCATGAGAAGTCCATTGGCTTTTTACTCAGAGCAGCTCTCTGTTCAGAAATACTAAATGCAATTGACTCGTTATGCCAGACACACTAACAATGACAAGCGCTTATCTGGCAGTCTTTTGGTGACACACAGTTCCCACCACAGAGCCGCACAAAGCATTGTTACCACTGGCTTCCTTCATGTTTGTACAGGAGGCTGCGGGTGCCATGGCTCCTGCAGCAGGAAGGCAGCGTTTTGTCTGCCCTGAATTTCCAGGCAGGTATTGTACTAACGGTGCAAGCCTGGGAAAGCAGGTGGGTGACCTTTCCTCTTTCCCATCTTTGATGCTGTACTTCAAGGAGTGAAGAAATGGGAAGACAGAGCTGCTCTGTCTAAGAGATTACTTTGTCTCTCATGCAAACTCCACTGTGCTGGTGAGCTCACAGTCTCTCCTTTTTTGGTGGAGCATAACTCTACCCTGACCAGGTGGTCTGTGAAGAGATCACAGTGAGATTTGGTCAGTGATATGCCTACAGAGGAAGAATAACTCAAGCCAGGTACATAAATAAGGGACTTAAATAAAAAGCACTTTAAAAAATGCCTGTACTGTTGGAAGTAAATTCAGTGGATGGGTCGGACGGTTACACTATATCAAATGCAAACCTCAAGTGAGTAAAAGCCTTGTCATAAGGTATTTCAGATGAAGGCTTTTGTTTCAAATCATTTGTGGCCTACAATAGCACAAAAAATGTGTAGCTCACCTTCAAGGGAAAGAAGAAACAAGGATTAATGTGGGCAGTTGGCTGAAGGTTTGAAAAGACAGTTTACTGACATTGCGTGATGTGATGAAGGACAGCTCGGCACAAGATGGAAAGAAAAAATGTGGGAGCAGAGGACTAGTCACACATTGACAAATATGTCAAGAGCGACTGCTGAGGAGCATGTCTGCTGAAAAGAACTGAAGGACCCTGGTGGAGAGCAAACTCAGAGCCAGAGTGTTTCTTAGCAGACACAAGGCTGACAGCACTCTGATTTATATGAACGGTGACACTGGACCACATCTACACAGGAGCTGGGCTGAGATACCTGATAACACCACTGGCTACCAGTGCCTAGGGAGGGTCATCAAGAATATGGGACTGAATTGTTCACAGTGACACATGGGGAAAGGATAAAAATCATGGTGAAAATAGTAACAAAAGAGATTTATCCAGGGTGCATCCAAGGAGTTTTTCCCCATGATAACAGTCAGACAGCAGACCAAGTTTCCCCTAAAGACTATTCCATCCCCAGTGGTTTTCAAAACCTAAGCAGACAAAGCTTTGAGCAGCCTGGACTGGTCCCAGAGTTGGCCTTGCTTTGGGCAAAGGTCTGGAACAGATACTTTCAATGTCCAGACTGAATTCTTCTGTGATTCTTCAAAAGTTAAAGGACCAGTGATCCATCCCAGTCTCATCTTGAGCATTAATAAAATGTTTCAGTAAAGGCAGTATTAAGAGTAAAAAGCTTTTGAGTGCAAAGAAAGAGCTAGACTCTCATTCTAGGATTATATATTAAAATTTCAACATGAGCTGAATATACTAAGGAGCAACAAGTGAGCAGAAATGAACAATATCTGCTGCCTCTTTTCCTTCAGTCTAAACTTTCCCAGATGCCTAGGTTATAAGGTTGCCAACAGGTACTTTCATCATGGGGAGACTGCCTTCTGCTCTTATTCCCTCTGAAAACACTTCCATCAAAGCTGCTTCAAAGCCCCAAAATGCAAGAGAGATCTGACAAGAAAATATGAAGATATTTTTGTTTTCCCAGAGAAAGAAAATACCTTGCTTCTCTGGTCTCTATAGCAACCATCTGTAAATACAATAAGGATTAATGAGAAAGAGCATCATCTTGTGTGAATCTTTTATCTTACTCTTATAACTCGTTTTAAAGGCTACTCCTGATATTATTGTATCTAAGCTCTTTACTGCACTTTTGGGAAACTCTGTGATTCACACTCATTCCTGCCATAAATCTACTGATTCCTACAAAGAAGAATAAGTATGAATCTAAGTCTGTGATCAAAGAGAAATAAAAAGTTTTCTTTAAAGTTGCACAGCAAGGGCTGCATATTTTTGAGAATATGCTACTTTGAGGATTGTTTATCACAAGCAACAGAATTTCCAGACTGCTGACCAAATTTATTACAAGTGGATAGACACCACTTTATTTCAGTTATACAGCTTTCTCTCACATCATAACAAGGTTAAAACGATGTGGAAAACCTGAGTTTGGCACACTGATCTATCAGGAAAACCCACAGCACTGTGGTGTGATATCTCTGTTAGAGACACTCCTATGATTATATTGCTCCTCTGTGTTTTTAAAACTGATTTTTCATAAAAGTGGCTGGATCAGGCTCTAGGAGTGAATTTCAGGGTCAGGCAATGGTTATCTAAAGGAGCTCTTCATATCACAGGATACACATCCAGTCACCATTGTCCCTATACAAACACAAAGACTGCTTCAACGGGAAAGCAAATTTTCATCCTGCATTCAGGTGTACAGTCTTTTACAGGGATCTGCACTGGATCTTCCCATCTCCAGTGGGAAGGAAAGCATTTCGCGCTTTCCCACTAGAAACAGACAGTAATGCAGCAAGATGCCTCCTCCCTGTTAGAGTAAGTGTGGCTTAATTGCACACACACAAGTATGGATGATGAAATGCATCCTCTTGTTTATACTCTAGGAATTTACACTATTACAAGTACGAATTTCCAGTGGTATGTCATTTAAATCTTGCTGTTTGTGAATTTCAGTAACTAAATCCTTATTTATATTAATAGATCTGCTAAAATATAATGGGAGCTGCCTGTGTGAATGGGGCTGGCAAGATCCCTGCCTCTGCATACCTTGAGAAGTGCAGCTTATGTTGCAGTTGCTTAGACTGAAACACTGCTCTTTTCAACTTATATTGGACTGTGCCATGTTGCACATCACCAGAAGGAAAGGTGACGGAAGGGAACAGATGTCACCATGTGTGATTTACATTGCACTTCTCACTGCTCCTGGTGGAAAAACTTTGCAATTTACTGACTAAACTGTCAGCACATGAAAGTCACATACAAATAGCTATATCTCCTTCAAGGCTATGAAGAATCAGGCCCTCATGTGTCCTAGTAATCAGGATATGTATCAGGTATCCTCTTAGCAGCAAATGGATCATGTAACAAAGACAGACCATGCTTAGTATCTGAGATTAATAAAAAGGTAATAAAGCTTCATTTATATAATGTATTGGCCCTTTTGGACAGTCTGTGGAGCATTACTGATGTCAATCCCATGTGATAGTTGCCTTTTGAAGACCTTCATCTATTTGAAGCTTTTCAAACACTTTTGAAAGAATGTCTACAAAGTCCTGCAAATGCCAAGAGCAGTTGATTTAACACGACTCTAACTAAGGCAAAATGAACTGAAGCAATTTCTCCTGTCCCTGCAGGTACTGTGTTGAAATATTTTATCTGAAGTCTTCAGAACTATCCCATTGAAAATATCTTTTAAGAAGCGTCAGTCTCTTCATACATCAAAAAAGTGTGCAGTGTATTTGGAGGGAGGGGAAAATCCCTAAAATCAATGTTGTTATTGCAGTCCTAATAGGCTCTGCCATATTCTAGGCAGTCTAGTTTTGATAGCGGCAAATTTCCTTAAGATCTATCTTGAGACACCACACAGTTTCAGAACTCTTTAGAAGTCAGAGCTTTCCTTCAAAAACATTTCAAGAAAAGGCTATAAAAATACTACTAGGGGTCTTTTCCTTGATAGCAGTGGTACCTCGGGGAAAGGAGTTACTGCAACCTTTGTAGTTTGGTAATAAGGGGCTGCTCTCTGTCCTTTAAAGTGATTTGAGTCAGACCCTTATTTGTTACATTATATTGTGTTGTGTGTGATATCTGTTTATTGCCCCTATCTGCTCCCACATAAGCCTCTCTCAGGATGATTCAGCTGCTGCTATATTTTGTTCCTTCCACAAGAATCCTGTCAGATAAGGATATGAAAATTAGAAATAGTGACAAACATGCAATCTTCATGAGAACTAAGAAATTTATGATTCACATGATTGAATATATATAACATAGTCTGAGGAACAGTATGTGCATTTCTATGAAGTACATAGTGCACAGGGAATGGGAATTGCTGAAAAAACTTTGGAAAGTCACATTAAAAATGACAGCTTCTAGGCAGAATAGGAGCAGTCTGCAAAAAATTTTTTCTCATCCTGGGGGCCAAGAGGGGTTGTTATTAATTTACATCACCTTAACAGGAGGAAGGCTTTTATAAAAGAGCAAAAATAATTCCTTTCCTATAGAGTTATTATTCAAAGAAAACTCCAAGATATTCCAGAATAGATTTGAAGACATTTTTTTAAAGCAGGTAATTTTCAATCAGATTGTTGACCAACTGTTGTCGTATTGTGCTTTTCTGACACTGAAGTAAGTACGCATTGTGGGGAGATTATAGTCCATAAACAAAAAATTGGTACCAGCCCATGCTGCAGGATGGCCTCAATACTGCAGAGTCCAAAAGAAAAGAAAAGCATTCACTTCAGAAATAAACATGGCCTATTCAAGAGCTGTGGGTCATGGGGGATTATGCTGAACCTCCACCCCCCAACACCTGCCACAGCACTACCACCACCAGTGGGAGGAGAACAGAGGACACAGGCAGAGATGTAGCCCATTTTTGTCTCAAGTTGAGGGATTTTTTTGTGAAACGTGTGTGCTCTTGGCTCCCGGAGTGGTCCCTCCTGGGGGCGTTCCCAGACCTGTCCCACCGATGGAGCTGCAGAGGCCAGAGGGACAAAAGCAAGTTTCCTGGGGGATAACTGACTGATGTATGAAGGGCTGGAAAATATGTAGTCACTTTTCATAGCCATTTTTTGACATTATGTTTGGCCAGAAGGTCATGTGCAGAGCAGCTCTGGTCCTGAAAATACTGTGTCCAAGGTAGTCTGCATACAAGGCACCTCATAGTGTGCAGGCTGGCACTGCCAGTGCTGCCCAACCATTTTTTGCGAATACAAAGTGGTTTATAAGCAAGGAAGGTCTCTCTCTGCTCAGCACACCTGACTGCTGGAAGTTTATCTCTCTCCTCCTTATGTATTTCCTTTGTATTCTGCAACTCCCTCTCCCTCTAGAAAAGCTAGGTGACTTTGTCTGTCATTTGTATTATTTTTCTCAATAGCCTTTCCAAGTAATTTATTCCACATGTTTATTACTTCCTGCACATAATAGTAGTGCTGGAGTTCCCTCATGTCTGCACTACATTCTCAGTTTCTTCTTAAAAATATTTCACTATGAACTCATTACTCCTTTCCATAATGACAGAAAACTCTCTCAATCAACTTCCACATACTCTATTTTCCAAAGAGGATAAAGCCATCTCACCATTTGAGTTCAGCCTTAATCTTGTTGCTGTCAGCCTGGTATGACTTATACTATACTACTTCCAGGGAATCACAGCCTACCTGTAGCTAACCTTCCACCACTGAATACAAGCACCCACCTTTTTCTCATGCACACATCTTCATTCAACGTTTGTCATTTGCAGCCATGTCATTGTGATGCAGTGAGCCAGGAAATGTGAGCCAGGTGGCTGTTTTGTGCCTCCTTCATCTCCAGGCAAATGTCTTGTGCAAGAAAGACAGCACATCCCCTGTGAGGCTCAGCCCAGCAAAGGTGACGTTTCAATGGAAGCTGGAAAAGAGTAGAAAAATGAGGAAGCATACAGCACTGACAATGCCCTGATAACACAGAATTACAGGATCATAGAATGGTTTGGGTTGGAAGGGGCTTTACAGTTCCAACACCCCTGCCACAGGCAGGTACACCTTCCACTGACCAGCTTGCTCAGAGCCCCGTCCAACCTGGCCTTGAACACTTTCAGGGATGGGGAGTCCACAAGTTCTCTGGATAGTGTGTTGCAGTATCTCACCACCCACAGAGAAAAGAATTTCTTATTAATATCTAATCTAAACCTGCTTAAGGCTGTTCCCTCTTGTCCCATTACTACATACCCTTGTGAAAAATCCCTCTCCTTGTATGATCCCTTTAAAAAGCAGAGCTGCTATAAGGTCTCCTGGAGACTTCTCCAGTAGGAATGATCCTGACTCTCTCAGCCTGTTTCATTAGCAGAGGTGTTCCAGCCCTGTGATGAACTTAGTGGCTCTCCTCTTGACTTGTTTCAACAGGTCTAAATATTTCTCGTGTTGAGAGCCCCAGGGCTGGACACAGCACTCCAGGTGGGGTCTCAGCAGAGTGGAGTAAAGGGGCAGAATCACTCTCCTTGACCTGGCGCCTCTTTAGGTGCAGCCCAGACGCAGTTAGCTTTCCAGGCTGCAACTGCAAGTAACAGTTACTTTCCCTCTAATCTCAAATAAGATGTTAACCTGATTCAGATGGAAACACAGAAATTTCATCAAAGAAAGGGACAGCCAAAGTTTTTATGGGATGCCACAGACAGCATGACTAGTCTACCTTTTTCTGTAAAGAAAAAAGCAAAATAATGCCCAGTTTTTCTTGAAGCAGACCTAGAGTAGTTCGATATTAACATATAGGTGAAATTACTTCAGAGAGATTGTGGTTTTATGCAGGCTGAACTTTCAGATAACCTGTATTAAAATCCTAGGAAGCCATTGTTGGAGTTGTATCTGTTGTTTCAGAGGCATGGGAGGGCTGTAGGAATAGATGCTCAGAAATGGCTGTCAGTGAGCTGACTGGAACAGCAAGCATTGCATTAATGAGCAGCAATTTTTTAAGACATGCTTTCAGTTGTTTCATAATGCAATTTTGCTAAAATAATTTTCTTTCTACTTAAAGTTCTATAGAGGGAAATTTTAAAATGCATTTTTTTTAAAAGAAACTGTCATTTTTTTACTCTTTTCTGTATCCGTTACATAGTAGTTTACAAGTTGGAAGCTGTATTTTTCCTTTTTTTTAAGCAGTTCTAAAAAATGGAGTCATGAAATACATGAACAAATGAGAAGCCTCACTGTGCATATAATTGAAAAATTATTTTAAAGTCAACTTCTTGTGGCTGATGGCAAGTCTACAGATTGAGAACAAGAAAAGCCCATTTTATCTTCAGAGCTTTGACTTTACTTATGAAAATTGTCTCTTAGCATTTCTTTAGTGGTATATCTAATTAGTTATATTGATTTTATATTTTTATGGTGACAGGGAAGGGAAATCATGGTCTTATGAAGTAATAATGAGCTCAGAAGAGAGGGTTATGTCGTAGTAGTTATGTATGTAGTTATGTAGTAGTTAGAAGTAATTTATATCCAACCTCAATAGAGGATTTCATTTACCTAGAAAATATTCAAGCAGAAAACAGCTCGGGGAGGGCATTAGTGCACACCAAAATCTAGGGTAGATTTGCATACAGTTGAGACAATCAGAAAAGAGGGTCCTTATCACTTTTATGAAATCGAGCCGAATCACCAGAGTACCCCAAACACACAGACTGGCACCGGGCACTCTCTGTTCTCCTACTTCACAGGGTTTGAAGTAGGTTTCAGTTTCATGTTGCTTATATTGCATTAGGCAGCTTCAGAAAACCAGAGAGAAATAAACCACAATGCCACAGCAGTGGAGAATATTTTGCTGTATTTTTTTTCAAAAGACAGTCTCCTGAGCCAGGCATTTGAATCATAAGGACTTCTGGGATGGGATTTTCACTCAGAGATCTCCATTCTTACGTGGATTAAGAGGATTAAAAACCATTAAATGACCATCCTCCAAGTCCCTAAAGCAGATTTGCCTTTTTCTATCCTCCTTCAACTGGGGCAGACTTGGGGGTAACAAAGTACTGCACAAAAGACTCCCTTAGCATGACAAAAGGTGAAACAATCCACTGAACTGCCAATGTACCAGACAATGAAGTCGGTGCAGTCTACTCAGCTCATTTTCATCAGAACAAATGGTATCAAACTTGGCAATGGCATTGTTCTTAAACTTGAACATGGGGCTCTTTTTTTTCCCCTCTTCTTTTTTTTTTATTTTTTATTTTCCCATCCAAAGCTCAAGGTGTCATATTAATTATTTAAATCTTCAGAAGATTTCAACTGTATCCTCCAAGGCTCTGCTCAGTGCCAGAAGGTCTCCAATCTGCATTAGCTTTTGTTAATTAGAGCTGAAACAAGGACTTTGATCTCAATGAATATAATAACAAAAAAAAAAAGCAAAACTTCCTGTGTGATTTATCTTTTACCTATTTTCTGCCTTTACTGTTTTTCCACTCTATTAGACTTTGATTTACCTTGTCTGAGTAACATTAAACAACTCGGGTACAAAAGAACTTAAACAGCTTCAAAAGCCTGACTGAAATGATAGTTAAATGCTACATGAAGTGATCCCGAGTCTTTAAACCTTGAATGAAAATGACACAATTTTACTTTATTTTATTTTATTTTTCGGAAGCAGGGGTTGGCATCAGGGGGGTGGTGGTTTGTACAGCATGGTTGCTTGTCTACTGATGTCAGATATCACAGGTTTTCCTGTTGGGATTGATCTTTCCTCATTAAGAGCCTTGTTTCTAGAGTTATAGTGCAGATAGAACAGAAGGCCAGTGATATTCTGCAAGATGTTCCTCATGCATCAGGCTTGCCCTGAGTTTTTAGCGCTGCTTAGATCCGAGAGGGTCACAGCCAGGGCTTGCCTTGTTAAAATTTTTCTCATTAACATTTATCTTATTGAATAGCTCTGAAAGGCAAATTTTTTTAAGTCCAAAAAGAGAAACCAGCAAATTTTAGTGTCAGATGAGGTCTAGTTGTATATTCACTTGAGCAGGGACTTATCGTTATGGTCCCCTAACATGAAAAAAATAATCAAAGAACATCCGAAAATGCTGCAAATGAAATCTACATCTGAGATTTAGGAGATACATGAGGGTAAATTTTCATTGTGATGGACAAAGAGTTGCGCAGAGCGCCTTCATTAATAACAACGCACAGTGCTGAGAATGTGCCCTGTATCTTTTACATAAGGCTAACTACAGAATGGCACAGCCCCAGGAGACTGGTCATTCATGGTTTATCTCATTTTAGGTAGAATAAATTAAAGGATATCTTGTGAATTCTGGGCAGAGCTGAAGTGAACTATCTCAAAATTAATAGCTAAGAACTCTGACAACCTGCTGGAGGCACCAACAAAGGATATTTGTCTAGAAAAAAATGGGACTTTTTTTGGGGCATGTTTAAAATGGATTCAGAGACATTCAGCCAAGGTCTGGCTTCTTCCAGGGAACCTTGGCAGCCTGGACAATGGTAGCACAGACCCATTTTGCTTACAGCATCAGTGTGCCTCAGATCTTCAAACAGGTTGGGAATTCAATAATAGTAAGATTCACCCCCTTCCAAAAGCCATGACACACTTTAAATCAGCATCAGGACCAGGCTGGATGGGTTTTCAAGCAACCTGGTTTAGTGGATAGTGCACCAGCCCATGGCAAAGGGAATTCGATGATTTTTACGGTCCCTTGCAACCCAAACAATTCTATTACTCCCACATGCAGGTGTGCCTGGCGTCTCCTTCCCTGTCTTCCCCCACCCTTCATGCCATCAAATGTTCATGATTTCCAGAGCTTCCCTAAAAGTATGGTGGGAACCAGTGGCCCTCACTGTGGTATGTAATCTCTCCCTTTCTTGAGCTAGAGTACCCAAGCACAGTTCACATAGGTTTGCTCACAGATGCTGCCTTTTATGGGTCTAAATCCTCCATCTGACACAGTCTTGAATGATGGGAGCAATGACTGCATATTTTAAGCAAAAAATACTGAAAGCATGTAGGAACCATGCTGAAGCTCCTGCAGCACCAAGCAATGTGTGAGTCTGGGCCCCTGTTTCATATACCTGGGCATCCCATCTCCTTCACTGTCTCTCCTTGCTCTGAGAATATTGCTTCTGATTTTACTTCACTTTCATCTGTCAGCACAGGTAGTTGAGTCCATGTCAGTGCTATCCCATGCATATACTGATTGCTTTGTTCACCCAGACTTTGTCCCTCTCTCTGGGCTCAGAACAAATGCCAATTGCTGTTCCATGCCCTGCTCCCAAGAGAAGGGACCATAGTGTCCTCCACACACCAAGCCAAGACATTCCCTTGACAGCCTGTGAGAGAAGAAGGGTGTGGGAGGGTCAGGCTACCCAGCAGGATTGGGCTGGGCTGACTGCTGTGGGTTTTAGCAAAAGGTGCATGAGGCATTGCCCCCTCACTGCTTGTGAACCCTGACTGGAAAAGTTTTCAAATAAATACTTGGAGCTGCCTGCTGTCAGAAAGGGTAGGAATTTCAGGAGACTGAATTAACTTCTCCAGTGGTGTTCAAAGCTCAGGAGATCCTATCCGCTTCAGAAAACTTTCCTAGAAACAAACAGTTGAAGTTTCCTTGAGGTTTAGGTTTTGAAGCCAATATCTTTGTTTTTTACCCAAGCATCCTTCTGTTTGGCAGAAGTCAAGACTGTGGTGATAGGATAAGCAGTGACAGGCCTTGGTAGGTGTAGGAAATGAGGACAAGTAACTTAAGTTCCAGGCAAAAGAGTAGAGAGGGTCTGTGGAGAGAAGGAAATAAAGCCATGGACTAGGAAAATCATCACCTGTCTAGCAGTTTTCTGAATGGATATGAGGGCAATGACATTGCATTCATCAATGCCAGAGAATAGGTTGCTGAAGCAATGGAGACACAACATCAGTTCCATAACAACCAAAGAAAAAATACACATTGACTAATAAAAATACCATCAGCTCCCAAATCACTGAGGTTTCTCACAGACCAGAAGACTTCTGTTGTTTTACATGGTCTACTTTTTGTCATTGAAAAAGATAGCTACTTGTCTGTTATTTTAACCTTCTAATCTTACATTTTCCCTAAATTATTCTTTGGGGCAAGGAATGGAGAATCATGTTTAATTACTTGACTTCCTTTAGAGACTATCAATTTAAAGTCTTAGTTTCCTATATTTATTCTATCTGAAACCCAGATGATATATCATCTTGTTATGACTTTTTACAGCTAGTCTTTTAGGTGGGCTCTACAGAATTCTCTGTTTAATTCAGTACACCTCCTGATAAAACAACAGTGTGTTGCATGTGCATTGCTTTATTTGAGAATGATGTACATGATAATATGTTTCTGTCTGCAGATTGTGTCTGATTTAGCTGACAAAAGATTGCAGCAGTCATTGTGGCCAGAAGCTATTGGAAAGCAGCCCACATTAATAACAAAATAAATACAAAGCAGAAGCAAGTGATGCCATAAAACGGAAGGACAGTGGGTTACACTTTTCTGCATGAAGTGGCATCACATCATGCATGCAGCGTATTTACCAACAGTGCAGAAAGCAACCTCTGGGTCTGAACTCCCAACACCGCTAAAATGGCCACATTCTAAGAGGGCCCTCTGGGCTCATCATAATCCTGCCTCAGAAAACAAATGCTTTTCATGGTGACAGAAGTCATTGTGGTGATAAGTCAGGAAGAAAGAATGATTTAACAAAAAACCTCCATGTATATGGGATGGCTGCAGAAGAAAAAACAACTTACCCAAAAGACATTTAACATGAAGATCTGCTATTTTAACTCTTTTTGTTGCTGCTACTCATTGAAAATTTTTTTTTTTTTTAATTTAATGGGAAAAACCTGATGCCTTGAGCCTTGGTAGAGACAAAAGCTAGAGCCCAGGTTTAAACCTAAGAGGTGGGAAAATGCAGATTTCCTTTTGGATCCCCAGAGCAATGGAAGTCTGGCAGAGCAGTGGACGGACTCCCTCTCCCAGTCCTACTGGGCTTTTTTACAGGACAGATTATAAAATGTTATAGGGATGCTATTATGGGGGAAAGGAAAATGGGAGTCCTATCACTACAAGCCTTAGTGTTGTTGCATGACCTGTTACTGCAGCAGTGCCCTCTACTTACACCAAAGGTTTGTAAAACCCAAAGGAGGACTTATTGTTGTAGTGAGGGTCTAGTACTTTGCATACTTTGAAACTGAAGTAATCTACAAATGTTATGTAGTGCACTGCTGTTATTTGAGCCAGCTACAAATCATATCTTTGGCTGCCAGACTAGAATCACAGAACTGTTAGGCTATAAAGGGACCTCTGGAGATCATCAGGTTCAACTCCCCTGCCAGGGGAGGGTCACCTGCAGCAAGTGACACAGGAACATGTCCAGGTGGGTTCTGAATGTCTACAGAGAGGGGGACTCCACAAACTGCCTGGGCATCCTCTTCCGCTGCTCTGCCACCCTCAAATGTAAAGAAGTTTTCCTCATGTTGAGGTGTAAACTTTTGTGGTTTAGTTTTTGGCCATTGCTCCTCGTGCTGTTGCTGGCCACCACTGAAGACAGTCTGGCATCATCATCTTGGCACCCACCTTTGGGACATATGCATTAATGAGGTCCCCTCTCAGTCTTCTCCAGACTACACAGGCCCAACTCCTGCAGGTTCTGCTCATAAGAGACATGCTCCAGTCCCCTAATCATCTTTGTCACCCTCTGGATGCTCCCCAGGAGCTCCATGCCTTTCTTGTACTGAGGAGCACAGAACTGGACTCAGCACTCCAGATGGGATCTCTAGGTTCACTAGGGCCACTAGGGCCAAATAGAAGTGGATGATCACCTCCCTCAACCTGCTGGCCACACTCTTCAGATGCACCCTGGGATACTCCTGGCCCTCCTGGCTGCAAGGCTTTTCTGTAATCTTGATTCAGAAGATGTGCATGGTTGCACTCAGGCCCTTTTCTTCAAGAACCAGTTTGTATATTTGATTCAAGATGATAGATTAACATATTTCTTTCATTAATGTGACACTACCAAACAAAGTCAAGCAATCACGTCTTTGCACTCCCCCACACCTGCTAGAAGGATCCTATCAGCTGCAAGGCTCTCCCAGGATTTTGCTTTAAAATGCTCCTCAGTGCTGGAGGGTGTAACCATTTTCTCTGAAATCCATTTGAACCAGCTTCTCCTCAACCACATCTTTCTGTTTCCATGATAACTGGAGTCAGTGTCTGTTTCAAATAGAGAGCAACACACATCATCAGCATCCTGTCGGTATTTGCGCCTGCAGCGCATCATAAAGTCTCCTAGAGGTTTAATGTTGATAGGGAGCAGATGCTGGCCTTGTTGGGGCTGTAACTGGTAGCACAATTTGGGCCCACTCCTTTACCCTGAGCAGCAATAATCTACTGAATTAGCTATTAATAGCTTTTCATTAGTTTTAAACTGCAATAGCTGCTAGAATTAGGCACATTCATTGTCCCACAGTTTGCAGCTGTTGGATGCAGTAAGTAAAGATGAAAGAGATAAAATGAAGAGACCATAAGGAGACAAAAGGAGACAAAGTAGTTCATCTTGTAGAATGAAGATCAGCATCAAAATTACTATTAGGACAGCCTGATCACTCCTCAGTGCTTTGAAAGGCTGTGGCAGATGGAAAGCTTGAGGGATTTGAAGAAGAGCAGTAGTTTGTTAGGTGTTTTTATTGTGGGTACAAACATATAATGGTAACATACACACAATCCAGAACACTCCTGAAAAGAGGAAAGGGAAGGGCAGGAAGCACAGCAGTATATTTGTGTTCCCTTGGACAGCAAATTAGTCAATGAGTGGCCTTTAGGTGCTGTTTTTCCTCTCATTTCCAAGCTATGTCATCAAATCAAGACAAATCCCCTTTCATTTGAGCCACATAATGAATTTTATACATCTTAAGGCACCTTTCTTTCAAAGTATCCTGCCTACTTGTTGGGCCATTCTGAAGTTAAGAGCTATTCCCTTTCCTGCAGATTAAGCAGCAGCCACTCTGTTACTCTGGGTTGTATGCTTTTTCTTCTCAGATCTCTCTAAAAGTAAAGCAGTTTCTCACCTCGACCACTTTTCACCTCAGAAAAGCTTCCTTCTATCCTTTCCTTGCTGTTTTGATCAGTCTGTGTCCCTCAGCTAGCCCAACAGATTCATTATGGCATGTGTCAGTGATCAGTGGAATCAGCTGCCATGTGAACACCTCTGTAGTGTCAGATCTCCCTGAGTGAACTACAATTGCAAGTGCCATTGCTGAAAGAGCTACAATGCTTCTGCACTGGTTCACATTCAGGATGCTGAGCTGTGCCACTCCCACTGGTGATTCCCTTGCTGAGACTCTGACCATGCTGGGACAGACATGTTTTGGTACCAAAATGAGTAAAAACATTATTATTATCACTGTTATCATCTGGACTAGATACCCTGGAGTTCTGTCAAATGAAATACGAGGTTCTGTAGTGACATCAAAGTTTAAGTGAGTAGACCTAATCACCTCCTTCCCTAAGACTTATTATACACAAGGTGGGAGACACTGGGAGTATCAAAGGAGAAATTACCATTCTCCACAAAGGGGGTCTATGAAAGGCAAATACCCTTCAGAGAGTAATTGTTTTGGATTTTAACACATATTTTAAATGTAAACAATAAACTCCTGGAAATTTTTATTCTGTATAGTCTATATGTGGTACACTTTCAGATGTTCTCAAATTTCTTATTCTTCTGAAGACTGAAGAGATGAGTAAACATATGAAGAAGGGAAGGGAACAAAGCCTGGTCAGTGACTTGGTCTATGTAGCCATACATAAAGCTATCAACTAGCACAGAAAAGGCTAAAAACATTAGACACACACAGTGTCCCTTCCCAACCAGCCTTTCAACAGGCAAATAATCCCTCACAAAAAAACTGGCAGGGAAAATTAGTATTCTGTGTCTGGAAATTCTCTGTAAAGAGCAGGAGTTTTCTAGAGTGAGGATTACACGCTTGGAATATATCACTGCACATTTTTATTCTGATACTACCTTGAAATCCAAGTCAAAACCCCTGTTGTGTCAGTTCTAGGAAAACGCAGGAGGAAGCTGTGGTCTCTTTCTCAAAGAGCCACTGCTACAATACAACAAAGCAAGGTGGAGCCTACAGGAATTGTTGCAAAACTGTTGCATCTTCTCCAGACTCTTTGCATGTTTTCATCACCTTCTAACTTACATAATTTTCAGCAGAGACTCAGCAACAGGACTGTCATGTCTTGCTGCTGAGAGACACATCCACATTAGACATCTTATTCTTTCCCTTAAAAGTGCCCAAATTTCAGAAAGGAACATGAAGTTTATGATTGCTCCAAGTTCCTCATGGAGATTGCAGAGAAGTCCTCAAGAAAGCTGGTTTAAGTTCATTGACTCACTTCACTCTTACAGTGCACAGCTCAAATTTTATTTAAAAAGGAAAACTACCACCTGGAGCATATGTACAGACTTTTAGGTGAAGTGACTCCAGGCTCATGCACTGTGGATGCAAGGATAAATCCATGAGAAGGCCAGAGGACAATAAGTGTGCTGCTTTAGAAGGTATCTACATAAATTTAATGAACTGGGATCACAGTATTACAGCTACTGGGCCACTTTTTTCCTAGGTCCAAAGTGGATGATCACCTTTTTTGGGGTTTTTTGGTGGGTTTTTTTGTTTGTTTTTTTTTGTTTGTTTGTTTGTTTTTTTGTTTTTGTTTTTGTTTTTTTTTTTCTTCATAGAGCCTGTTCTCTTTGGCTTAGCCATGTATCCATAAATCCTTTTTCCATGAAAATACAAAAAAAGGGACCTGCAATTGACATGATATTTTGTTAAAGACAAAGTAAATTCTCGGTTATTTTTGGCATGTTTTCAACACTCTACTCCTAATGATCTGCTTCCCTGAGTACTCCCTCCCCTTACAGAGAGATCAGCAGACACCCATCTAGCAAGCTGCTATCCTCCCCACTCGCTCCTCCTGGGTGAACATGTAGGCCAAGAACAGAGTGGATTTCATCTATTTTCCTGTGGATATTTGAAGTCCTAAGCACGTGGAGAGCTCCTCTCCTCTGACATGACAGAGGCATGTCAATCTTTATCACTTTACTGGATAGAACTACAGAGAGAAAAAAAGGCAAGAAGGTCAGAAAATCAGACTATGAGAAACCATGCTGAAGGCAAAGTAGAGCTCCTTAAGAGAAGCAAATATAGTCCATTCATTTTCCTTAGTCCTATGAGCCTTTCTTCTCACTTTTGCCAAAGTATGCATTTCGTATTGGCTGCTTAACAACTCTCACACCATTACTTCCCCCAACTCATCCATCCCCACACCCCTCTCTTGCCCATCCTGTCACCTCTGAATAAGGCTGCATATTTAAACGTTGCCTTTGCATGTGCTTTTGTTTGTGTTTTTGGAAGGGGTGATGAGCTGCACTGGAAAGATCAATTATTCCTTTATTGGAGGTTCTTATCCAAGAGTTCATTTAACCTGTTTTGAATGTGTTGCTGACTCAGAGGAATTAAGCTGGAAGATAGCCAAGGACTGAACAGAAAGTTAAGACACAATGAAGTTAATAGGCTCTCATTGGCTGCTATTGTTAGAAATAGCCTTAAAAACAAAAACAAACGCACATGCAAGTCTGGTTTCCTGTGTGGTAAGCTGAGTGCTTTACAGGGACTTCCATTATGTCATGATTCATTATTTCCTTCTCTCAGTCTAAACGGAGCCTGAAAGTAGAATTAATAGCTAAAGGATCTTCATTAAATAGGCTCTTCTGAAACGTAGCTGATGAGGATAGTGTCTTTAATGGAAGGGTTCTCATTTTAGCACTCTTTCTTTATTTATAGAGTACTGTACCTGCACACAGCACTTTAAAACATCTCCCTTTTGAAAAAGTCTGATGCAGACAGAGATAATATAGTTCAGTGGTAATTAAGTAGGCCCCTGTAGGAGCAACAGTGACGACAGAACAACAATTGGGATGTTTGTGTTTCTTCAGACTTGTAGAGCACTTCCAAAAAACCCAACAGAGAAGATCCCTGCTATGATACATTGAACTCAATATTATTTAGAGAGTTTTACATTCTGTATTAAATTCTTTTTCCTGTAAGGAATCAGACATGATCTCTTCATCCGGGAGGATTACAGTCTACTTGTAATAACATTTAGGCTTTTTTTTGTAGGTCAAAGGTACAGCACTCCCTACAAGTACTCCAGACCATATGGATGACTGTCTGGGAACAATTCATACTCACCTCTGCTTCCACTTAAGGTTGAGACCCTAGGGTGGGTTCTTCATCTCATCAACAGGATTTTGAGTTGCCTCCCATTTGGAAATTCATCAGTCAGAGGTGCAAGGCAGAGGGAAGCTGAAAATAGCAGAATATGCCACCATCACAGCTGAGGTGTATCTTGTTTTTCCTCTGCAGCCAGCTGACAATTACCCCATTTTATCAGATGGCCTGTATGCTGCACAAGCCCAAGCACTGTGCCCCCAATTAGCCTCTTGCCAGTTATAAAGTAGTAAAGGCTACTAAATGCATTTGTTTCAAAAGCTCATCTGCAAAAAGTGCCTTTCTGCATGTCACTTCTCAGAATCCATATTTTCAGCTTCTGCATTGCCGTTTTTCTAAAATATTTGCAACCTTTTTCTCCCTCTCTTTGAAAAGAGTGGGTCGGTCTTAATCACAATGCATTTTCTCTCATTGTTGTCTGCCTCAGTCAAGCCCATGTTACGAAGCACTGCTGGCTTAGCATGGTAAATAAAGCAAGGTTTGGTTGCTTTTGTGCCACCAGTCATCAACCCACCTTTCAGTCCCAGTCAAGCAGTTGTGAGTGAACTAAGGATACAGAAGATTATCTTGCAAGACATTTGGCCAGCATTGCTTTCTTTTGGAAAATTAGTTTTGCTTGTTGGATGTGCCAGTTCCCTACTCTAGGACCCATCTCTACAAGGAAATCTTTTAATTACCTCTTCCCCCCAAATGACAGCTTTCACCACTGGAGTTGAGTTCTTGGACATTAGCAATTGAATAGGAAGCCTTCATACTGTATATCATTTTAATCTTTCATGTTTAAGTAAGCCAGATGGCTTATTATTACAAGCTCTGTTTCAAAAAGGCACAAACTTTCTATCAGAGGATTTGTAAGATGATAGTAAAAAAGGGAGATTTTGCATCACACAAAATAGCCTGAATTTTAATTGCACATCATAGTTTGGCAGCAATTTTCCCGTAATTACCATTCCTGCTAAATGAATAGGTGGATTAAATGGATAACTAAAATGGCATTGAAACTTCCTAGAATGGAGATTTATCCTCTAATGTATGGAATAGCTAAGTAAAGTTGTCACTTGCTTGGGTGTAATTCACGCAGTTTTAACGTTTCTCCTCAGCAGAGGACCTGCTTTACTAGCAGTAAAACCTTACCTATTATTGGTTAGGCTTTTTTTGCTATTGCTGTTTTATCCCAGCATTTCAGATATGTCAGATGTCATTTAGCATCTTACACAGAGTAGCTTTTGATCAATGAAGTTGAAAAATAAAAGCATTTGGGCCCGGGCTGCATTCCTTCCAAATGCTTAAGAGTATCATTCCTGTTCTTCCTACTGGGGGTTTAATCTCACCGTCATTTATCCTTATAGCATAGCTTCTGTATCCAGACATGTATGTCATCACAAAAAAAAAGACAAAAAAGGTAACTCAGATGTGTTGTGCCTCTCCTGTACATGAGCAATGGCAACCTGGAAATCCTTATGTTTCAAACACATTCAGAAACAGGCTAATGTTGCCACATCAAGTGAGGAATGATGGAATCATTACTGAGAACACTGGGATGTCAGAACATATTCTTGTTCAAACGTATAAGGACTTTGTAAAGAGTATTGAAAAGACCAAACATAATTTAAAATGTTATATATAATAGTCCTAACCAAATATCATGTGATGAATAAAAAATGCTGGTATTATTCAGCTTTATTATTTTATTATTCAGCTTTTTTTTTTTTTTTTGTTTTAACCCCTCTATATCTAGGATCCATCCTGCATCATTTGAATTCAAGGAAAAAAATCAGAACTCTAATTTCTCTTTAATTTGTCTTAAGCAAGACCAATCTTATGCTGTTCAGGCAATTGTGTAGGTGCCCTAAGGTCTCTTTTAATATTATTTACATTTTCTGCATATCTTCTTGCCACTGCCAAAGTGGGGTAAAGGGCATTACATGTCAAAGGGAATCAGGCCATTTGACAGAATGACAGTCACTGTCTGTCACTGAACTTGTGATACATGGCGTGCAGAGGCAGGTGTGACAGCAGTACTGAGCTGCTGGTCTGAGACATTAAGTTCTTCTTTCACTGAGAAGATGTGACAGTGCTGATACATTCACACACACGAAGTTCATATCTTAATCATGATGGTGGCATTCAGTGGCATTCATCCCATTTAATATTACCTGTCCATAGACCAGGTTGAAGCAGCTGTGTGAACACCCTCTAGAGTGAACAGAGGGTCAATACCTCAAGCCTTGGTAGTGGACATCTTTTTTAGGATATGATGAATCATCCTGGGCTGGACACTGAGTATAGATGCTGTCTAGAGACTGCCTCAGACTAGTTTCCTATGCCATAAGTAGTCAAAGCAGGCAAGAAAGTCAGACATACATCATAGAAAGTGTGTTATTTTAGAACTCCTAATGGGTTGGAGTCTTTTACTCCTTCTATAACTACAATCAGTTCACAAAGGAATACATACACTTCTCTCAGCTGAAAATCAGTGAGCAGTAAAAGAGAAGTCAACCTCTATTTTTTGGTAAATATTTATACATATTACTTGTGCGCTAAGCATCTGCCATTCAACAACTCAGTTTTACTTTAGGGAAAGGGGAATAAGGAGTTAGTAGAAAATGACATGCACAGTCAAAATGCTTGGCTGAAAGAGAAGAGATTTTAGCAGATCTTCTGAGGGACTCAGTGTGGCTTCTCTACCACATCCTGATAAGTTTGGAGTGTCTGGACTAATTTAAAGCCTGTTTGACAGAGCAGGAGATAGTAGCCTCAAAGATATTGTTTTGCTGCCACTGCCACAGAAGATGGTGGTCAGGCAGCAGACAGAAAACTAAACCACCATCCCACAGAGAGCAAGGCTGGAGGAGGAGTCCACCAACTGCCCAGGATGAGTGGCAGCTGAAAATGGGGGCCCCTCCAGAACACACAGCACAGAGCAGGGACCAGCTGGGATTTATTTGGCTTGCAAGGAGCTAGGGAAGCCCCATGCCAGGCTAGGAGTCAGTCTGTGCCTCACCCTCTCTCACCATCAGCTTTTCTTATCAGTACCTGTCGGTCACTCTGGATAATCCCAAACTGAGCTCCAAAGAAATCAGCCCAGGATGGACATCACTGTAACCAAAGCATTGCAGAAAAAAGGCAAAATAAACTAGTAGTCCTCTTTTTCTTTTCTTTTCTTTTCTTTTCTTTTCTTTTCTTTTCTTTTCTTTTCTTTTCACAAAGCAGTCCATAAAGTAATTTTTTTTAATGGACTGACAATACCTTTTTTTTCCTAATAACCAAGTTATTAATGTGGCACGTCATACCCAATGTTAACAATTGCGTGAGCCACCAATCTGAAAAGGTCATGGCTGTAGTCTCACGGTTTGTGTTGTAGCTTTCTAAGGACTCATTCTGCTTAAAAAATAATAATTGATCACAGAAGTGGCTTAAACAGTCAAAAGTTTAATGTTAATGTTGGCAAGCCATGCAAAAGTGAAATGAGAACTTTTAACAAAGTGTTTGAAATTAGGTAGTTAATACTCTCAACTCCCAAGCCTTATTTTCTTAAGATGTTTAAGTGATGCTGAAGTCTATTGTACATATTAACAAAGAGTTTATGTCGCTCAGAGCAGGTGCTTTCCAAGTGAGATACAGCACTGTATAGTGAAGCCCATTACTGCACCTCTGGGAACAATGACACTAGCAGAGATTTCAGCTCCAGATTTCTGCTCTTTCCAGACAGGAGCCTGGCTTTAACACGATCATGTCACTGAAGAGGCAAAGCTCTCTGAAGCTAACAAATCTGGGAGCAGACCCTTTCCACAGTTATCCAGTATTGTCATTGCACAGAGTGGTGGCAAAGATTAGCTGCTCTCCACCACAGTTGCATTTTCCTGGTGTGCCATCCACTGCTGTGTGATGGGAATGCTGCCTGCATGTGGAGTCACTGCTCCTGTAAATGTGCTGGGGCTACTTTGTCGTGCTTTTAAAAAAACGTTAAAACAGCACCTAAAATACTCACTAGACCTAACTCAGAGTATGAGTTGATCTGGGACTTACCCTGCAAACCTCAATGAGGAAAACAAAAGCAACAGAAAAACCCCAAACACGACTCCCTTTTGAAACCCTGTACAAAGTAGATGAGATCTTTTGAAAACAGGCTGATCTTCTGGATCCACTGACTCACTGGCTTGGCTTGTCAGGCCAGGGCTTAGGTCTGTGTCCAGATTATGTGCCATTTGGAAACTGATACAGTTAATGAATGCAATTCCTCTTCTGCATGTGCAGTTGTGCCAGGAGTAACCCTGTTATGTGGTCATGTTGGTAGAAAGTCCTGTAATAACAAGATGTGAAAATTCAGAACACCCTTCAAAGAAGCAGAACAATTAGAATTTGAGCTTTTTTGGGGCTAGAAATACATATCGTTTGCAAATCAGAGAACCCACAATTTCTTGAAAATACCTATTAAAATAGTTTTGTTAAAACCAACTAAATATTCCCCCTGTTGTATTTACAGTCCAAAAATCCATCTGTCCAAGTTTTTTAAACTGCCAGGCATCACAAGGTTTGCTGAGTGCCATCCACAAAAAACCTATAGCAATTGCAACCCTCTATCAGTGCATGGTAACCAAAGAGTAAAATTAACTGGTGGTGATCAACAAAAAATAAAGTCTGCAAATCTGTAATATTTTCATTGTCCAATTAGAAAGTCATGAAACTGTAACTGTACCATGAGAAAGAATTAAATCTGATTTTAAAAAAATCACTTCTGATACTTTATATTATGGACAGTGGTTTAGATAAAAGGACTTGAGGGGTGTCCTTTCTTTCAAGCATATATGGGGTTTTTAAATAAAATTATTTATTTTCCATTTTCTCCCCTAAAAAAGCAAATATCCAACTCTTCCTACACATGTGAATAGAATACAAATTGGCACACAAGCCGTGACTCTCTCAGAAATAGAATTATTGTTGAATGTCACTGTAAAAGAAGATATTGGGCAAAACAAGTTTTTACAAATTAGGTGGCAGTACCTGCATGGAGTATTTGCCCAAGCCATTTCAAAGCTAGCCTTAAATGCCAAGTGATCTGCTTTTAAATGCACTTTTGTGTCAACCCCAGATAAAAAAAAAGTTTCTGCTCAGAGCGAATTGTGAATTAAGATGACAAGAAAGGCTCTGATGGAGTTGGCAATATTCTTCCCAGGCACTCAGAAGTTAGCAATGGAAGTCCAGGTGTCCAATGGCTGCTCCTCATGTCTGCCTGTCCCACAGCAGAGTCTTTCAGGGATTGCTTTTTTCTACAGCTGGTGGGCATGGAGAGGGGAATGACACACAGCCAAAGCAAAAGGGGAGTGCTCAGGCACTCTCAGCGTGGCAGTGTCCTCATGGCCATTGTAAGCACAGCACAAAGAGGCAAACAAAACCTTCTGTGTCCTGGTTAGCAAAGGCAGCCTGAGTCACAGACCTCGTCCGCCACCAGCACCGGGACGAGCTTTGG
Source organism: Pyrgilauda ruficollis (assembly GCF_017590135.1). Classification (NCBI taxonomy): domain Eukaryota; kingdom Metazoa; phylum Chordata; class Aves; order Passeriformes; family Passeridae; genus Pyrgilauda; species Pyrgilauda ruficollis. The sequence continues at coordinate 7,094,022 of NW_024521428.1, read as the reverse complement.
GGTTGGAGGTGTGCATTTCATGTGCCAACAGGCAGGCAGAAGAGGCTCCCCAAAACAGCCCAGAATTTGACAGAAAAATGACTTTTTTCTGTAGAAATCAGTGCAGCCTGGCTTGTTAAGGGACAAATTAAATAAATCTTTCAAGGGTACGCTGTGGAAGTTACTTTTTCAGCAACCAACCTTTGTGGAAATCCCACACCAAGCCCCATCTATCTTGATAATGCAGAGTATCTGCAGCTGAAAGCAGTTTAACAACTGCAAAACAACTGGTTGCTGAAGGGAAAAAAAAACTGTAATAAAAATAAAGGAGGCTTTAGGGAACAGCAATCATTTTCAAACATTGTAATAGTTAAACCATTTTAACCTTACATCCATTACTTGCAAACAAATGTGACATTATGAATCAATTGCAGTTATGTTGTTAATAGACTTTATTAATATCAAGGAAAAATAATATACAGAGTATCCTCAATGGATGTATAACTACCCTCTCAAATGGAGTTTCCTGATATTTTAAATGAATGGTGGGGTTTATTTTGGCAGCAGCATCACATAACTAATGCTTCATATTACACACAAAAATGATTTTGGTGCCATTCCTTAAATGAAATGTTTCATTTCAATAAAAGCTTGTAATTGTAACACTTAAATGCTATCATTAATAGCAAAAAGAAAGTTCTCTCAGCAACATTAAAGAGTGAACTTCCCCACTCTTTCCTCTATTACAGCCAATGTCTTTTTATTGTCTTTTTTCATCTCTATTTTACTTTATCTGCCAAACTACTTTGCATTTCAAGACATTTCCACTCACCTTGAGTTCTTGGTTCAAAAAGAAACAATAAAGTTTAATCTTTTCACTTGACAATGATGTATGGGTCTGCTGAAAAACACTTTTCAGGTATTATCATTAAAAAGTCTCTCTTTTTTTAGTTTCTCTTCAACTCTTGATACACAGAGAAATACAAGATGTCACACACACAAGGGTTTTTACCAAAGCTCCTAATAATACCACTTAATTAGGAACCAAAGCTCACTAATGTTCCTTCTGAGAGCTCCTCAGAATAGTCTTTCTCTGGCTTTAGTCATTTCTCTTCAGCTAAACATTGTCTAATGACTTTATTAGTGATTTCAAAGGCTAGCAAAGGCTACCACTCTGCTCTTTTCTTCCCAGATTACATCTTGTTGGTCAGGGAATTTGCTGAGCTCGACCATCACACAACTGGTTTGAATTAGGAATTTTTTCCCCCTCTCTTGCAGTTAGCTACTTATTAGCATTTGTCAAAACAAAGGGAAAACGCAGCCTCTGAATGTTTAATATTGTTCAGCATTCTCTGAGAAACGCAGTCAGACAGTGAAAATACACCAATTGTTCCCTTCTCTGGAACGTACAGTACTGCTGAAACCCCACTGGGGTTACTTAAACTAAATGCATTAACTTAATCAGACTGATCATACAACTGTGTTAAAGTTATTTAAGTTTTTGTATTTTCATAAAAGCTTTGGAAAGAATTCTTAAAATGTATGATTCGTTATGCAGGAGCCATTCATGAGCCTGCCAGCCAATGCAAACATACTGCCTCACCAAATAAATGAGAACTGCTTGACTGATAATAAAAAAGGTTTGGGTGGTATTTTTTTTTCCCCTAAGAAAACTGGCACTTAAATATATAATGTTACCAATTCTATTTCCATATATTTACCAAATCTGGGGGCATCTATTAACAAGAAGGAAAACACCATTTCAACTGAAGGCTCTCAAACTTACATCCAACTATGCAAAACTAAAATACTCAAAGGATGAGAGCTTGGTTTCTCGAGTGGAACGATTTCCCTAAGAACATAAAGAGGATTGCATTCATGCAGTCCTTTTGCTAAAAGTCACTGCTTTATCCCAAATAAAAGGGCAAAGTCAGATGCTGAAAAAAAGAAGGACTGTGGAAGGAGATATGTTAATTTTATTAAAAAGAAGATTTTGTTTTTACAGCCCCTCAAATGTGAGCTGTGGATCTATCATTTCAGCAGAATCATACATTCCATTCTGCACAGCACTGGAGCTGAACTGCCTCTCTCTCACTCATTTACTATTCAGAAACACTTAAGAAATTATTACCACATGTCCAGGAGTCACTCATGATGATGACCACTAATGCCATTCCTCTTGTTACAGTATTAACTCAAAATATACCACTGTTGTCTTTGATTAGCATGAGCAAAGCTAAGAACAAAGACATACCACTGACATAATGACAGTTTTATGGCTCCCGTCTGAAAAAAAACTGTGCTTATTAGCATTCAAAATATAAAACACTCTCTTCAATAGTTCAGTGTAAAACGATGTAATCTTCTTTTTGCTGAGAAACCTCAAAACCACTGACAAGTTACTTATTTCCTGCAACACACATCTGGGGTGCTTGCTAAATATGGAAATTAAAATATCAGGTAATCAGGGCCAAAGAAATATTCCTCCTGCAGACTCGGGCGAACCCTTTCTTCTGGACCAACTGTCTCCCCAAAACATCTCACAGGAAGATATTCAATTGCCTCACTGCAAAGCCTCTACAAGTGTCTCCACCAGAGGAACCAACCGAGGAACCCAAACCCACCAGACCCACCTGGAAACAGATCTGCCTTTTGGCTTCTTAATGTGCATTACAAAAGAGGACGCATTCAGTCTACTTCTGTAAAGTTGTCTCCTCCTTTCCCTCCTCTGGAAGAAAAAGCCTTACAGATTTCTCACCAGGTCCCTCTGAAGTCCAGATCAATAACCCCTTTATGAAATGTTTCCTTTAAGCATGACAGAAGCTGTTATTTATTTGCTTTAAAGTGTTTAAGCTAATGAGGTATGAGCACATCTGCAATAACTAAAAATAACACGCACCTCATTGATATTAATTAGCTGACTGGACTTCCATCCAGAGATATTTAGCTCCCTTCTTTATTCCTTTGCTCTGTGAAGAGATGGACCAGAAGGGTGGGAAGATCATATTTCAGAGTCGAGGCCTGTAGCCAAGAATACTCAATTTCTGGTCCCCAGATGTTGTTACACAGGGAGCCCCATCCCCTCGCTGCCACACGCAGACATCTCCCACAGTTGTCCTAGGGAGTTATGTGCATGCAACTGCAAAGCTCAGCAGGGCTTGGAGTCTGCTGGTGAGAACGTCAGCATGAGTGCAGCACCATTGTGGTGCCACAGTGGCTCATCACAGAACCTGCACGGGGCTGCAGGGATCAAAACAAACATAGCGGGTTGCATAAAATAAACAGAAAGAGAAGGCAGCCACCAAAAAAGAGATTTTGCGTGCTTCTCACAGATAATGCCAACCAGAAGTAAGCCTCATCTTGCACTTGTCTGGGTTTGCAAATTGAAGATGTACCATGTGCAAAACCTCTGTGAGCGGAATGGCCTGATGCTTGAATAAAGTAGTGCTGCACTTGACCTCTCCTGCCAGTCCTAACAGAGAGGCAATCAGTCACTTCTAAATAAAATCACTACTGTCAGTGAAGAAAGCCAAAATTTCTTCAATCACTTGTGTGTTCTGCCTTCAAGTGAAAGACGTTAGCAGACAGCATGCTAACTGCTATCCTCAATAAACCATAAAAAAGCAAAACTCCTTTATGAATTAATTTGTGGTGTGAGAAACTGGGAGAAGTATGGTGAGTTGGTGTGGCAGTGATGGTGGCAGTAGGGAGAGTGTTTCCTACATGAGTATTGCACCTTGGGAGTCCTGTTCTTTGAGCTTTTAGGGAAAAAAAATGGGATTATGGGGTTCCTAATCCTTTTGGGGCAGGAAGGGCTGTTTCTTCAAAAAGCTATTGGGAATGCCATGTAAATGCAGACTCCCGAGCAAAGATTTTAACAACCCCTTTTGGCTCATCAGGTAGGCGGTGAGCAGGACAGCTGCTGGAGAGAGATGGGAGAACGGGAGGGGAAACACTTCTGAGAGTACGAGGATTCAGAGGGGCTTTTCTTACCGAACAGAGACAAAGCCAGACTGTGGGAAGCAAAGCAGATCTTGCTCTAGCAGGTCTGCTTTAGATCTCATCATGAGACCAAAAAGAGCATGACTGCCCCAAAACACCTTCAGAAGAGCATCAGCCACCCTTTGGAGCTGGGCACAGCCCATGTTTCCACGGGGTGCAAACAGTAGGTATCCATCAGACAAGACAGCAGAAAAGTGCTGGGGTTCTCCAGTGCATCTGGGCAAGCAGGCAGTGCTCTGACAGCTCAATTAGCAAAAAAAAAAAAAAAAACTACCTCTGCTCCTCAGTAGACCTATTCAGTCTGAATAAGCCTGGGTGTTGTTCTGATAAGCAGGCTGCCCAGAGCCTGCTGCTCTGCTTCTTTCTGTGGCAGAAGTGATCTCGTTTGAGGATATATCCACAAGAATTTTAAAAATAACATTCTGCTTATGAATAAAGCCAGTGAGGAGTCCACAGTCAGAGGAATCAATAACCTAATTAGTAATTAGTACTAATTAGAGATTTATTAGTTCAAGCTACTCATAAATGTTCAAGTAAAGCAAAGCCACTCATGAGAATACCAATACAGCATTTAGTTAGAACAAAATACCATGTGTACTCCTCCCCAGGATTTGAGCTTTCATTACCACAGGCTCCAGTCTCTCTTCCAAACAGAAAAGACACTAATGAATGGTATACAGATTGTGTGTGAGAAGAACATCAGTTTTTATTCAGCAAGATGAGAGAGACTTAAACCAGAATTAAAGATAAATTACATGCAAGGGATCAAGTTTTGCTCTCATTTACACTGATGTAAATCTGGAGTTGCTCTGTTAACTTCAGTTGTGTTGATTTCGATGATTGCATATTTATATTAATGATACTGAGCAAATACTAAAAGCAGTGGGGGAAAAAAAAGACTAGCATTTTTTTCTTTAGCAGACTCTAAGTGTCATCTGCTGCCTGGAATTTAACAGAGATCAGTAACTGAATTTTTGTAGTTGAAATGTTTGCATATGTCAGTTTTAATGAGTCCAACAACTTGGGTTTGAATGTACAGAGCCATTTAAAAAGTTTCAATTCAGTGTACAGACACATTATCTTAATATCCAATTTTGCTAGAAAATGGTTACACTTTTGGACACCCATAGTCTTCTGTACCTGGTATATTGGAGCATCTGTGGAGGCAGCAATGACAGCTCTTTGAAAAGACAGCTTCTGAAAAAACACCACCATTAAAAAACTAAACAAACAAAAACCCAAGAAAGACAAATAAAGGAAATATGGTTAGAAATAAGACATCTCAGAAGAAACCAGCAGATTAAAATAAATTCCAAAAGAAACAAAAGTAAACCCAGGAAAATCAAAACAGACAAGTCAATATGCTGAAGGCTTCAATCAAATCAAGGAGTGACACTGGCACACAGAGGGATGCTGTTGATGTTGGATGAGATCCTGGGCTTGCAGACAAGGTAGGATGGACACCATATCCTTTGTTGCAGCTTCCCAACTCCAGCAGAGACGGAGCTGCTGGATGAGATGGAGCTGCTGACAGGGAGGGTCTCTGCCCTACACGTGCTGCGCTGCACTAGTCTGCCCATACAGATGTCTCAGCTGCTCTCATGCAGACCAAATGTCCTCAGGTCCTACACACTGGCTGATTAACCACCAGGAAGATCACCTGGCACTTCTGTGGGCAGTGCTCCTCTGGGAAATCGATGTGGGAGTATGCTTGAGAAGCTGGGATGCTGCTGATTCTGTGGAGACACAAGGTTGAATCAGCATCAGGGCTACCTGCTGTGTTCTGAGCCATCCAGCAAAATTCTGTATGCAAACACTAGGAAACAACAGCTCTCATATCTTGTGAACCCACTTCTCTTCCATTTTCAGTCATACAGATCACCACTAATTGGTGTCCCTCCACCAAACCAGCAGCTGCTTACCAGCAGTGTTAGGATAGTACACCGAGAAGAAGCTAATGATCCTCAGTGCTGTGATGCACCCAAAATATGGAGGAAAAGCAGACCCACAGTGGTCAGTTTGATTTAACCACAGACTTGGGGACCCCACAATTTCCCCAAGCATTGTTCTGGCAACAAGAAACATCATCCCTCAATCTGCTCAGCCCAGCAAGGAGGCTCAAGCAGCCTTCCCCCTTTGCCCCAGTCCTGGCAGAAAGAGTTGCCATCCAGGGACGTGCCCTTCCCAGCACCTCTCTGCCCTAAGCAGCACCTCACAGGCAGCAGCAGACAACATGCACCTACACCTCTGGCCCGGGCTGCCAGGAGATACTGCAGACCATCCCCCCATGTGGCCTCTCTCTCCTCTGCAAAAAAATCCCCCACAAGCTAGGTTCCACCCACAGGCCACCAGGAGAGCCCAGATTTTTGCAGAGTATCTAGATACCTAACCATAGACAGCTTGTGGGATTGCTGGTATGAGATTTTCCTGTGAGTTTAGTGGCTAGATATTTTTGAAACCCCCACTTCTAGTCTCCTGAGGCTAGAAGATACCTTTAAAACCCTGTCCCATATGACTAGCAGCTGTGCAAGAAACATCAGCAAATATTGTGGAGCCCATCCATGATGGATATAGCTCACTTTGGAAATTATTGAAGTTGGTGTCCTTGCAAACACTTAGAGGGAGTAAATCTGCTGTCACTACTATTCCAGCTTGCCGCTCAGCTTGTTTCATTAATCTCTATATAGAGTTATGCATAAGATTTGGGATGTATAGCTTTTAGCAATCTGCTTTTTTTATGCTCTGATCTACTCTTGTGCTTAGATACCACAGCAATGGGTTACTTAAAGAGAATAGCTTCAATTCTTTGTTCTTTTGAATCCCTTCTCCATATATAATGCAATTAACTGCGCTGTTAAGGCAGTCCAGATGGCACTGTGCTATCCTCAGATATATCCAAATATCAACATGTTGAGCTTAGTATAATGCTTCATTTGGGTTTGTTTTTTTTCCAATTCCCTACTAACAGTAGCTTTTGAACTTAAAAAGACTAAAATAGAAATAGAAAAACAACTTTTACTTACAGAAACTAGAGTTTCTGTAAGTTTCTGAAGGATTTGATCAAAATGTAAACACATAAAGAGAATCACAGCTTATATCTGCTCCTTTTGTGGCCAGTCCATGGCAGAAGTGAGGTTTACTGTTCTCAGGTCCATGGGCAAGAATATTGCCTGAAGCCATGAATATTTTTGACTTCCAGCAGAGGAGAATGCTAACTCATTAGAGGAATGTTGGCTGGATTCATTGCCTTCTCTGTATGAGGAAGGACTTTGGCATCTTATATCTGATAGAACAAAATTTGTTATTTTCCTAAAAGCTTTATTTTATTCACATGTGAACTGTTGACTATGTGATATTCTTACAGAATTTTAATTATTTTTTGATTGTGGAAATGCAGTGTCCTTTGCAGTAGGGGACAGTTCCTACCTAAAAACCCATATAACCTACATACATGAGACAACAGGAATCACTAAGTGTGGCTGAACTACAATCAAGGCTTGACCCAGTGCTGAACTTCCATTTCCTGCTTCTGCCCTTGTTTGAGCAAGGGGAGCATCACTTTGGATGTGATTCAGCTCAAATACCTAAATTTAGCAATTCAGCTCAAGTAGACACCCTTCCTAGAGCAGCTGAACACTAAGGGCTCCACTTGTGGCACTGGCAGGAGATCCCTCAGACAGCTTCCCAGCCAAGGAAACACACACAGCAGCTAAATAAAGCACACCACAGCATCATGCCTCTGCAAAAGGCACCAAGGGAACCCAGATTGCCTTGGGCATGAGGACTAGAGCCTTTCTCTGGTGCATCTACCAAAGGCAATGGACATAGAGGAGAGGGAGATAATTTAGAGCAGGAATATGATTTAAGCAGACTGAATTCTGCCGAAAGACCTTAGCTCTCTGTCCTGCATTGCAGAGAAAGAGATCCCTCAAATTAGATGGTGTCAATACCTCTTAATGGACAATCTTCACTTTTTTCTTTTTTTTTTTTTTTTTTTTTTTTTTTTTTTTTTTTTTTTTTTTGTAAGTACTGGCAATTTCCCTGTATTTGCCTATGTTGCACTGGAAATGGAAACAATCCAGAAGTGCCTTAGGTCCCTCTGAAAGAGACAGTAGTCACAAATTTTAATCCTCAGTATTATTATTCATGGATATTTTTGCCATCTGGCTGCTCTTGGTGTCTGGTGGCAGTGCCCTCTTGCCTTCTCCTACCTTCCTTCCCGAAGAAGCCCAGAAGATAAGGGCCTAATGCGTATTTCCCAAAAACCAACAGCCAGATAGCCACAGAGCCAACTACAGACTGCTGGTAAGAACATGGTGTACATCAGGCAAGAATGATTAGGTTTTGGCTGGAGAAGGGCAGCATTTTTTTGGGACAAATACCCTTGTTCTGGCTCCTGGAGGTGAGAACAATTCAGTACAGCACAAGGGCAGGAATGAGATGAAGGGGCAGACATCATCATACTGTCAGGAGAGAGAAAGACAAGAAAAGCTTTTTGAACCGTCTTCCAGAAAGGTCTAGAAGAAAAAAATTTTGCATGATAACTTGTATGAAAAGCAAGAAACTTAGCCCCAGTATGGGTACATTTATCTATAAAAGGTACCCCCACAAAACCCAGCCTTGCTAGGACCCTTGACACCCTATTAGCTGGATTGATGGTGGAACACGGCTGAGGAATCATCTTTCTTTTCTTTCTTTTTCTTTCTTTCTTTCTTTCTTTCTTTCTTTCTTTCTTTCTTTCTTTCTTTCTTTCTCTCTCTCTTTCTCTCTTTCTCTCTTTCTTTCTCTGCCTTCCTTCCTCTCTTTAATTGCTCTCTTTCACACTACCGATTCTCTATGTCTCTCTCTCTCTTTTGCTCTTTCTATTCAAAACCAACCACCATGTGTTTATTTTAGAAGACAGGGGACTAACATATACCAATTTCTGTGCCAAGTGTAGAATTCATTAATAAAACTCTGCAAGTTTTTGTGGGCCCTCTGATTTTTGTTGTTTCTTTTTGACTGAGGGCATCTATGAATCTTGGGTGTTCCCTTCCCTTCAGGATGGGACACCACATTCTTTGCCTCTTCTTTCAGAGCTGGCAAGGGCTGCGATGTAAATTTGTTGTTGACAGTGCCAGCGACATTTCAAAATGTTTAGCTAGCAAAGAGGTTTGCTCAGCCCCTTTCCTCCTTCCAAGCATCATTTTTAATTGTAAGCATAGACATCAAGTACAGACAGATTATTAGAAAGCCTTACAACCAGGAAGCTGGTGTGCATATTAAAACTCCAGTTGGAAAGAGCCTAACATGCAAGATCACTTGTCACTTTTTCTGTTAAATTACTAAGTTGTTTGACCCCTTTCTTCTTTCTCCCACCCAACCCCCACTTTCAAAATACCAAAAGCAATTAGTGCACATTACAAGATAAATCACTTGTTAAATTTCAGTTTTTAAGTCAGAGCCAATTCTGAATTATTGCAAGCAAAAAAGTACCTTAATTACAGTAAAGCTTAGGGCACTTAACTCGTCCTAGTTGCCAGATTTCAGGAGGATTATTGCTATTATAAAACAGAGCAGCAATACAGCAAGGCATGACACTGATAACTTCCCAAGTGGGATGTGAAAAGAAATGCATTTTTCCAATAGTTGAAATAGAGAATATGATGCTATACTACATTTATAATGATTGGTAAATCAAACTCTGCATTTAACTCTCTGAGTAGATTTCAGGTGGGCACAGAAATTCACTTCAGGTTATTCTCCTCTTCCCTCCAAATGAATTGACAGCCTGAGGGGAAATCCTCTACCTGTCTGACACTAATGCAGACTTTCCTAACTAATACTTTTCACCTATGACAGTCACAGGTCAATCCCAGTGTTTGGCACCTGGGATAGAGACGGGAGTAAACCAACATTTTCAAAGCAGAAGAATAAATGAGTCTGTTGCTGTGATCAGCCCTCATGTTTTGCATGGCAGAAGGGCTTCTGACTCTTAGATATTAGCTAAGGGGCCATTAAGTAAACAATAAAAAAAAGTGTTGTCTTCTTACTGCCCCCCTAAGCGAGGGTGGTGACTCCAGCATTGTAGCTGGAGCCAAGTCTCAGGTGAATTTTAATCCTTCATTATTCAGTACATACTGTTTTTCCCTTTCTCTCTAAAATGACAGTCATGCTGTTAAGCATAATAATTGTTCATGAGTGAGCGCTGCTTTTTGTCCCTCTTGATTTTGCCTCTAAGGCAGGCTTCTTACTCCACTGAGGTCAAGGGTCACCTGCTAAATCATGCATACCCACAATCCCTGGTGAATTATGCAGTTGACAAACTGCCGCTAATGATTAGTACAACCTGCATTAAAACCCTGGCACTAAATTGATATTACTTGAGTGATGGATTACACCTCTAATGAGCGGATTATTGCCACAAGTGACCTTGTCGGCTGAAAGAGTGTTTCAATATAACTAACATCTCTCACATTCTCATGTCACAGCGGTTCTAAAATAATATTGTCTCTCCTATTTGATTTTTTTTTTATTCCTACTTTGCTTTCTAGTCCCTCAAACGAGCAGGTAATCTGTAAACAGCACCTCTAATGGGATTAGTCATTACACTGTACCCCAATTAGTACAGCTTCATGCCTCTGAAATACCCAGTGTGCAAAAAGATAATTTTTTTCAGTCAAAATTTCTTATTCTACATTGAAGTACATTGAAGTCCACTTGCAAGCACGTTGCCTCACTGCTGAGGAGATCACATTGCCCTGAGATATCAGTAAATTTGTTGCCCTTTTATGAAGAAAAAGATGAAATGATGGCTGTGCACTTCAGTGCTCTCTCAAAGAAAGAAAGTCATCACTGCCTACTCGTATTGATGGGACAGAACATGGTCAGAGCATCTTCTTTATCAAAACACTCAGCCAGAGTTGATCACCTGCCCCACTTGATCACCCAGGGTGGACTCCTGAGCTCTCCCAAGTAGGGAGCTAGCGCTCTGTGTGTGCTTGTCAGTGCTGGAGAAGCATGTCCAGCTACCCTGGTGTTTCATCGGGCGCGCTTCAGACAGCAGTGCTGCTGCTCGTCAGCATCCAAGTGGCAGTTAATTCACCAGGAGGGAGGAAACACGTTTCACTAAATGTTCCACCAAAAAAGAAACCCCTCCTGCAAAGGGACTGTGCTGAAGACGAAGCCGCAGTCTGTCTGTGGAGTTAATAGACCCCTCGTGGAGCCTCCTCACGCCATTGTCTGGACACAGTTAGTGGTATATTCACAACTGCCTGTCACGCTACACAAGTGCAGATGAGGCTGGAGGGGACCATATATTGATGGAATTAATTGAGCATAAGCCATGCTGACTGGCGGGGAAAATCACATGAAAGAAACAAAACACACGTGCCTGGCCATTTCTGTGTTCTAACAAAGAATGAGCAGCTACAAACAAATAAAAATCGTGGTGGAGGATGTCAGCACGAGCTCTTTATTATCGGTGGCATTTCATTCCCCGAGGGATCTGCACACCCCTCAAAACCAAGACTCATTCTCCCAAAGTCAGACGCGTTATATCAGAGAAAATCCAGTTTAAATAAATGCAATATTAAGTCCTGTGACAGCCTCTGACAGGGTCAGATTAAATCTCCCAGTCCATATCGCTTCCCTCTGACTGCAGCCTCTGCCTTCCCCAGTCCTCCCTGCCTCCATCCCACAAGCTATCTAATACATTTGATGTTCTGCAAAATGAGGAAAAACCCTAGTGCTATAGCTATAATGAGAATGTGTTCTCAGGATGCCCATTAATTAATCCTGGGAGACCTCTGCTCCCCTGTGCCATACCGTTAAAGCTGCAGGCAGCTCAGATGCTCTTCCTGGCAGTTCCCAGGGATGCAGCAGAAGTGGAGAGGAGGGTTTGCAGGGCACTCTGAGGTAATGGCTCTGCACACCCTCCTCCCCTCTGCCCACCAAAGCCCTTGCCTGGGCACAACCAGCCCATGCTTGCTTAATTGGACGTCTGGCCATAACGACAGTGTTGGCTGCTTTTCTTCCTGTTGCAGGGCGTGAGAGGGAAAATGTACAATGGGCTGGTCTTGAGATGTTATACCAAACGTCAAGGCCAGGCAGATCACCCTGTGCACATGACAGCTGGCCCAAAAATAGCAAAGGCAGCAGGAGTCAGAGTCACCTAATGAGCCTCCTCTTACTTCGGCAAGTGTTCATGTTACAGGCAAGGCCAGCAATCTCACACTACAGAGGCCTCTGCTTCCTTTTCTTTTTTAACATTCCCAGCTCCCAGGTATGCTTTGGGACAGCTCTACAAAAACAGAAAAAAAAAAGTCACAGCTTGAAACTGACAGACGCATTCATCCTAATATTGCCATGGAAAATCTAGCAGGGAAGGAAGTAGAAAGGGGGGAAGAGAATATTAAAAAAAAAAAAAAAACCCCTCAGAAAAGAGGTTGCCAAGTACCACACAACACCCAGCTTAATTTCCTGTTGTTCATAGGAGAAGTTAACAAAACAACACGGAAATATCCTGTCATCGCCTCTGTAGCGATTACAGCATTTACAGTAGCTATGAGAAGTATCCACAGGCTGCAACAGGATTTGCAACGATGCCAAGAATAAGACAACTCTGTCACCTTAGGCTGGCATCAGTGACATGAAACGTAAAGTGTCTGTCACGTGCATTAGCAAACTCACGCATGATCAGTCTGCCAGTAGACTAAGGGAGAATGGTGCTGCAGGCTCCACAAATCATGGAAATGCAGAGGCAGGTGAGGAGGCTGGAGGCAGGACCACCTTCCTGCTGGCTTAGACCTGAAGTGCCAACTCCACAATGAGCCAAGCTGCCTATTGCCCTATTAAACTACCTTTCATCTGTCCACTTGCAATTTAATCCTTCACTGTTGATAAATGTAGACAGAAAAATATTCTGTTCTCAGAGTCAAGATACCACTGTGGACAATGCTGATGACAAAATTTGCACTCTTTCCAAGAATGAGTTGAGTATGAGAATGGTGTCTGCTGCTTCTCTCTCTCTGCTGCCTGGTGTGAAGCCTGAATGCATTCCAAAATTATAAAGAAAACATATACAGCCATTTTTTTTCTTCTTCTTTCCAGCTCTTTTCCATTCAGAATCAGCAGGGAATAGACTTTGTTTGTACTTATTTATAATTGTGGTATACTGAGGAATGCTCAGAGAGATGTGTTTCGCATCTCATCTCAGAAGTCCATGCCTGTTTTGATCTTTTCCCAGCTTAGTATCAGACATGTCACTGGTTGCTTAGAAAGATTTGTATTCTGCACATATGAGCTCTGCACTGGAGGACAGTAGATTTGCTTTCCTGTGGGTCAGAAGAAAATTTTGGCTATATTGCTCCTTCCAGTGAATTAGTCATTGCCTGGTCTTTGTTTGTTTGAAGATGTGGCCCAACACCTGCTATGTCCTATTATGTTAAATGGCTTGCTAGAGTAATTTGCTTTTGGCAGCAAATTGCAGACATGGGTGCTCTGTGCTGAAACACTTGTACTGCCCATTTAGCACATATTGCCCTAATATTTTTATAGCTATGTATACAGAGGAGGGATACTCAAATATTTTCCATAGAAAAACAGTTTACTGATGGTTTCCATAAAATGCTGCTTCTTTCCAAGGAAAATTTTACTACTGGCTGAGAATCTAAACAACTGAAAACTAGTGGGCTTTTAGTCTTGAGGCAATAACCAAAAAAATGTTAATTAAAAAAATGTAGAAATGGTGATTCAGAAAGCAGAGCAGCTTTTCCTGCAGGAAAGCTTTATAAAACAATTCAGTGTTTTACAAGATGTGCAGTTTTTATGCTCCTCTTTTATGTACTTTTCTGCCCCACTTCACACATAATATGTAGCAAGCAAAAACCTAACATGATGCAATCAAGAGAAGATGCAGTGGCACAACAAATACACAGATACTTGAAAGATCAGTCACCAGTGAGAGAGAGAAATTATGATGCCACCTCCAGTAACTCTTTCAAAATCAGTCTAAGATACAGGGAGTCTTTCTGGAGGTGTCTCTCCAGACAGAGTTCTCTCTTTCAACAAAAGACAGCCTCTGCTTCTATTTTAAAAATAACAAACATTTGTAAATTCTCTTAGATGTGGAGGAGAGATAACTAATGGGCTTTAGAGGCTTTAGAAACATCAGGCAAATAAAGGAAACTCAGAACATACCCTTTCTCTATTATCTCATTTTAAAGTCCATTTCTAAGAAGAGATCAGGGGAAACTGAAGACAATTTTTCTAATAGACTTGCACTGGAAATCCTGGAACTACATAGTGCGATAAAAAGTAATAGCAGAAGACATAGTTTGTTGAAGCCAAGAAACATTTTCATTTTTCTTACAATCTAATTAATTTGCTTTATTTCCCATGGTTGTAGAAGCACTAGTGTTTTGAAGCATTCTGAGTCAAGTACAGACATTCAAGAAAAGAAATCATAAAAACTGTGAATCACTGTGGATTCAAATCCAACAGGTTTGGGCATCATTTTCTAAGTAACTCTCTTACACTAATATACCAAAAATGCACACTGAAATCCTACACTGGCACAGAAATTAGACGACTGGGTCTTTTTCATCTACACTTTCTCTGGTTCCAGATTTCTGGGGTTTTATTATTACAAATTATTTTAGGAATCCTTTCTTCTGTAACAATGAACATACTTTCTCTCTGTTTTAATCATTGAGAGACACAACAAGGCTAATATTTTCATATATTAAGTAATTGAAATGCTTGGCCTTCAACTGTGGTGACATCCCAAGAGATTGCCCCTCCTGCTGAGTGGTATCACTTAGATTACATAGCTTCTATAAACTTTCTTTTTTGGTGGAACAAAGTAAAATATTGACTAAACGAAGGAAAAAAAAAAAAAAAAAAAAGAAAAAAAAAAAAAAAAACAGAGAGGGGAATCAAACTGTAGGGCTTTTTTTCCCTGAGCTTTTAAATTTTCCAGTTGTCTTTCTTAGGACTGCCAACCATGCCAGCTATTCAGAGACCACACCAGTATGAACTCCATGATTATATGCCTTGAAGGATAGCCAGGATAGTAGGGTCCTCACATTTAGACAAAACTGCAGTACTCTTAATCTTGATGAATAGTCTGGTTTCAGTCTATATCCACCAATTAAGTTGTCTAATGTCAGAAGCAACAGGGAGCTGGAAGGAGCAGAGCTTTTGAGTACTCCATCAAAGCCAAAAGGTGACATGAGGAGTAAAGCACTGTCAAATGTTAGGAAAAGCATCACTGCATGATTTTTCATGAACAAAGGAGACTGGAAAAATCTGTGTATGCTACAGTCCAGAGTGGAAGTCAGGCAGAGGCTGAAGGAAATGGCTTTCCTTTGCTGCTTAAAATTATAAAGGCCAGTGCTTTAGACTTCTCCACCCCAAGCAGCTTTGTCTTACATGAGCAATTCTACTTTGGTCATAGGAAACATTTCCATCAGTGTGAGTTTGTGAAGTTGAACTGCAATATAATTCCCACCTTAATATGAATTATCATGGGAAAAAGGAAAGAATGACATGAATATACACAACTAAACCTGCCATTGTAGTTGGCTGAGGTAAAGAGCAACAGGGTATTGAAATGGAGCCCATACGGTCTGCAGAAACAAGCACCTATGAGCTAAGAAATACACTGCAAGTGAAATATGCATTATATGCTGAGTATTAAAATGCTCTGCTTTAATGATTCCCACAGAAGTAAACCCACTTTTTCAATGTTTGTGGTAATCCACTAAAAGCAAACTGTGGAAAGACATTAACGATGCTCATTCCTTCCAGTAACAACAGATACAGGCAGTGTCATTCGTTTTTTCAAAAAAAAGAACACTTTCCATTTTTTTGTTCAGTTTCTTTATGCTGTGCAGCACAGAACATAATTACTTTACACTGTAAGCTCAAAAAGTCACTAAGCAGCTGATAAAAGGCAAAGAAATCAGTATGATTTTCTAGCTGAAAAAAGGGCTTTTCTTATTGGAGCTGATAACTCTCACCAAGGGCTCCAGGCTTTTGTTACATCAATTTGAGAAACTCATAATCTCTGCATTATGAATGTTCAACCAGGATATTTTCTGTTGTAGTGTATCAAGCACCTTCAATATCACAGCTCCTGTTGTCATTGTTGGGTAAACAGCTTTTGACACGTTTTCAATATGATTACATTAGAACAAGTGGGTCATGATTGATAACCTAATATTCAGGCCATGCAAATCATCAATCACAGGAAGTATATTAATTATTCAATGAAACCATCTAACGCAAGAATCAATGTTGGAAATGAAGAAAAGAAACTCACAGCTCCCAGTAGAGGCTACACCAGATAATAAAAAAGGAATACTAAATAATCTCAGCCCATAATCCTGTTTAATAAAATCCATTTATTTAGCTGTCAAAAACATGATACAATTATTTAAAAAAAAAAAAAAGAAAACAACAAAAAACCAAAAACAACAGCACCAAAAAACTGCAAGATAATGAAAAACTTTTTTTCTTGTGGAAAATAGACTTTTGCATTTTTACACTGTGATTAAATGTGAAACTTAAAAATACACTGTAAATAATGAGAGTAGCTGTGACATATGTGAAGAAAAAGAATCACTTAGAAAAACAGGTGTTCTCAGTTGTTCTTGGTGACGTTAAATCAATTATAACAGTATGACACATGGTCTGCAGCAGCCCAAGAACCTTACAGATCCCCTACACATCACACACACATGGTGTAACTAACGAGTCTGCATCGGAGTGGACACTGTCCCTCCTTAAACAATACAAAATTACTCAAGTAGCCAAAGCAGCCCTAGAAAGAGGGATCTTCAAAATGTCTGCCATTCTTCTAAAGTGACAGAAATTGTAGCCAAAAAGGTTTGTAATACAGAAATGGAGGGGCATAGCAGGCAACACTGGAAGTTGCAAACTTCATGACCCACCTGGCTGATGTGTTGCTGGGATGGTGGAGGGGGATTTGATGGCGGTACTCACCTGAGCAGGTAGCTCTCCACAGGCACTTGACCCATATTCTCTACTGGTTTTGACTTCTGCAATTCCTGAAATAACTCATCCTGCTTTATTTGAAGCAGACCCCAGGGTATCTTAAACATAAAATCTCTGGCAATTAATGTTGGCATTATCAGCATCCACTTAGGCAGAAAACTATGTACAGACTTCTACATTCTCCTTGTAAGATAATCCTACATGATCTCCACTCCATCCACTCTCTTGCTGGTTACTTTTTCCTTCAGCACATCTCATTCTTAGTTCACAAGGCCCTTTGCAATTTTTGGCATAATACTGTTTAGGCTGCCACTGAAATGATCATCTCATAGCCACCTCTCTTTTCATTTTAGTGTAAAATCCCTTTCTCAGTGTTCTTTCCTTTTAAATGTACCAATACCTAATGAAGGTCTACTAAACTTCCTAAGAGAACACAGTTGTTTTACAGGATAATGGAAATTGAGTACATTCAACTCTCTCCATTTAGTCTGTAACAGGGAAAAAATACAGATTTACACGCAAAGAAAATATGTTTAACAGTTTTCCTATCAAGAATATCAGGTAGTTATTTTTGGAGAATATGGGGGGAAAAAAGTAGAAATAAGATCACTTCATCTATCTGGAGAGATTTCAAAAAACTTTTTCCAGCACTAATGTGAGTAAATACAAATCACAAACAGATGAAACCCTGGGGTCAAGAAGCAGTATAACTGTGCCTTGCCATTGCTTTTCCTATCTCCACAGTGCAGCTTTTCACAGCCCCCTGTCCTATTGCTCCAAGTTCTTGGGAGAGCATTGTGGCTCATCAGAGAATAGTCAGTGACAGAAGTTGCAAGAAGCTTTCCACTATAACACAGCAAAGCACTTTAAGACTCTGTTAACAGGAATGTGCTGATCACTTATTCAAGCACGACCAGTGTTTCTTTTAAAATAATGAAATTATTGCACAGAGCAAAAGGAGTTCAACCACAGCCAGAGCATTTTGATCACTACAGAAGATAGTGTCATGCAGGCCTTTCTAATTCATGCCAAATCTTGCTAGTACACTCAGGCTTCTCCTTTAAAATATTATTAGTATATCTTTTATGTTTAGTTCTAAAATGCATTGTATTCACCCAAGAGATCAGACCAAGTTTCTGTTTCCAAAACATTTAGACATTTAGACAGACTTTTTTTTTTTTTAATTGCACAGGAGACTAAAACTCATCTTTCTGGTCCACCAGGCAATTATACATCTAGATATTTAAAAGAAAAAAAAATCTTTCTTCTATACCCCAATGGACAGTTGATTAAACACACATAATTTTAGCTGTGGATATATTTTCAGTCTTCAAATCACAACATATAGTTGGTAGCTACCTGGCCTCTTGCATGAAGAAGCAGAGAAAAAAAGTACAGGTCATACAAAAGCCACAGACAGAAGCCACACCAACAGAAAACTAGTCAAAGCACACAGAGTCAGAAAGTCCATCACAGAATAGAATTTGGCCCACAGTCTGTATCTTGAAGTGTCTGCAGCAATTTATCTACAATCGTTTAGCTCTATCTCATTTTGAAATCTTATTGACTTAATCAAACCATTAGCTTGACCCCACATATCCAGAGGCAGAAGATAAACTTTGTCAATGTTGGTGGCTGCTGAAAAGCTCTTTGACCATTTTTTCATTGTTGCTGCTCCCCAGCCACATGTTCTTGTCATAGCACTGAATCTCTCCCCAGTCCATTTTCACTTGTCATCTTGTGCTTTATTTCTTTCCATATTATGATATTGCTCATGTGAAGGAGACCAGAACAACTCCAGAACATCACCATGCTAATGCAGATCTGCAGGTTTTAGGACCTATGCTGGCCTCTCCAAATGGATGTGCTTCTCCTCTCTGTGCCTCAAGCTCCTTTTTCAGTAGTACCAATACACTCAAAGCCCTGAAAGCTCTCTGTAGGGTAGCAGTCTAAACCTTTTTATTCAAAATCTGAGTGTGGATTGCAGCTTTCTTTCATAACCACATTAGAGTTTTCACAACATGAGCCACCAAAATCTGGGAACCCTGGGCTCATTGCTTTTTAACTGATGGGCTCCATGTGCCTTATTTCACAGGCAGTTTTTCCTTCCTCCCTCTAGGTTAATCTGCCAAGAGAAGAATGCAGTTTCAGCCAATCTTGGAAGCTATTTCATTCTGCACCAAAGATTTGAATCTCTTTAGGCATCAATCGGATCAGATATGAGATTTCTCACACAACAAAGACAAATGCTTCGTCACCTTGTCAGGGATGAGGATTAGGAGATGGAGAGGTACCCAACAATTCTATCTTGTGTAAAACTCAATCAGTTTGGTATGTTTGGAGAGCTCTATTGGATTGAGCCCTTCATACAAGCAAACAGAAACACCTAATCTATGGATCCAAGGAGAATTAAAACATGACACAGACTGTGAGCTGCTAAGACTGCCAAAAATCAAGTGCCTATGAGAAAGACCAGGAGAAGAATTTAAGTTTCCAAAAAAATCAAATGTCAAAACCTTGTGCAGCAACAGACTTAAAGCAGTAGTTGAGCAGAATTTGTGAGATTAAGATATCAAAGCCACATTTGGAAATTTTGGTCCCTTCATGAATTTGACTCTCATTTTTCAGCACCTTCATTTTCCTTCTTCAAAAGAAGAACAGGAGCACTCTTTTCACAGGAACATTGAAAAAAATACATGCAATAAAGTCTGTGAGGGGATGAGCCTTACAGGAAAAGTGCAAGCCTTTGAAAGAGAAATTTTACTTCACAGGTGGATTTTGCAAAGTAGGTGTTCAGCCAATGGCAAACTTCCAGAAAAAAATATGTTCACTCTGGAGCAGTGAGGCCTTGTACTTAGCCCAGGGCTGTGCTGGCTGGTTAGTCTGTGGTACCTGAACACCACTGTCTCATTTATAATACCGTGTGTGTTGTGATGGTTGTTATCACACCAGGGTGCACAGGACTCAATATGTGAGGACAAAACACAAGCAGAACATGCTAGTCCCTCACTCTACCCTGCTCCTGATTTGAGCTGTCAATGTAGTGGAGAAAGAAACTGCTCTTCTTCCATGTCAGCCTTCGTCTGCTTCCTCCATCACGGAAATTGTCCAGAGTCCCAGAGAAATTTTCACAGGCATTTGTTGTATGCAAATAGCTGCCAAATAAATCATTGTATATTGCAACACAACCCCTGAGGGGGTTTGTACCTATGGAACTTGCTACTGTCACTCCACTTCCCCATATACCTTAATCATGTTATTCATTCAGCAAGAAGGACGAATGTTACAGCATGAGACTTTAATCCCTGACTGCTGAGGATCTGATTCTCTGAGAGAGAGCAAAAGAGTGAGCAGGAAATCCAGAGGAAAAAACTTAAAGTGAGAGTCAAATACCATTCTTTCTCAGCACTGGGTTTAAGCAAGGGCTGTATTATAAAAGCATCTTCCTAAAATACTTTGAAGAAATTTGTTGTGTGAGCACACACTGATTGTGCGTGTGTGCATGTATGTATGCACACATCTGTAAATATAGGGCCTAAACAGGACCATTAAGGCAGAGAATTTGCAACCTTTTAAAGCTTCTGAAAAATTCTTCCCTTCTCTCTCCCTCTGTGGGCTAGCTCTATGGATTACAAAGTAACTTTACAAGAATATTTCCTCTGTCCTCCAACCCTTTGAATTTTTTTCCATAAAGACAATAAAAATGAAATAGCAGCAGACATGAGAGGGAGAGAAGCACAGCATTTAGGGGTAATCTAAGAGCCTGTCTCCTTAATAGCCCCAGTACATTTTAAAGGTACCAGTTTATTTGATAGTGCTGCAGTCAGTGCTCTCTCCATGAAGGGCAATGCCTATTTCATCATGCTGCCCTTGACAGTAACCCTGATGAATCCCTTCCACTAAGATTTAAGCTCTCAGGCCTCTGTTAAGACTGCCAGCAAATATGCTAACTACCAGGTCCTGGACAAATCTAGAGGAAACTAGAGGACCACTATGTCACACCCCATAATGCTCCTAAAACAGTTATGGTATAACACTAAATGGCATCGATATTTTTGCTTACCTATATTCAAGAGTGTTTATAAATCAGCAGACGAGAGATGCAATGCCACTGTAGTTCATTACAAATTTCTTCCTCCAACTGGCCCCTATTATTCCAAAACCTAGGAAAGTACAAGAATTGGGGTGAAAAAATGCAGATTTTGGAATTTTCAAACAAATTGAAAAAAATAACACAATGTAGTCCAGTTTTGATTTTACAAAGAAGCGCATCTAACAGATTTTTTTTGGTGAACATTTCCTCTAAGCCTTATGAGTGGTGACTTAATGAGCAATCTTCATAACATCAAATCCACTTATGTAAGGTAAAGATGAGGTCTCACTTTCTTTTCCAGTACATCTTTCTGATCTCATCCCTGCTGGAGGGATTGACCTGTGTTGATTTTCTAGATCCATTTTGATGTAAAGCTGTTTGCAAGCCTGCTGACTCTCTTCTTGGCCTCATTCCATGTCCTCTATCCATCAGCACGGGAAAGAGTACTGCCTTTCTTGAAAGCCCCTACTTCTGAGAAGAAGCAGAATGACAAAAGTGATGAGTTATTGAAGTTAGATATGACAGAGGTGTCAGCCCATTGACCAGTTCACCTGTTTTAGTAATTCATTAAATTGATAATATTAGAGCAGATAGCCATAAACTGCATTGTTCCTGTTGAGGAAGGGAGTAGGAAAAAATCACTTTTTTATTCAGACTAGTGTAGAAGTTTGATTTTTTTTTTTCCCAAAACCTTGCCTATCAATTAGATTTCCCAACTGGCTGGTGACTGTGGGGAACTCACTACCATCTTACCATTATTCAGTGATGTTGTGTTACACTGACACTACTTTCATCCTTCCAGTACTTATCAGTCTCCACCAGACAGGCTTGACACCTTTTTCTGCTCTGTAAGCCCCACATGACTGCTAGTTTTCCAGGTGACAGAAACCTGGAGTGTGAGAACAGAGGGACTGAATCCCATTTCTGCTACTGCCACCAAGCTCTGAGTGGCCACAGTGCACAGCATAGTGACAACCGTGGCATTCCTGAGTCACCATGGATTTGCTGCACATATTTTATAGTCAAAATATAAAATATTGTGATGAGGACTGGTGATACAAAGCCCTCAACACTTCCTTCTTGCCACCTCTGCTAAACTAGGGAAGAATAGTAGTTTATGGACAAGCTCAGTTTACTCTCTTGTTCATTACTATTGAACATTCTATGTCAACAAATCAAAGTACAATGGTTAACATTACAGATTAATTGTTGCAATAGTGTGTGACAAGATTTTCAGGGATGGAAATGAAAAAGAATATGATAAGACAGTATCTGGCATGAAAATTTTGCTGACTTTGTAAAATCACAGTTCAACCTTGAGCTGCTACCCAAAAATGCCATATCATCTCAATTTGCATCTAACACAGGGGAATACAGTACAGGACTATATAATTTGCAATACTTGCAAGACATAACAGAGACCAAGAGCCTAGCTGAGGAATGTGCTTTATATTTTTAGGATTTTTTAATAACTTCTTTAATTTTTACTAAATCAAATTATTTGGGAAATGTCAGCATTTTATATTTTCACATAATCCACAAGGAAGTTAATTCTACATCAAGTATTCACTACACACCACTCCACAACATGCTACAGTCTAGATAATTATGCTTTGTGGACTCTCTGTGGGTGGACTGTGTCGTGCTAAACCTCAGAGCTCCACTGAATTGGCCTATAACCACTCTTTTATGTCATGGCCAAGAATAGCAGCCATATCTTTGATCCACCAGATCCAAGTGATTATCCTCGATCCCAAAGTGTTCTACTTCTGTTCCAGTGCTTGTCCAAAGCAGAGCATCATGACAAAACCCCATGCTTGCTCAGCTCATCCCCAACACTAGAAACTCTTGCATCAGGACTGAGCAAGCTTTATTTGTACAAGGGGAAAAGGTGGTGGCCTCATGTTCTGATTGTCTCCATGAAACCACATTGAATGGCAATTGAAAATTAGTTGTTAATTTTAAGAACACAGGTGTTCAATGAAAAGATGGCTAGGTTATGAAAATATACCCAAATCCTTCCAAAAATGAGGGTCTGTGCAACGTGAACATAGTGAACAATTCACTACTGAGTGGTTTGATCAGGTTGCCAGCACTGGTTTCAAGAAATGATGTAAGAAAAGTTTTCTCATTATTTCTCATTTACACAGATTGTTATCCTGGGAAAAACTTATTTAAGAGTATCAGCATGTACTGTTGCAAATTAATGACAGTTACTTTCTCAAAGTCAAAAATATTTTACAGGAAAATGATTTCTTATATTATCCACCACTTTTCTGAGGTTACATTGTTTGGATTCAGCCTTAAGTTTAGGACTGAAATCCAGACACAAACGTATATCCACTCTTAACCCGTAATGTCATCCTGGATAAAAATGTGATTAGTATTTTCTCTTAATTATATTTCTGCTGGTACAGCCTGCATTTTCAAAGATGCTCGGGACTTTGGTTTATGCAGTGTGCAGATTTTCATGAGGGCACATACATACTGTTAAATTACAGAGATATTTAGCATAGGCACAAAATAGCTATGCACTTTTTTTCTCTTTTTATTTCCTTCTCCTCCTTTCTGTATAGTCATAGTTCACTGGCCAACATCAGCTTAACAGCTATGCCATCAAAAAAAAAAATAAAATCCAAGTAATAATGGGCAGAGACTTTGTAAAGAAATTCACCGAAGACATTTCTTATTATTTTTTTAATCTGGAGAGACGTTTTGCAGAACAAATAGGAAGACACAAGCACTACCCAAGTGACCTTGCAATCTAGCTTTTGCAAAGCTGCAAAGGCAAGATGTCATGCCACACAGCAGGCCTTTATTCTTGGCTCTGCCAGCAGCCTGCTAGCAATTCTGGGCACTCACATTAGCTCTCTGCCCCTCAGTTATCTCATGTGTAGGGGAAGGATAAGGCTACAGCATACACTTAGCTCTATGGCTGAAAACAGGAGTGCAGTGCAATGGCTGATCTTTTGAGGGAGTGTTATTCCTTCTCAGGGCTTGAGTGAATTTGGGACCAGGGCATGTAGGCAAGTGGGAACACTACAAACCAAATAGTGGAGGATTTCTCCTCATTAAAGTCATCAAGCTGTTGCACAGTTCTGGCCTAGGGGTCTCTTCCAGTGTGAGGGATATTTCTGTGGCCAAGGCTTCCCCCTCACTTTAAAGTGTTCCTGCATAGCAGCTGCCTTTGGAAATGCCCCTCCACAAGGCTATACAGCCAGCCACGAGTTGCTGTGTACCATGGAATCTCAGAATCATGGAATGACCTGGGTTGGAAGGAACATTTAAGATCATCTAGTTCCAAACCGTCTGCTATAGGCAGGGATATCTTCCACTACTCTACGTTGGTCAGAGCCCCATGCAACCTGACCGTGAACACTTCCAGGGATGAGGAACCCACAACTTTTCCGGGCAACCTGTTCCAATGCCTCATCACCCATAAAGAATTTCTTCCTAATACCTAATCTAAACCTACTCTTTTTCAATTGGAATTAATTTCCCTTGTCCTAAATGCTTTATAAATAGACTCTCTCCCTCTTTCTTGTAGACTCCCTTCAGTCACTGTAAGGCTGAATAACCAGCAATCATTTTTACAGACCTCCTTCTGCAAAAGAGGGAAAGGGTCACAATAGGCATGAAAAATGAAGAAATATAGCAGATTCAGCCATGTCACAAAGCACACATGTGTGAGCACATGCACACCACATACCCACACTCATGAGTGTCAGGCTCTTACCTTTATTGCTGTAGTACAAAAGTAAATCAAAGGAGTTTTTATAACTATGTTTCTGCCTTCTACATTCTTATTGCATAAGACCATCAGGTGGAATTCTTACATTCTAGTTTCATGACATTGCATTAGCTGTAAACCCACCTGAAGAGTTGTCCCCAGAGTCACAAGCTTAGAGGAATGCTTGGAGAGTGTGAAGCCATGACAAGAAGTTTTATGTCACCAGCCAGTGGCTCCCAGGCTATATCCCTTTGCATGGGGCTTGTCTAGGCCTTAGTGGCCAAGGTCAGTTTCAGCATCCTAAAGTTGATAGTGTCAGATTGTTAATGAAAAGTTTTAAAATTCTGTCAACTAATATGATCAAGAAAATAAGTTTTTCTCCTGTGTCACATAAAACCAGACATTTCTACCCATAAATAGAACTTTCTACCCATACAAGTCTATATTTTTCAGCGGTAATGTTGTTGCCTCAACAGCATCAAGTGTCAAGGAGTGCCGTGGGTAAGTCATGCAGTATCAGCAAGATAGTGGTTTAGGCTCACATGAATTACCCCTTTAAAGAGCTGACATCCCTAGAGACCTGTGGGCAAGGGAGCCTCATTCCAGGCTGAGACAACCCCTCACAAGGGTTGGCAGTCCATGCTTTCCCAAACACACCTCAGCTCTGGCACTACATCACCCAGCCACAGCTCTTCAAGATTCAAGTGATGTGAAAGCAGGAAGTAGCACAGCAAATATGTTTGAACATCAGATGTTAAAACTGGCCAGTAGGAAGCCTGATAATTGCATTTTTACCAAATGGGAAGAAATATTTAATTATTATTCAAAAAGCTACATTTACCAAGCTAAGGTTAGGTGCCTTTTTTATTTTTTAGCTTTCCTTGATGCAAAAGGGAGGAGAGGAGCAAAGAAATCACTCAATAAAGGCTCTCAGATGTTGTACCTTGTTAGCATATAAATTTTTATGTGAGTTTTTCATTAGTTTGAGACAGGCACAACAGACATTTGAACTCCTGTAGCCTTTTTCTTGGTTTTCATTAGTTTCCATGTAAGGAAAAAATATAAATAAGAACACTTGATGTATCTATTTTATGTCCTTCATCTCTTTATATACATTCCTCATGCTCCCTTCTAATTGTCCTCTCATGCTGTAACCTTTTCATTTTCCCTAGATAAAGTGTTCAGGCATTGCCTTTTATAACTTCTATCCATTGCCCATCCTATTTATGCTCTGTATTTCCAGTTAAAATTATATCATGACAATCCAATACTTTCAGTTTCTCTAGTCCTTGATTTTAACTTTTTTTTTTTCTTTTTCATTACTGCTGCTCCCTAATTTGTCCACAGGCAAACTGTTTTCTGCAGTGACTTCAGCTCAGTTAGAAGACAGTGATCAAATTATTCCTTCTAATATGTATTACCACATATTTGTCAGCACTGAATTTCATCTGACATTGTGTTCCCCAGCCACCTAGCTTTAAGTCCCATCAGAGTTCCTCACAGTCTCATTTCATCTGGAATAACCTAAATAATTTTGCAGATTTTGGGATCTCAAGGTTTTCCTTCCCTAGTCATCACAGGTTATAAATGGGTCTGTTAAATGCTTGGGATCACACACAGCAACATCATAATATCATGCTAGAAATGGACCATTTATTCCAAATCTTTTTTTCCATGAAAACCAGCCATAATTGATGGCAGAATTTTACCCCTCTCACCTCTCCTAGAGTGGCTGGATTTTGTTGACTTAATATTCTTAACAACTTTTTAAAAATAAAATCTGTACCTGCTAGTTCTCAGAAACTGAAAACAAGTAACATGCAGTCCTTACCAGCCTCTCAGGTGCTGAATATATTAATTTGGATGGATACCACATCTTTTGACACCTCTGCTTCCCTAGTCAGAGAAAGTATCCTTGAATGCTTGCCCTGTTCAGACTCTTCCCTAGGCATCTGCTATTGGCCACTTCTGAGACAGAAGATGGAATAAATGGGCCTATGGTCTTGCCTGGTAGAGCCATTCCTATGCAGTAATCCCATCTTCATTATCTGAAATATTAGGTTTCAGGTTGGGTTTTCCCCAGCCTCCCTGTGATGACAAATGATTTAAAGAAAGCATTAAGACAAAAATGCTCGAAAGTGACTGATTTCAGATGGCATAAGATGACAGCTTTGTATCACGTCTGAATGTAAATAACTTCCTGCTTACTCTCACCTTCGAATCTTTAATGGAGACAGTAAAATAAGACAAATCTTATATTAGTACACCCTCGAGCCCATCAATCATTTCCCTTCCTCAACAGAATACAATTACCTTTGTATATGATTTTTTCTACAGTCTTGAATCCACATGACAGTGGACTCAACCACCTTTCAATGAATTAAGAGAAAAATATTTTTGAGATGCATCTAATGTTTCCCATGCTGGTATCATCTATATGCTCTGAATTTACAATTTTTTCTTTACTTTTTTTTTTTTAAGGAAGAAAAACAGCAGACAAGCACATATATAAAGCAAACAGTTTATAATCCCATGACTGAGGTCAGAGCTTCACAGAGGCTGTATTACTTCCTTTTCTTGTGATATTTGTTTGTTTATGGTATTAGGAGGACAAGTCCAAAAAGAGATTCAGTCACCCTTCTGGTTTTAGAGATTATTATAACACTCGTCATTATTTAACACCAGATTTGAGTCACTCAGTCCTAGACTGTCTCATTGACATCAGTTCAAAGTCCTCTAGCACTAACATCAGGCTCCACATTGATAGATATTTTAAATTAGAAGCTGAAGGGTCTGGATGAAGGGCAAGTTAACAGCACTGACTTTGGGTTGCTCTTTGTACCAAGACAGATGTGTATGCTTTTGACAGTAGGAAGATAAATCAGCACTGAATATTTGGGTAATATTCCTCCTCTGGGTCTGTTATTTGCTGACAATTTTTCAGAAATATGTGAGTTTTAGTGCATTGGTGATTTGGCTTTGTACTTTTGGTGCAAGGTCTGACATCTGGACCACCCAGGTGAAAGTCCACTGCATTTCAGAAAACAGTTGACTCTAAGTGGGAATGTCCCCTTATAAAAATGATGTTTCGGGGCTAATCCACAAACTCCACATGTGCTGCAAACATGTGCTTATGCTCCAAGGTCAGAAGACCTCCGAAATAACAGATTTAAAAAAAAAAAAAAAACCAGCTATTTTTTCGTTTTCAAGAGCCCCAACACTAGACCTCCAAATCTGTTTGTTGCAAAAAAAAAAAAAAAAAAAAAAAAATCACAAGTCAGGTTGAGGCAACTGCTTTGGGATTCTTTATCATTGACTGCCATTTAGCCTGGAGACGCAATGTTCCGCCCACAAATCACATGTTCAGTAACCAACCCACTCAGCCACAGCCAGCCAGTAATTGTTTGCTGCACAAACTCTGTAACACTTCATTAGTTCTGCCACACATCTACTTCCACTGAAGGTACCTTTCCAAAACGAAAAAGCACAGAGCAACATTACAACTTCCATCTATTTTTAGTGCAACTTAAAAAAAAAAAAAAATACAGGAAATGCAGTTGAGGGAAAAGGCTGCTCGCACTGTAGTTTACAATTTAAAGCAAAAATATGACCTGCGTTTTTGGTTTGTTTTTGGTTTTTTGGTTTTTTTTTTTCTGTCAATCTTACATTTCTCCAATGAGACTGTGAGAAATGTGCAAAGTTATGTGATCATTTCTGACAGTTCTTGGCAGCTGGGCAGGCAAGCATTGGAAAGGATCTCTCTCTCCCGATCCAAGATTAAATTTGGACTGAAACACAGGGCTCATTTAGGCAGCAATTAAAGGACCTTATAGACTGAGGGAGAATGAAATGATAAATGCAAAGAGGCTTATTTAATGGGGATATTAAGTAAACTGCTGGTAAAAATGCCCATTTATCATCCACTGATTCCTAATTGGTTTCCTGTTCCTGCCTGCATGTGGCATTTTCAGAAGGAATTACCTTCCTTTAGTGCGACTGTTGCAAATGCAATAAATCAAGGCCATAGATTTCTAGCTAATTTAGATGGAGACTAAATTGGAGCCAAAGCATGCAAGAGTGCTTGCAATTAATGTTCATTACAACTTTTAGCTTCAAAAACAGGAAGGATCATTTTAATGCACCATTCCCAAGCAAGGACACTGCTTCAAGACTTGGCTATCCTTTGTATGCTCAACAAAAATCACTTGCCTTTGTAAGCCACTGGCCTCCCTGAAACCTTTCTAGGAATCCAGTTTGAGGTCTAGCAACCCTTTAAGCACCTGTACTTCCAGGCAATTCCCTTTTTTTTTTTTTTTTTAATACTAATTTGCCTCATCTGTTATAAAGGCCAACTTACACAAAAATAACTTACATTCAGCATATTGTTATTGATCTCAGCCACCTGATTACAACATAAACTTTATTTCCATCACGTGGTAGGAGAAGATACAATTTTCTAGATGAAAAATTAATGGCGTAAACTTTAGTTTCCGAAGTGCAGCTTCGGTAGATGGTCTAAAGTCTTTCAGTATATTCCTTTTCCAAGGGTTCAGCTTTGCCAAACAGAGGAAAAAAGACTTCTTTACTGTAGGAATGTCTTTATTTTGCCATTCTCACAAGGTGCTTTAAAGATGGAGTCTATGTCTCATTTTATGGCATTTCATTGTTTGATACAGCAAGCTGCTTTTGAAAACGCATGCAGCGACCCAGAGTTTCTGCAGCTTTTGGCTTTTGCTCCACTTGAGTGTAGACTAGTATGCAGCACTGTGAGTATAAACAAAACTTGGTAAGCTGTTGTGAGTTTCCAAACACAGCAAAAAGAACAAAAATTATTCCAATCCCTGAATCCAGTGAAGGTCATGGAACTCATTTATATTCAGTGGAAATAAGATTGGTTTACTGGGTCTGAATCCCCCCAAAAGTTTGGATGTGTGTTTCTCTTTGTTTCTCTTAGACACCGAAAAAAAATGCTTGCTTGTCTGTTTCTTTCAAAAATACAAGTGGCACAATCTAAATACCTCATAGCAATCAAGAGAAAAAGGTTTAGAAATACACTCTATCCTTGGTGTCACAAAACAGACAAC
Organism: Pyrgilauda ruficollis; assembly: GCF_017590135.1. Classification (NCBI taxonomy): domain Eukaryota; kingdom Metazoa; phylum Chordata; class Aves; order Passeriformes; family Passeridae; genus Pyrgilauda; species Pyrgilauda ruficollis. The sequence goes on along the minus strand of NW_024521428.1, from coordinate 7,064,135 downwards.
ATTTTATCTTTTCTTTAGACCTGAATCCAGCCACAGACAGATTTTTTTGTTCTCTTCTGCTTGGTCATTTACCATTTAATTCCTTGTTCTCAGTTTGGATCACCACTCACAGAATTAACATTCAGAATTTACAGCTTTCAGTGTTGGCATGTTTGTTGCAAATGATCAGTTTTGAGTGGAATAGGTTGAAACCCAAGTGGGTGATAAAGAAATCCATTAACTTACTGACACACAAATCTTCCATCTTCCTCTGTAATGTACCCATGAATGGTTAAAGGCAGTACCCTGGGGAAGATGAGGGTTACACTTATTCTCCTCCCCCAACCATATGTAGATAAATATTCATTGGGGAAAAAACCTGACATGGAAATACAAATGTTGGTATTAGTGCCCATTCCGAGAGTCCATGCTGTGGAGGAAATGGGCTGGCAATCTGAAGATCCAATTTCCTTTTTCCAGGCTCTGCTACCAACTTACTATTTCATCATATGCAGAACATTTAATTTTTCCATGCCTCATCTTCTCCTTCACAATAGCGTGTCTGAATTCCACAGATGGGAATTACCATATACAAGCACTAACTACTTTCACTTTTTAATTTTAAGCAGCTATAGGATATTTACCCCTGAATGCCAGGAGCACAGAGAAACACTAAGGCAGGCCTGGGAATGCTCTGCCGTGACAGAAAGCAAGGCATAAATGTTGCTTAAGTGAAACAACCTGTCTAGCTCTTGCCCCAGACACACTTCTGTTTCAATGCTTGCTGCACACACAACTGAAACGACTTAGTGTTAAAGGAGAGTGTGGATTAGATAGAGAGGGAGAGCACTTAAATTTGCCATTCTATCTAAGGACCCCCATTGGTTTGATATTTGATTAAGCCAACTGAGGTTCCAGATTAAGGAAGATCACATTTAATTTACACAATACTTCAAACAGTAGAAAATTACACTTTAAAAGTACTTATTCCCTTTTTTCCACTCCTTTTACATTACTCTAATACCTTAATAAATCAGGGCCTAGATGACCTCTGAATTTAAAAGCCAGAAGCAGATTTTTTACCAGCAGAGCATATAAAGCTGTTGGGGCCTGGTGCTCTGAGCCATTACACTTCAAAAGGCAGAGAGTGCAGATCTTCAACTACAGTACTTTCAATTCCAAATACCTGACCAGAGCTTGATCTGACATTAATGGGTTTTATACTGCTTTAATGCCATTGACTGCAGTGGAGCTACTGATATATTTTTACCAAGGAAAGTAACATCAGAATCAGGCCTCAAACCTCATGGTTGATAGGCTCTCTTACCCAAACAGCTCAACAATTTGCTTTAAATCCTTCTCAATTTACCATTCTTAAGGGCCCACAGTCTTCAGAAAGGAAGATATTTGGGTTTTCTTTAAACCAGATGCAGCTTGTCTGCCAAGCATTTAGTCCAATTAAGCCCCAATTTTATATTATTTTTCAGCCACATGTTACAATAAACAACAGAGTAGAAACACACATATGGTTTCTGATATTGGAATAATGAAACACAAAGAAAGAAAGAATTGAATTTCCTGTGGTTACTTTTAAAAATACAAAATGTGTAATATTTTAATAGACTAAAATTAGTACACATGGAATATTATTTGGTCCCAACTGAATACAAGGTTGTACATTAATGGAAAAGTCCTGCTGATGTAAATGAAGAGGCAGAACACTGTACTAAATAACTGGGAATTTATTACTCAACCAAAACCATATACAGAATTGGTACACATCAAATCCATCGGCAAAAGGGGAGAGCGCATTTTTGTTAAAAGCAGCTGCCTGTAGCCAGTGGTGGTAGAGTGAACAGATTCTGACCTCACACACCTACCAATGAAGAGTAATTCCAGTGTTTCCACAGGGTCTGCAAGACTGCAAAACAGTTGTGGAGAAAACTGAATCAACCCAAGGTGTAATTAACTCCACCAAGTTCTCATGAACTCATCAGCAAAGCACACATAACACAGCAGTCAAACAGATACGGTCAAGTGTGTTTCATTTCATTCAAATAATGTGCCTGTCCCATAAACAATTTCCATAACCAATGTGCCCTGATAATCAATTTCCTGTTTTGGTCTGAAATGCACAGATTTGACAAGGGAAGATTAACACAGATTGAGGGCTCTACAGGCCCTCCAACATGAAGACCAGTAACGCACGTGCTGCTGGTGTTTCCTGTGTGCAGGCTCCACAGAATCAATGACCATCCAGGGTGAGGAAGGTTTAGCTCAAACCAAAGCCATTCATGCTTTTGAACTTTTCAATCCACAATGTATCACTTCCCACACCAGTAATCCTACCTGTACCATGGAAAGATAAATTTCAGGTGGCAATAGCTAACACCCACAGGGCACAACCCTCAAACCTGGATGTCTTACAGCAAGCTGTGAAGACTGGAAGATGCTTAGGTGCAAATTATTTATTCCCTGTGGGGTTCAACACAGAACTCAAACCCTCTGTTCTCCCTCTATTTCTTCATCACTTGTCATGATGTAGGAAAAGAAAAGAAGTGAAATAACGTGGTGACCCTTACAGCCCATCTCAAAACAATCCTGTGTGAGGAATGTACTGTTATTGACCTTCCCCTTGGTATATATTAATCCACAACATTCTTCACACCTGTAGGGTGTCAGATGCAGGAGAGAAACAAATGGTGTATGTAGAAAGCAGCACAAAGTAAAACTACAATCTGAGGCTCCTGAACAATAGTAAAATGCAGCAAACCACAAGGGTAAAGTGACCACTACAAAATTAACCGTGAGGATTTACAGCTGAGAATTAATTTCGTCTCTATTATTATTTCAGGTAAAATAGTCTAAGTTATATGCTGATTTATATGGAATCACAAAGGAAATCCTGTTTCATTAAGTGGATTAAGCATTAATGTATTACCCTTTCCATTTTTATCTTCATTTCATAAAGTGCCTAACAGGAGGTCAAATTAAGAGACCAAATTAACATTTAAAAAAGTCATAGTGAATGTTATACCACAGTGATTCTAACCACACTATTCTTTATCATGATGGTATCAAGACTATTTTAGCCTTGGTACTCCAAATTAATAACTGTTATTTCCACAGGGAACCATTTTTCCTGAATGTAAATCATTCAGCAAAGTCAGGCAGAAGAAACAAAAGCATTACTCATTTGAAATGAAGGTGTAAGCAGAAGAGGAAGAAAGAAAGCAGAAAGTGCTAAATCAGTTCCCTATTTTCCCTGTGTGAGCCATACAAAGGAAGCCCTCAGCAATCACAACTCATTCAACTTGCTCACTCAAGATGATGTGACCGTTGCCCACATAAAAACACACACTTGTGCAAAGCCTTATATACAGTTACTCACCAGAGCAGGTCTCCAAATCAAATTCCAGCCACAAGATTTTTCTGCTTGTTTGTGGTTTTTTTTTACACCACAGTTAACAGTTTTCTAGTCTTTGCTGTTGGTAATTCATATTATCCTTAACTAACATTAAAAGTTTGTCACTCTATTGTTACTAGATCAGTTTTCTAAGGATTTAGAATTTCTATTTTATTTGTGTAATGTTGTTTATATGTCAAATATGTGTCAAGTCCGAGGGCACTTAGAGTTTAATAGCTTGGAGTGACTAGTGAAATCACATCTGGAAATCAGCATTGTTGGAATCTGAGTAATAAACGTATCTTACCATAATAACAAACAGGAAAGATTTCTGTATAGAAATACATAACTTCGAATAAATATTTTTTCTATTCTAATCTTCAGAAGCTCCAGTACCAGGTTGTAGGTGGACCATTGAATTTAATTAGTGCATCTGCTTTTTGATTATGAGCTTTCATTTGGAATGTTTTTATACATCAGTGAAGACAGATTTTCCACATGACATGGGTGGGAAATGAGTAAGAAGAAGAGTACCAAATGCAAATTGAACCTGTGCTCTGTAAAGGGCCTTGATGTGCTGTCTTCCAAGCCCCTTTTTTCACCAGCAGGCAACCCACTACCTCCAGGTCTTTTCCTGAGAGCAGCTCTTTCTGTGCAAAACATTTTACAAGCATCCTATTCCATGGCTGGCTTCCTCGCCATTCTCCTACTCCCACATCCAAGCACAGCTTTTCTGTTGGCTGGTATTACTTCTCATTTTTGAGGGTCAGGCTTCCTTTTTGCGAGATTCACCTCCCTCCTTAGAGACTTCCCACACTATGAGAAGAACACAAAGACAGCTCTGACCCCTCTGCCAAACTCTGCTTCCTGCTCTTCCCCTGTCTTTCAGCAAAGGGCATTGTGGGTCAGTTGCTAACATGGAAAGAAATGGCTTGTATCAGTGGCTGGTAAGCTCTATTGGGAGAAAAGAGGAAACATGACTGGGGATGTTAAGAGAAAGTCTTCCCTGTATGGTTGGTATTGGTTCTGTGGATAACGTGACTGAAAAAGTATCTATGGATCAGGTTACAAAACTTCTGCAAGTTCAGGCTATGTTTGGCAAATCCTGAGGATTCAAAAAATAGCTTGTCAAATTCACAAAAATTTGTGTCCTGGAAGATTTGTGTCTCTGTAGCTAAAAAAGTTTTTCTACTGCTAAGAATTATTGCCATTGTACTGCACAGGAATTGCAGGAAAGGAAAGGAAAGGGACAAATACGTCTGAAAAGTCCTTTTTTTATTCAGCATGGTATGGCTTTCTAAGCACCTCTCAAAGTCTGTTTTTCACAGCTATTTTTAATATACGTAGTCTTGCAGAGATGTTTAGTCAAGATGTGCTATGCTGGTCCAGCTGGCAGAAAGAAAAACTTCCCTAAGGAAAAATTCAATTAAGATCGGGTTTTTTTATTGTCCTGTCACAAGTACTGTTCAGAGTGAATCAGTGCCACTCAGCCTGTATCTAGCCATTTTGGCCCACTGTACATCAAGGGCAAAAGGTGTGTCAGGCAAATATGTCACCAAGAATGTGGGATTTTCCCTCTAAATGTGTGTGTCTCTCTCAGCTAGCTGTAGAGAAGGGGTCAGTCACTAATTTAGACTACCTGGACTTTAAAATACCTAAATTGGAAGAAATCAATTATGCCCATGTCCAGGGCCATGAGTAAGTCAAAGACCATTTTATATTGACACACAACAGAAATACAGTTTTGTGCCAACCCAGCAAGGTCAACCCAGTAAGAGTGAAAAGAAGGGAGAAGACAGTGACATGCTACTGTTTGTACTTGGCATAGATAATCCACCCATCTTCTGGTTTTGCAAAAACACATTCACAGATGTGTAGATGAGGAAAGAAAGCAGGTACACGTTGGTCCTAGCCTACAGTGCATTTGAAAAGTTTAGGAAAGATGTGTTCACTTGAAGTCACCTTCTTCTTGACCAGGGAAAATTTCTTCCCATCCTTTCCATTTGGCCAGGGAGTCACTGGTATGGAATTACAGATGGGTCAAGTTGAGGAAAGTCACTTCAACAGTTCAGAAACACAGAAAAGAGCTTGGAAAATAATGTTCGGTGTTTTAGAACTTGCACAGAGCCCAGTGTGTGGCAGGGAAATAACAGATCTAGCAGGCTGGCAAACAGAAAACAGCAAAGGGGTAGAAGGGTTGTGGGTCCAAAGAAGCTGCTGAATGAGGTTATGTCTGATCATCTGTCCATATGCCTATTGACCACATGGAAAACAATATTAGAAAACATGCCAGAATGGCCACACTGGTCAGTCATCCTGATGGCAGTCCTCCAACAGGTGGAGCGGATTATGGAAGGAAGAATGATCTGTTTTGTACAAGTTATTGCTGGATAGTTCCCAGATGTGTTAATAAAGCTGCAAGCTATTCAAACAGCATCTCAGAGTCTATTCTGGCTCTTCCTCTACCTCTACCCTAATCTTGAGAAAACAAGACTGTTAGATTAGCCAGTGGCCAGCTTACTTAAGGAGTCTCACTTTTAGTGAAGTAGTGCAAACTTTGTTTGGAAAAAACCATAAAATTTCCAGGAGAATCAGGAACTAATGGAGTTAAGCTAATTGGCAAAAATGGAATGACAGACACTTGACATAGTTCCATATGCAAGATTTCAGTGGTCTCCAGAGCTCAGAAATCCAAAGGAAGGAATTGCCCTTTTTAGACAGGATCACAAACAGAAATCTAAAAATAGTTTTGTATAAAATTGTGCAAGTTTACATGGGTCTGATATAATAATGTATTTTTTCAGGTACCACAAAAATGGCAAGATAGTTTACTGAGCTATGGCTTTCTGCTTTTACAGGCATGGTCCCTGTCAGCTGTTCACTTCCCCTCTGCAACTGGAATGAGACTCCTTGTCCTGGCTTTTCATTAAGCCCATGGCAATCAGAAGTCAGGAAACTAGCTTAGAACATGTTTTCATAAGCAATAAAAAGAGACATTCAGGCACACAGAAAAATCAGCAGACATGGTGAGATTAAAATACTCCTGATGATTTTGCTATATTTTCTAAAACACTGCTTTTGTTTGAAAACAGTGATGTTTATAGCCCCCTTTAATGCCTTTGCAATGTCAACTAACTGTGGCCAAACAGACTGAAAAAATAGCTGTTCATTTAATAGAGTGTTAGCTTTGAAGTTTAATTATCAGGGGTAGGAACTCTCCACATTCAGGGAAATACAGACTGAAGTATAAAATCCACTTGGCTGCAGATCATTTCTATACCATGTCAGTGCAAGGAGGAATTTCAATTGCGTGCCTGCAGAAGTGAAATCAGATCTCTAGACTGTCCTTGTTGCCTCTCACAATCCCAACATCTGATCCATACAACCTCTCACTGATTTCCTTCCAAATCCTGACAAATTCTTCTCCTCTTTCCCCAAAGTGACCCCTGGGAAATAGGAACTTGATTGGATTGGACTTTTTATTTCTACTGCTGTCTGTACCACCCCTTGGAGCATCCAGCACTGCGGCTTTGGCACAGACATCAATAACCACATAAAAAATCCTGAGACTTTGGGAACCATCCCAACTATCTGAGAACTCTCCCAGAAGATGGAGGGACCTTTCTCTGCTGTTTAACATTTTGAGCATTCATCTCACCTCCATGAGAGGTAACACACTCTCCTCCTAGAGCAAAAAACATTGTCACCTGCATTGCAATAATGTAAATTGGGTTGATCAATCCAGCTGGCAGATTTGACCCATGCAGTCCATCCATCCTGGTGTCTTTTTTTCCTATGGCCTCAAAAGAGATCAAGAACAATTGTTAGGATGGCACACAGGCTACAAAAACTGCTTGGAAACCTCTTGCACTTTCAGGTCATGGTTGGGTATTTGGAGTTATGAGTGGCCACAGCCACATCTGACACCGAGACAGTTCCCAGGTTGGCATTCAACCCCAGCCTGACTGAGAAATTCAGAACGGTTGATTTTAAAGTTCCCAGGGAGGTAAGGAAAGAACAACACAAATCACGTGCCTGGAGCAAGGCAGATCTGCTTGGGAAGAGAGTTGCTCCTCAGGATTTGGGGCTCTGTGAACATTAAGCCTAAGGGTTTATAAACAGGATTCCAAATCTTCTCTGAGAATGTCACTGCACTCCATCCAAACAATCCAAACCTGCTGACAATCAAACCAATCTTTTCCAAATCCAGTAACAGCCTTTCCTCACAGTGTCCATTCTCAGCTTATAAGCTTAAATGTCCGTTGTTTTTCCTAGACTTTACTTCTCAAGCAATGCTTAAAATGCTATATTTCAGAAAATACAAAACAATTTCCTTCTTGTTCATCTCCAATAGCTCAAAAGAAATAATGGATTTCATTTCAACATTTCAAAAGTTAGATGTGCACCATTAAAATTTTTCACTCCTGTGCAAATAAAATCAATTACCACAACTTCTCACACAATTATTTGAAACCTCAAGGTTTATTTTTCTTAGAAGTCATTCTATACAGTTGAAAAAACACAATTACTTTGACTCAACTATCTATTATATCACTGTATCCTGTTGCATTATTTTAGGATTACAGTAAATGAACATATAATATTGATATGAAAATGCAAGATCAAATTCAACAGCTTGACAGTGACCCTAACCATCATTTTAACCTCTAACCTCTAACTTTAAAGCATTAATCACAACACTGATTCTATAAGAATATTCAGTGAACTGCCCATACAGTGTTCATAGTAAACAACTTTGCACCTTCTCCCCCAGTATTAAAAGGTGAGATAAAAAAGCACATATTTCCTTAAAAAAAAAAACACACAAATGAAAAACCACTTCACTTCTGACAGATAAATCCCCTTAAGCTAAAAAAAAGGGCAAATAGGATGCAATAATTAGGATGAGTTATCCAACATGCAAATCAGTTCCCATGGATTGCTCAGGAGGTGCTGAAGGTTATTCAGCAGGTTTACCCAGACACTGGATTCCTTTAAAAAAATCATATCCTGGAAAAAGGCACAATAGAACAAATGGGCCCTGCCCCTTCACAGAACATCTGGCTGACATGTAGCTTGCTAAAAGAGTGTAAATGATTTAAAGAAAGCCTAAGCAGAAATGTACATCAAGTGCCATTATTTTATCACCCACTTTAATCACAGGCTGCTGTTCAGGATGGTTTGGGATGCCGGTTGTTACAGAAGAGATTTCTGTACCATTATTAGTACCTCTGAACAAATGCAGTGAGCATGGGGAAAAAAAGGCAGCAGGAGGGAGAGAGTGAGAGTGAGAAGGAAAATGTAGCAGCGGTTAAAGCATAGTTTAATAACTCCAATCTCAGTCACTTTTTTCATATGCATTGTATGTGCAAGTCCATAGTACAGCATAATGTGTCATAATTTGGCCTCCAATTCTGACAGCACTGCTTGACTTGGGCATTAAATCATTGCCCCGAGGAATTCACATTCTGGCAATTCCTGATGGTAGGGCTGTCATCTCCTCCCACACATGACCTATCATTTTTGACATGATTGAATCAAAATTAGTCAGTACATTTAGATGTAAATTAGAGACATCCAAGAATAATAATGAGCACAAAAATATAGCTCTGTGTAATTGACACGGCAACAGCTTAGTACAGTCTTCCACAGTGTCCTCGAAATTATTAATATCATGATAACAGAAGTACTGTATCAAAAAAGTGAGAAAACTTTTCCTTTTTTTTTTTTTTTTTTTTTTTTTTTTTTTTTTATTGTTAGAGGGGCATATTTAACTAACTCTTAAATCCCAGAGAAAATCTGTAAGTGTTCACCCACCTAACACTTGCATTATCCCTGTGGTCCTAACCAGAGAAAGACTTAACTGGACAGCCAAGGAGCACGTGAGGGCTCTGGTGTCCTGCCCCATTCATGTCCCATCCTTCCACTTTCGCCACCATTCCCCCTTCGGTCACTGGTCACTGCCTGCCTGGTGCCACCACGGGTCCCAGAGAGGGATGGACAGGCACTGCTCCAGGAGATGATGACTCCCAAAATTATCAGGACTCCTGTGCACTTTCCAGTGCTGCCCCATGGCAACATTGTGCCCAGCATTTTTCCCCCTTATAAACTCCTTTTTCATGTATTTTACCAACCCAGACAGCTGACAGCATCAGGAAGATGCCAGAAGCCACCAACACACTGCTCCATGGACTCAGCTCTCCCCACACCTCCCTGGACAGCTCTGTCCAGGCAGAACCCAGACTACCCTTGGGTTCCATCACCTCCTCCCAGGCCGGGGGAACAGTGAGGAAAATCCACAATTATCACACAACGGAGGAAGGGCTGAAACTCTTGAAGATAAACTATGCTGGTCCTTCCCCAGAGCTCTTCCCTGTGCAAAGTTATCTCCATGTCACAACCTGAGGGACTGCCCACATCCAGAGTGGGTGTGAGTGATACAAGAAAGAGCCACTGACTTTAGGAAGGAGAAACACCCCAACTCTTTAAAGAGTGGAGTGTGTAACACACCCAAAGTACTCTTCTGTCAGGTGGAAAGGGAGGAAAACAGGAGGAGCTCTCGATTTTTCTGTTTCCCTACTTCCAAAAGGTTTGGGTGACCTCAGGACAGGTAGGTGCCTGAGAAATCTTGAAACCAGAGCCACTTTACATGCTGAGCTAAGGCAGAGAAAAATAGGCACAAGATTTAGAAACATTTCCAAGAGGTTTCTGTGTTTTCCCTACAGAAATGTCATTTAAAGTTTCTGGTGGCAGTGCTTTACCCACAGGGTGTGCCAGCTCTGGTGTCCTGGAGGAAAGGCTGCTCACCATCAGCTGTCTCAGAGCCATGGGGTGAATCACAAGGGGAGGGCCTGATTTTGTCCCCATGTGCCCAACAGGAAAATAAATAACTGTTTAGAACCTGAACAGTTCAATGAATCTATCTCTCTCTCTCTCTCTCTCTCTTTTTCTTTTTTTTTTTTTTTTTTTAATATATGGTGGGAGCATTTACATGTGTTCATGTGCCACTCAGTGATCTCAATAACCCAAGTCTGTACTGCTACCTTGAAGCAAACCTAAAATCTCCTGGGGTCATGCCAACATCTCAATGGTTGCGTACTGAGTATCTCCCTAAAGTCTTTGATTACCATGTTGCCGGGGGACAAAAGAAATTAGCTGGAACAATTTCTGTGTCAGTTGTCTGTGATGAAAGAGGAAGTGCCCAAGATTACTATGTCCTCAATGCACTTGCCATACCTTCACTCAACAGAGATGTTAATATTTTGAGTAACCAGGTGAAGCAAGTGTCAAAGCTGTTTTATTGGAATATGTTTTTCTGCAAGCCACAAATCATAAAGCCATTTCTGAAACAATATTGCAAACACTACAAAAGTTTCCCTGTGCAGAGCATATGTGGCCAGAAACACTGCTTAGTGAAACAAGTCGTGGTAAGAAAAACAATTTCTACCCCTTGCAACTCAATTTTCAGGGCTGATTAATAATTTGTACCCTGAACACTAGAGTTTTCAGGTGCCTAGCGCCTCTGAAAATGTGGCTAATGAGACTTAAATGGCAAAGCTTACTGGGTGAAAAAAAATTTCTTTGTATACATGGTCTCACTAGCTCTGTTTAAACAACTAAAAAGAAATCCAATAATGTTTCTGTAAGAGAAGAAAGACACAAGCAGTTCTTATGTGTTTTGGGCAGATACTTACCACTATTTTCTTTCATAAGAACATAAGATAAAATGCAAGTTTTCTTTTGTTTTTGGGACTGTCACTGTTTATTTTCTGTCTTTTGAGTTTGTCATACCACCCAATATGTGCTAAAGTATCATATCTTGCATTCATAACAAATTCAGTAATGGGCCAGTTGCTTCTTGGGGTTGAGAACGACAGAAAAACCAGAGAAAGTAAACCTAAATCTAGGTGCATCTTACACCAGATTTTTCTGGATGATATTAATTCTGTTGGACCTATCAACTGGACTCAGAAAAGGTAGGAGCAATTAAACTCATGGAAAGATTGTGCACCGGAATAGCATTCTCCATCATATTAACAAATCTATGCTAATTTAGCAAAAATGAAGGGCATTTCAAAATACTGTTCATATTTGATGCAGAATGCCACTGAAAGGGCTGACATTTGCAAATGTAAAATAATGTTCTTCTGGCAACAAAGGGCTTTGAAATCGACACAGAGTGCCTGGCTTCCCTTCAAGGACTGTGTCTGAAAATGGCTGTCATCTCCCACTTTCTCTTTGCAAGGACTGATTTATTTAAAAAGCCTGCCTCATCTTTTTTAACTTAAAGGATATTGTTTCTAGTAGAGATGACCATTGTAGTGGGTAGAAACCAAAGAATAAAAATGATGTTAGAAAAATGAAAGAGGAGTCCCCTATGCTTCCCTATGGGAAACTGAAGAAATAGAGGACAAAGACTGAGAGTAAATATATAAAGGAGGAGGTAGAAATAGGACTGTAGTACTTATCAGACAGTGCTACTGTGCTAGATTCAAAAGTTTCAGAAGGAGGAAAAATAAAGGAGTTAACAAAGATCCAAGTGAATTTCCCAATTTCTGGATGATGCAGCTGAGACCCAGTGAAGCTCCAGTGAACTGCCAATGGGAATGAGCAGGAAGAGGAAAGGCCTGCATTTTAGTGTTACCAGAGGTAGAAATCTAAATTCACCATCTACAAGTTCAGGATGAGAACCTCTCAGTAAAGTTGAAAATAGCCAGGACATAAACCCCTACACCTAACAACACTCCATTTGAAGTCCTTACATTTTGGGAGAGTGAATTATGCTCTCTTAGCTTCTGGTAACCCCAGTTCTGAGAAGCTCCCCCTGCAGTCTGCACTACATTTAGCAATCCAAAAACTCTATACAGACAGAATTCAGCATCTCCAAGCAGGCACAGAAATGAAACATTATTTCTGAAGTACTCGAGCAGGCTTCTAAAAGCTACAATAAGCCCACACAGCAGACCCCCTCCATTTGCAGTTGTTTGGCTGACTCAAGCATGCACATCTGGCATTTGAGCCCTACCCCGTCAAATGCTTTACAGTGTTAAATCAAGGAGAGAAACTGCCACAGTAAACCTCGTGTCTGTTACGTTGTGTTTCCCCATGCAGCAGAGTGGACAATGTTTTCTCCTTCGTGAGAACACATGGGTAGGATTGACCACATGAAGTAGAAGTGCTTGGCTGGTGCCTGCAGAATCAGGACCCTACTCTTTAGTCATCCAGCTGGTTGTGCACAGTTCGTCAGATTAATTGCCAAAGCAACACTTACACTTTTGTATCTGCCTTTTTTTCATGTCCTACTCTAATGGTACCAAGGAAACCAAATGCAAAAAACAAAGGTATTAAATATTACATTATAAGAGAGAGCATAAAGCGCCTTGATAAGGCTGACAAGCCAGCCTTATGGGAAAATATTACAAAAAATAATTCTCTTGCAAACTTTAGCTATGTTCTTTTGAAACAAGCCTTCAAAAATTGAGGCAAATCCCACCTCAGTATGCCATGCAGCAATAATGAAAGACACATGTGATATACAAAATTTCTGTCTGATAAACAGATCAGCCAAGCTACATCAAATTAGGTAATTAATACTTAGTTTGTCAGACATGTTTAGGGAAGCAGCTGATTCCTGAAAGTGTCATTATGCATATAGGCAAGGTCCTCTGGTATTTCTTTACTTGACCAAGAAAAGCCTGATATAGTTAAAACCATAGGGTCTCAGTATACAGCTGTATTTAATGATTGCCTCTACATTGTATCAATGACTGGTCTAACTAGGACAAGGTGAAAACCCGCCTCCAGCTCTGCAGAGGCAGGAAAGCAGAGTGTATGTTTATTATCACCCTGGTGAACAGATATTCACAACTAAAATAATAACACATTGTTATAAATAGGGCAACTCAAAATCCACCTGAAAAGAAGAATATCAGTATTTTACAAGAGTGTTTTGGCAAAATAAACTATAAACCATGTAAAACAAATTCTTTGGTAATAGCTATTTTAATCTCCTTTGCATACATAGGTAATTTTCCTAGTATTTCCACTACAGCAAATGCTAAACATTTTGAAAATTCTGAAATAGTCTTCATAGCATCATGGAAAAATTCTGTTACTACACATCCCTGCAGAGATTATACAAAAATGTATTTAATCTCCATATTATGTTTTGTTTGCCTCAAGTAACCAGGCTTTTTGAGTGGCGAGAAGCATTCAGCAAAAAGCATTTATCTTGGAAAAAAAACCAAGTGAACAAACAAAAACCAAGCAAAACCACAAAACTTTCTTCCTCTTCCTACATTTGAAATTAAATGGGGTTTTCTAGTCTACAGAAGTTATCATAGGATGTGTCATTCCATGATATTACAGGATTTATGCAACCCCTGATATCGTCTGTGTCACAGAAGACTGCATTCTGGAAAGTCATTAGCAAATTAACAAACACCTGGAGGATTCCACAGGAGAGTGACAAAACAGGAGTTTCATACTTGGTTGGCTCCTCTCATAAATCCCTTAAGGTGATTCATGAAGATATTCTCACAGAACTCTAGCATTAATTCAGTTGTCTTTTTAGGCACCATCTTCTGCTATCTGTAACACAGAAGGTACCATATGTTGTCATACTGTATGACAATATTTTACAGTCTCACATATATCCTTTATGAATAAAAGTGCACTTTCACAAGGACTGGTTCACTGTCTAAAAGCTTTTTGATGGATTTGTATAGGACAGTAACTGGCTTTATTTGCAGCATTTCAAATCAAAATATTTTCTTTAGACAATATTAGGTGTTATCCGGATTTCAAAACATCCCCTTTATTCACACATAATCAACAAATTCAAGAGTGAGCCTCAGGAAAAGATCATCCTCTAATTCCCTGGGCTACCTTGGAAGATATTATTTTAACTGCTGGATTCTCAAGAGTTTTCCCTGAACCCTTTACACAAATTGTCCATCTGCATCTCTAAAACCCTTGTTCCTGAATGCTACACCTGCTCTTAGACTAAAGACACAGATGGTTTTTGACCAGATGTTGAAAAAAAAACAAGTGTTCTCAAGTGGCTGCAGTACAGTTGGTCTTGGATACTTTTTCTTTAATTAATTTATTTCTCTTACTCGGTTCATTCCATGAGTCTTTCATCTAAAAATTGAATGGGGAAAAAATCAGCAGCTCATATGAGCATTCTGTGCACATTTTCCGTCAGAAGATGTACTAGAAAACAAACTCAAGACACTCTGAACGCATCTCTTTTTATTGTAAACATAATAAACTAAAAACTACTCAGAGTTACATTCTTATGAACATTAAAAAAATGGAACCAAAACAGTGGGATTGTTTAAGAGCAAGTTCCATTGTCTTCCATAGTAAAATATACATTTTTTATTAAATACAGAATTTATCATGGAGATAAAACATGCCTCAAAAGAAAGGCCCTTGCCATGTTTTGGGGTAAAGGATCACATGGTAAACAACAATCACATACTATAGGTTTCGGATGCTTTAAAGACACAAACCCCTGTTGATCACTTTTCTTCTTGTTTCTTGCATATTTGATCATCAGTTAAATAATAGCATGAACTCTGAGACAATCATCATTAGGCTTCAGAGTCAACAAGATATTGAAGTGAAAGGACTGAATATAGGGCATTCTGAGCTGCTGTCTCCAGTTATTACAGAAGCTAGAGGCAACATGGCATCAATTTGCTGTCAGTCCAAGTGGGGAAGGCTATTTTTGCAATTATATGCTAGAGGCTATTTTTAATGAAGGATTAGAATTTGGAGCACAAGATGACAGCTTCCTAAAACAATAGGGCTTGTTCAGCTGCTGTGAGCCAACATCATTCATCTGCTGAGTCGTGGCCCTGATCCGTCAAAGCACTGGATCTTCAAGGAGACAATTTGCATATTTTTCAGTTTTATTACTTGAGCACCTGGGAGCTTTTTTTCATGGGCAAGAATGGCACTATATGGACACCAGCAAAACAGCCCTGTCCCTAGCAGTTTACAGTCTAAGCTTTCTTCAGGTTTAGGGTTCTGTTGAATTGAGGGCTCCCTGGATCTCCTAATCCCATTCTAGTAACACAGATGTTATGAGACAGTGGGCAAGCACTGTATTTCTCCCCTCCAAACTGCACCAGTTAAAAAAATTACCAGGGAGGAATATTAATATGACATTAGGAAATCCTTACTTGGGCTAGAATACAAGAAGAAAAAGTTTGCAGTTTACCAGCCCATAATTCTGAATCCAGGCTGATATTTTTTGCACTTAAGAATAGGAATGTGCTCTGTAATATTCTAGTTTAGAAAGTGCACTCTATTCTAAGGAGTCTGCAGTTTGGCTTCAAAAGTCACCAAATTCATTATTACGTAAATAATTTGCCCCATTAAGCCATACTGCAAATTCCTTGGCTGAAAGTAACTGTTTTATTGAAGGGGTAAGCTGGATTCTCAGCTGCCAACCCTTAAGCTTAGTGAAGTAACGGAATTAAAATGGGCTTAAATTGTCATTTTTGGAAGAGCTCTGTTTCTCTTAGTGTTTTGGCACATCACAACACACTGTTGACATGCACAAAAATCTAATACAACATGGTGAGTCAAATTATTTGGCTAGTGTCACTCTGCAGAAGTCTGTCACTGTGTTAATACCCAGATTTGAAAGATTTTGGAAAAATGTCATTGTATATCCAGTGTTCAAGCTCTTTCTGCTGAGAGTGTAGTGAAAGCTATCGGACCTCTTACATTACATAGAATACTCTAGCAGGCACTTAACCTGAAGTCTTGTGGTCATAATTTAGCATGCAACTACAGAATATTACACAAAAATATCTGCAGATAAAACCAACAAACTCCACTGTGAGTACAGCTCAACAGGAACTCAAAGTATCTTACAGTGGCAAAAAAAAAGAACGGCCCTTAGATGCTTAAACTGGGAACACAGGAACAAGAGAGGATTTATGACAATGGTGAACACATGTGGTGTCCATTCTCTAAGAAGGAAATGGCAAAAATGGAAAATGTGGAGAAAGCATCCCAAGAGCTAAAGAAAATGCTTTACAAGGAGCTCAGTATATTTACACTTTTGAAGCAAGACTGAGAAGTAATATGATTTCAGTAAGTAAATATCTTCTTAGGTAGCAAATACTGTGAGAAATTCTAGAAGAGAGAAGTACAGCAAGAACCCAAAGGGTGGGAAGCTTAAGCTTTAGATCAGAATAAATGTATCTGGGGTTTATGCTGCAGAAGGGTGAATAAGGTTTGGAACTCTGTTCTACTTGAAATAGTAGTATTCTTTCACATTTTTGGACTTCCTTCTAAGACTGGTCACCATTATGAAGGTATTCTTTCACTGAAGCACAAGTTATTTGGATTTTACATCTGTAATTTGTGATATATATGGTCTGTGATAATACAAAGCCTAGATGTCATGATCATTTCCTGGCCTTAAAATCTACATGTTCTGGGGAAAAAGATACAATTTCTTCAACAAGGATTTGCTTTCTACATTAAAATATTCATATTTAAAATCACCTCATTCTTAAGTCCCTGATTCTGCCCACTGAGTATATTATTATATAATATCAGATTAAAAAATTCAGCCCACTAGTAGGCAAACAGGGTCACCATTCCATTCCACTCTATATTATATAAGCGGGGAATACCAATAACAACTATTCCCAAGAGCCCACATTTCAAACCTGACAAAGGAGGGAGAAGTATAGCCAAAATTACGACAGCCAAATATTCTGTTGATTCTACAATTATTCTTCATGAAAGGGCAGTGTACTAAGAATATTACCCTCCTAAGGATACAGTTACTTGCTTTGTCTGTATCACTTTCAATCTCATCAACAATGAAGGAAAAAATTACTGCAAATAGGTGGATGTCACATCTTTCTCCCAGTACTTAGTGTTCACTGGCCAAAGACATTCAATTCAATCAATAAGCAATCATGGGTTACAAAGGGAAAAAATAACACTACAATAAAGCATAGTTATCAGTCCACACTTTACTCAACTGGATCATTCCAATAATATTAATTCAGAATTCTGCATGGCATTATAGCAGGTCCAGTGGCACTCATTAATTACTCCATACAGATTTTCCACAGCTAAAAAGATGCATCATAAATACAAAACCCCATAACTGTCTTATATTCACAGGGGTATTTTTTGCATGATACATGATATAACTGGTTATGGCAAATCAACTACCTCTAGAAACTAGAATTTTTGACAACCTTCTACACCCTGAATGCTTTCTGTGCCTTTCAAGTTAGCTAATATATTTGCCTGGTGTAGACCCTTTAGATTGATTGTACATTTCTAATGTGCGGTTGTGTATAGCATATGCAGAAAAAAAACAGATAGTTAAAATGCTGCAAAAGAGATGAGTTAAAATACATCCAGCTAAACAGGAATAAACCACACTTAATGAAAAAAAGTGTGAAAAAATATACTCATTTTAATATGAGAATATTTTTCTACAGAAAACCTTTTGTACCACAACATATGTCCCACATTAGAGTGCACCCACAGAGCACCTGGGGCACTTGACCACTCCCTAGAAGATGCTGGGTTCGTCCTGAGAGGATGTCCAAGGCCCCTCATTCTGACTGCAATAACTGCACTGCTCCATGCAGTGCCACAGGAAGGTTTTTTGGAGAGAAGCTCTGGCTGATCTCCATCTGTCCCATCTCTTCAGCTGCAGGAGCAGACAGGGTGGTTTGCCCCTCCATAGACACAGAGGGGAAACTGCAAATCTTGGCAAATCTCTGCTGGTTCCATTTGGTTTTGCCTGAATTCCACCCAGTTATTTGTTTTCTCATCAGACACCCCTGAGCTTGATACAGCATGCCTCTTTTTTGGGGCTTAAGCCACAAAACAAATTACAATAGACAAAAAAACCAATAAAGTTTTGTGTCCTTTGAGTGCAAGGTTTTCAAAAGTGACTAAGTGATTTTGAAAGGTTTCCATATGACACACACATGTCCAGCAGAGACCTCTTTAAAGTGTCCCAATTTACAGAGGTCAGATACTCTTCATTTCCTTAAAGTCTAGTGCCTTTCAAAGGCATTGAGATGAGCATTCAAATGCTGAGAAACCTAAAATCACTAAATTGCTTTGGAAAAACTTGAGCTGAAAATGTACCTAACTGCAAGAGATTGATTTCAGCTGCTTGACATCAAAACCCAACAGTTGCTTTTTCAGAGGCCAAGAGCAAGGCTTACTTTCCCTGATAAAGTGTTCTCCAAAAGGAACTCATTGCATCTGACGGAAAATTAACACAGGGCATAGAAGATCACACAAGACTACGACCTTTCTCCTATATAAATATTTAATCAGGTACTTGACCTCACCGGATTACAAATTAACAGTAATTGGGACCCAAAAGGTTTCCTCCTCTTAACAATTTTTTTCAATTGAACATGTTATTAAATTGGTTCAACTATTTTTTTTTTAGTAGAAGGGAATTTGTTACTTACGAAAAATATATTGAGGGACATTAGGAAGACTGCCATGCCTCTTACCAGTTTTCTGTATCCATGTGTTCCTCTTCTTCCACACAAAGAAAGTCACCCATCTTACCTAAGTTTCATCTGAAGAGATTGTAGACGCAGGGCACAATGTAGTTTGTCCTGGACCCCAAATTCCAGACAGCAGGTGAAATGCTTAGAGACTCCTGTTAATATCCTTTTCACCTTGTACATGTAGGCAACAGAAACAGGGAAACTTCCACCAAAGCTTTTGATCATTTTTCAAAGCAGCAAAGGATGGATTTTGATCTAAGCTGGGACTTCAGTTCCATTGAGGACAATGATTTTCCAGCCTGGGAATTTTGTGTGCAATCATCCTATTAAATAACATGCACATGTCGTAAAAATTATATGGGCATGCCTGTCCACTCACAGAGCTCATGAGTCCATAATCTGCACTCAAGCAAAGCTACCACTGAAGTTTCCAAGAAAATTTTCATTTGCCCCAGGCTTTCTGATTCTAAAAAAAAATGTTTCTTTCTTTCTTCATTAGTGTAACAGTCTCCACAACTTATGCTAAATTTTATCAACAATGCAATTATTCTTCCTGCATTTTCAAAAGTTCATAAAGCACATGGAAAAAATTCATATGGAAGGAAACAGCCTGCACATTTGTGGGAGAGGACTTTTACTGGACATTAAATAATTTAGTTCAGCTGTGTGCAAGTTAAAAGAGAAGAAAAAACAAATATAGCAATTTTTTGGGATTTGTTACTTTTTCTTTATATCTGTTATTCAAAAACAACTTTGAAATGACAATTCTCTGCTAGCACAGATTCATTCTTATCAGCAAAGGTCCATGGGCATTTTTATACCCTGCCCCACAGGAAAAATTCCCATGTCACAACAATCTCTGCCCTCCTGAACAAGAAGGGTCTCTTTCCCTGGGACTTCACACGTGCATCTTCCATTTCAGCAGGCATCACAGTGCTCAACACAGCTTACTTGCAACCTTTCAGGTCTACCAGAACCTGATTTGGATGACCAGAGACTGCCCTAGATACAGAATGTGAGGAAGAAGCCTGTGGAATGAAGAGCCTGCCAGTGGCAGCATGATACAGTTTTACATGTGAACTGGCCATAGCATGAGTGAAAGGAAAACTCAAAGAAATTACAGTGGGAAACAGGTCTTCAAATTAATCCAACTATTTGCTAAATTAATCTCAGTTTCAGGGCTGATGGAAGTACAAAAGTGTCTTTGAGCCCAGCTTTAACAGGTAAGTGCTGGTGATCAAAGAGACATCTTGTTCTTGAAGTTTTTTGGTGCCTGTTCATTATGGCATGGAGACCGAGGTCATGCTGACCTTCACCCTGCCAATAGCCAAAACCACATTAAACACCAGGTCCCTACAACCCACAAGTACTGTACCAGGCTTGTGCTGGGATGGCTAACCAGGGGAATTATCCAGCTCTTACAGCGACCTTGTAGTTCTAATTTAAAAGAAGAAAAGGGATATCAGCCAAATCCTAAAATTTAAATAAGTTCTCCTATAAGCTCAGTACTGAGATGATACATTTGTCTGAGAAGTCCATTCACTGGCTCCAGTCCCAGAATGTAAACCAGGTGATGTATCTTCACTCCTTTTTTCTGACAGCAGTAATCTTGCCGAGGTCTGTATTTCTAGGCTGTGGCAAACACCTGGTGACTGTTACAGTTCTTTGTCCATTTTGACTTCTCTAGGCTGTTTGCCAAAAATCACAGTTATACGTTGTTCTTTGATTTAGTCTTGTTTCTATGTCTCAGATACCTATGTAGAGTTGTATAGCTGAATTTCCTTTTTTTTTAATTTTTTTTCCTCTTGTGCCAAGTGTTTTCTGAGCAAATTCTTCCTTATGCAGAGAGTGTGCTCTGGTGTGCCTCTGACATCTATGGTTAAAGAATTACTGGAGTCTTTATAGGTATATATGGGTATCTATGGGATTTGAAAAGCCCTAATATGTCCATCATGGCTTCCAGCTTACACTGTAGTAATGTACAGGTCTCCTTTAAGTCTTCCATCATTCCTTGTGGATGTTTCAGGTATGTCTGTGCATCTTAAATGGAATAAGAAGAATCAAGCCTTTGATGTCTTATGTTAAAATGCATACGCCGTAGAAACATTTGGGAGTTCAGAATTTGTGAAGTACAATAATAACCATTCGCTTTCTTAACAGTTATGCATCAGTTGTAGCACACTTGATCACAGCTAAACCTGTGGTCTTTTCAATTAGTGGTATGCCTTGAGAGATGCTATGCTTATTCACATAAATCATGTTTCACTTCTGATTTTGGACCCTGGAACATATCAACAATATAGGCATTACAGTCTAATTTACAGAGGTCTACTTGATGCAGTTAAATCAGTCCCCACTTGTGTTCACCATTTCTGCTATCTGCCTCATCTGTGAATAAAGTGCAACTTCACTGGTATGTTTTTTGACTAGTCATCACAAGGTGTCCTTGATGAACATCTTCCCTACATTTTAGCTTGTCCTACTGTGATAACTGCCATTCTTGTACTTCTTGTGACTGATCTCCAGATGATCCAAGGTGAGCATGAGAAACGTTTTGTTTTTTATCTTTCTCTGCTTGTAGTTCATATGACTGCTTGCATAACTCATCGCACATCCAGGGTAAATACAGAGCTTCGTACATTTTTAATAGTCATACACTGTGTTATAGCTCATTCTAGGTCACCTGGTTGCTTACAATTACAATTTACTGTCCTAACAGGACCTCCATATTCACAGCCTTCATTCAGCCTTTGGAAAAAAAATTGCAATAAGCTTGCTTGGTAATAAAAGCAATTGCAATAAGCTTGCTCGTTTCAGTCATTTCTTGTGTTTCATAAAAAGTTATCTATGCTTAATGTCTTGTCTTTTGATTCTAGACAAAAATCACAGAACCTTTTATGGCTGTTGCATGTCCTGTTTAGAATATACATTCATACATCTGTCCTGTGTCACTGTCATAGCCCTCAAGGCCTCTGCTGTAGGTGAATCGGGCATCAGTCATTTTGTGTTCT
Source organism: Pyrgilauda ruficollis (assembly GCF_017590135.1). Taxonomy (NCBI): domain Eukaryota; kingdom Metazoa; phylum Chordata; class Aves; order Passeriformes; family Passeridae; genus Pyrgilauda; species Pyrgilauda ruficollis. The sequence goes on along the minus strand of NW_024521428.1, from coordinate 7,042,209 downwards.
ACTTCTCTTATTAGCTAGAGATTGACAGTTTGGAGTTGTTCAGTTTGAGGATGCTTCTTCTTGCAATTTTTAGTGCTCTCCACAATAATTCCTGATGTTCAAAAGTGGTGCTGCCCAATTCTCTTGTGTCATTCACAAGTATTTTCACCCCAGGGACACCTCCTAGTGTTTGGGGTGTTTTTTTGCAGTATGCTAAATGGATTCCAAAAGGCAATCCCAGGAAGCAGCATCTGCAAAATGGTGATTTAAAAGCAAATTTTGAAGTGTTCAGTGTCCAGAGGATCCTGCCAAAACCCTCCCTCTGCATCTAATATTCCAAAGAACTTGGCTTCTGCCATCTCAGCAAACATTTTGTTCCTTGAGAGCAAATGGAAATGTTTCCCTTTTTAAATGATCTTGTTCAGCATCTTGTGGTCACTGCAAAAATCTAAGACCAATCCTTTTTGCTATTTTTCTCCACAGCTACAAAGAACAAGGCTGTTTTATTGCTCTGACTGATCCTGTGAATGAAGCCATCTGTTGTCATGTTTTGCTGCACTTTTATTAGTGCCACATGTAAGACTTTCTGCATCTTCCATTAACTGTACCTGGAATGTCACCAGGTGACCCCTTTTTTCTGCAAGCACACTTCACTTCACGCATTGGCACATTCACGTCTGGTTCAGGTTGTTCCCGAGGCTATGAATCTACTGGGCTTTGGCACACATTTCAGTGGTGAGACCAAACTTATGCCCATGGACCACTTGCTCTCCTTAATGCATTACCACAACGTCTTGTTTTACTCTTTGTGCCTTTGAACATCAGTGACACTTCACACTCGGCCAGGCCTGGAATTTGTCCCTTGCTTTCAGATTTCAGTCTCACCTTTGACTTCTCCAACTCCATACTTTCTTTTGAACAAGTGTGTTTCAGTTTTTCTCACTTCTTTCATTTGTGCTCCTGGGCCTAATTTGTGCATCACATGGAGGCCATTTGTGCTTTGTTTTATTAGGCATTCTTTTGACTTTGCAGCATCTTTCTTTGTTGAGCAAATGCACAGCTCACCTCTGCACACTATTTATTAATTTCATTACCTGCTCTAGTCTGAGTGATTTTGCAAACACATGGCTTGTTTTCCTTTCTTGAGATTGGCACATATAGTGGACTGGTTTATATTCATTTGCATCAGCTGAAAAAGCTACTTTTGTCTTTTTTTTTTTTTTTAAAGAAAAAGTACCTGCATTTCTCCTACAGAAGACCTATTTGACTCAAGACATAGGCTCAAGCATTTAGTCTGAGAACTTTCAACTGATTCACCTCAAAGTGTGTAGCTTTGAACAGGGCACTTTTCACTGCCTTAAATTCACAAGGGCTGGCTAGTTCTGAGTCTGAGCTAAGTTAGTCTCTTGTTCCATCTATATTATCAATAATATCTCTTCTAGAGGATTTTTACCCTCTGATGGAACTTTGAAGATCAAATGTCCATTTCATTCACTTTGCTCTTGGGAAAAATAAGGTTTATTTCACTTTAGAGTATACATACAGCCTCTACACATCTGCTTGAGCTTTCTCCTTACCTTTTGAGCATTCACCATCCTTTTCAAATATTGGAGATTTTTATCTTCTCCAGGCACTGGTTCTTTAGCAGGGAGAAAAATAAATTCCTATTTTTCTGCTCAAGGAAAGCTTAGTGCCAGTTGGCTTTTCTTTTGTTTTTGTTTTTCTAGACCTTGAAACAGATCCTCTTGGTGGCCTGCTGATAAAATTGCTAAGCTACCACAATTGTGTCTCTCTTTGATGAAAGCAACACCTCCTATCCATAAGTCAGAAACAACCCCAACAACCCTATGAGAAATCACTGCATTTCCAGTCCTCAGGAAAATGGACTTGTCTCTACAGGCAACCACAGAAGATCTGCAGATCTGCCAGCCCTGCATCAGTTTGTGAAAGTTACTCCTAATGAGGACAGGGAAATGTCACACCAGATTACACTTCCCTGGATTTTTGCCAAATCCAAAGCACTCTGTTTCCCTTCCCTCTTCCTCTTACCATTTGTTCTCCTTCTTGGACTCTCAGCACCCTGGTTTGTGATGCATTGCTCAGGCAGACCTTCAGATTGGTGTCCCAGTAAGGTAAACTACTAAATTTGGAGTTGTAGCTGTTATGGCAATGCATCACATACATACAGGCATCACCTGTAATTTCCTACTTTTAGCAATGTGTTTTCCAGGAAACCTGTGGCATTATTTTATAAATCAAACAAAAATGGCCATGAAAAATGATGAATTTGTGTAACAGAAGATTTGAAAGACAAGCTAGCACATTTGGATCCAAATGAACGGTCAAGTACTTAATATACTGCAGCTAATCTCAGCAAACCTAAAGGAGTTTGTCTTTCCCTTTTTTTCTGAACCTGCTAGTCTTTATGCAGAACTATTTTGAACAGAACAAAATTGTTTTGTCTCCTCTCCTAGGTAAGAAAACACCTCAGTGACTGTCATCTCCATGAGCTATTTCTTGGGAGTTTTTCACTTACTTCACCATATGCATACAGAGTTTTGCCTCACATTTGCTATTAGCACACAGATGGAAAGTTGCATAGATGGACCAGAAAAAGTTGAGGTATTTGGGTTGAAGTTCTGTTTTTTTCCCCATTTATTTTTTCCTTTTTCTTTCAAATGGAAAAATTGTTGTGAAGGTGGTTAACTGTAGATTTAACAAGCCTGGTGTAAGGACTCAGAATCCTTAGGACTAAATTGGGCTAGCTAAACCTGGAGAATTTGCCCTGTAGCTTTGGGACTTTAACTGTCATTGTGTTCTTCAAAACTGTAGCAGGCAGCTGAAGGCTCAGTATTCAGCCCTTTTTAATAGGTTGTACTGCTCATACAAAAGTGAGTACATCAAAGGTGTTGCGTGGAGTGCTGTGATGAGAGGGAGATAATGTTAGGACCATTGTATTTTGTTGAGTTGAAACCTTATCCTGAACATGAGGGATTTCTTATCTGCAGACTGCTCTGAGGAATCATACTGATCATTTATTTTAAATATATATATATATATATATATATACGTATTTAAAAAAACACAAACATACTTCAACATACTGTTTGAAAGTGTGCATGCAACAATGATCCCAAATGAAAATACTGATGTGCTCTAATTCCCTTAGAGTGGCTTGCTCACTTGTTTGCTTTCAGAAATGAAAGAAACATAATTCCATCTTTATACATGAAAGAGTATATTGTCTTTAATGTTTAATTCTTTATTCTCATGGTTTGACTTTATATTATGAGTCAAATATTTGTACTCAAGGAAAGGTATTAATCTCAAACCAGCCCAATTACATATCTATGTTCAAACACAAGGGAATCCCATTCTCATACAAAACCACTTAGATGCCTGCATGTATTCCCAAGATGGAATTGAAGGATTTTGGGATAAGGGAAGGGTCTGGAAACCCATCCAAAAGGAGGCACCAAATTTAATTTTGTAACCAGAATCAAAGTCAAATCTACATTCAAATGTCATTAGTTGTAAATATGTTCAATTTAAAATATAACAGATGAGTGGGAATTTTCTCAAAACCTATAGCATGCAGCTGTTATAGCATTAGAGAAACTGGTAAATCATGAACCATTTTAAAAGAATTAGAAGGAAAAATGTGCAATTAGCTGGCCATACATGTTATCCAATTGGAATGAAAAAACAAAAGCAACACAAATGGTGAAAAGACATTTTTCCCAACAACTTTTTCCTCCTCCATTATATTTGAACAGTATTTTTCTATTTTGTGCATCATTTTATCCATGATAATTTTTCCATAAGAATTGTGCTTAATTTTAACAGTACCCACATTTACACCCTTAATGCTAAAAATCCTGTTCCTTTGCATGAGCCTCTTCTGCTAAAGTAAAAATATGCCATTGCCATGCAAGCAGCCCATCCCACTGTGCATTTCATTTGTGCATTGAGTGCTCTCTGTAAATAAGAAGAAAAACCTACAAACTCTTAGCATCCAAACAATTGTTTCTTTTAATGTAGAAACCCAAGCTAAGGTCTAGAATAGGCAGATATTAAACTTGATTAGTCTAAATATATGCCTAAGGACAGCTTTATGATAATTCTGTGTATCGCCCCCTCCGCAGTCCATTGAGTTAAAAGCAAAAGCACAGACATGAGGCAAACATGGAAAATGCCATTACTGTATGTTGAGAAAAGCAGCAACCTGGTGTCTATGAAAATTTAATAACCATTGACTTTTTTTTTTTATTTCTTACTGCAAATCCAGGACAAACTTTTATTTGACAACCATATGTCCTTTAAAAGAGATCCATAAGTCTTCAAATAAACCAGACTGTTCTTCCCTCTCTCTTTCCCCCTCTCTCTCTTTCTCTCTCAATCCCTCTCTGTCTCCCCTTTTAATGCCCACATCTCCACTATCAGGAACAAATATGATTTCTGATTGAACATCACTTTATTTGCCAGTTCTGTGGTCTTTTCTTATCTTGTTCCACACTTCTCAGGCTTTGTGGTTAAATTATGTATTAAGGTCAATGTCAAAACACGGAAGATCTGTAATCTACAGGGAGCTCCCTTTTATTCGTTATTACAGTGAAGGCTGAGTGCAACTGTCAGGGAGCTTGGGATGTGCTCAGCATGGAGGCTTGCTACACAGCAGGGCTCTACAAAGCCTCTCTCCTTGTTCTCCCAGGACGAACCCTTGATAGATTTACCCAGATAACCCATCTCACTTTAAAGCTCTCTTGTCTCTGCTTCAATCTGAAAGCTGTCAAGTGCACCTATATAGTAATGTCATAAATCAAACGTAAAATGTGTACACTGGAGACACTGCAAGTGTCATGTATTCACTTGTACTTTGAGATCTTCTAAAGTAAAATGGTGTCAGAATAAGGAAGGCTGGGAGGAATGTTTTTTTCCTTAAAAACGACAGAATATTTGAAGAGGTTGGCTGTAAACTTTTTTTAAAAAAACTTCTGTTGTTATAAAGCCAAATTCTGGTCTACCCTAAATTAATCAGGGACTGCTATTTAGTAAACAAAAAAAAAAAGTTTCAGGAGATCTATCTGTAAACAATGTGATTTAATGCAAGACTACGTATTGATTTTGTTTCTTTGGTTTTCTTCTTGACAAGCATTTGTCAACATGGATTTGTATTAGCTCCCAGGTTTGTTTATTAAAGACACATCATTCTTTCCCTGAACTAGGAACAGGAGTACCATATTCTATTGCAACAGGAGTACCACATCAAAGGGATCCTAAAACAAGATGCCAAGCATGACAAGAAAGAAAAGGAACCCTCTATGTGGAACCTGCCATCACTGAACTTAATTTGTTTCATATCTTTAGATAAAGAGAATTTTAATTTTTTTTATTGGCAGAAAGGCTTGTTTTTTCTTACGTAGTGGAGTCTGCATTGTATTTTTCTTACAGGAGGAAAGGGTTGCATTTGCAATACTCATATTGCCTCACAATCAGATAACTCCTAGCAAAACATCCCAAAAATTGGTTGTGCACTTCAGGCTGTCTTGACTTTAAATGTTCTGGCTCAAAGCACATCTATATTGAGGCCAGTCTGCATATGACACCCAAGTAAGGGAACCTGTGAATCAAACTGCATTAGGAGGTCATTAATCTGTGTTCCACACTGTGCCTCAAACAAGTTTACATCATTAATCTGCAAAGAGCACTTAGCATTACTGTGAAAGAATCTCACCCACTGAAGCCCTAAAAGAGGATTGTCTCTCCTTTTAAATCATTTGGAAGTGAAAAGTATCCAGTTCAGCTGGGATCCAGAGTGTGTGCGTTTTCTGGTGAAGGGCAAGGTGAGGCCCAAGAGGTGTTCAGCTCTGGAGACAGATGTGTGAGTCTGAGCTATAAACCAGCTGGTGCCAAAGGTCACCCCAGAGGGTGCCAGATTTTTTAGGCTGGGGAACCAGCCTGAACAGGATGTGATACTAGCTTTTTCATCCCACTTCTTAGTGTGGTTTGCAAATCTCTCCAGCTCCTTCACCAAACATATCTCTGGTCTGCTTAGGTTTATGGAGGTACTTGGATCTCTTGAAGCTATAAAATCATTCATATTTATTTCTGATATGTTTCTGATAATTACATCATACACTATTCCAAAAGGCTTCAGATACAGGCAGTGACTTTTCCTGAACTCCATACTACTGACATACTACTGACTCCACACTTTACTACATGAGGTGTTACTTTTACACTTTCCTAATCCACATGCTTTGTCTTGTTTTCATTTAAAACAAAGGCCTTTCTGCATGGTAGTATCTGCTTCACCCTCTTTCAATTTGAAAATGATGCAGAAATGTTTTGCCATCAGGATCTCAATATGATCTGTCTGGAGACATACTACAAGAATATCAGAGTGGCCATGCTGGGTCAGGTCAGAGGATCATTTGCCCAGTTCACTGGGCACACTTTTTTAGCAGTTTACCCAAGATCCGTAACATGGAAAAAGAGCAGAGGAATGTCAAAAAGAACCTGATTTAAAGGAATCCAGGAAGCATTAAAGACTGTCTGGTCTTGTTGTCATCATCTGGAATCTTTTGATTATTCCAAGCAGAAGAGGACTTTGTGCTTTTCACTTTGAAGTGTAACTAGATCTACAACACTATTAGTGTTCTTATGTAGAAAGACAAGACTTTATGAGGAGAGCAGTCCCAAACTCAGCATCTCCTTTACCAGGAGAATTTTTTTTGTTCTGTCTTAAATATTTCATTCATCATTATTGAAGATGAGAAAGTCTGAAAAAATGGGTCGTTTCCTGCCATTCTTCAGCCAGATTTCTTTGGAGTAATTCCCAAGTAATGGCAATACTCTATGTTACTGAAATTTAAAATATTGGGATCTCACCAGTTGTGTCTCTGTATTGTAGGCTGAAATTCAGCTAAAGGAGGCATTGGCTATGACAAAGAAAATACCTTGGCTGAATGCTTCAGTGCATGAATCTTTGTACACCTTTTCTTTCTCAGGTGAGCAACATTCTATTGAGCCTGGTTATTACTAGAATTAAGGATTTGTGTTTTGAGAATCATGATTTTCCAGACTGTTGAAACAAAGAAAAGGTAAATAGAGTTGTGTTTTTAGATAAATGTACAGTTTAAGATATCTATAGAAAATACATTTTTCTTTAAGAAAAATAGAAATTGAAATAATTTCACTTTCTTTAACTATACAAGATTAAAAGGCCAACCCATATTCAGATTTTACTCAATCCTTCCTCACTTGCAACCTCTCAAAAGTACCTCTGTTCCAAAAGTACCTTGAACTTACCTGTTTAATGTTGCAACTATTCTAACACAATTTTTCCCCCTTTTTGTTTTTAAAAAGAGACAAGTAGGTTTGTTGTTCAATGTTGTTCTTTTTATAGAGGTCAGAGGGTATTTTTAAATTCTTATCAATGTCAACATTCCTAAGTTGCAAGAGTAAGAAAAGCTACAAGAAATGTCATCAAAACCCCTGCAGATTTTTTAACAGGTCACTGGTAGGAGAGAGCAAGTTTAGGGCTTTCTTTAAATCCTTGCTTTTATATTCACGAGCGGTTGAGTGTCAGGCTCACCACTGCTCCACTTTGCATGTATGCTTTCCACTTCAGAAGAAAAAGCCATGGTGCATCTGAAACAAACCCTATCTGAAGAGCCATGAAAATAACTTCTGACTACCAGGCCTAATTAATGCCTCCATGCTGACCTCTACATCCAGCCCATATCAAAAATGTTACAGCAGTGCTGATTCAACATGAACTCAAGATCAGGCAAGACCTGGTACTAATGAATACTAATGAACAGTAATTACTGGAACTCTGCCACAGAAACCCACTGCAGAGACATATGCTAATGGGCTTTACACAATCAGGCACAGGACTTCATATCCACTAAGAAACTTCTGCTAGACTGAAAGCAAAAGGAACCATATGTCACATGCAACCCTGTTTGCATCCATTTCCTCCCTTACTCCCTTGTACCTGGCATCCAGTTTCTGTCTCCCATACATGCCAGCTCAGACCAGGCTCAGGTCTGCTTTCCTTAGCAGGAACACAGGGTCATTTGCATCCACTTGGTGGCTGAGTTTGCTTTTCTGCTCTTGTTTCTCCCTCAAGATGGAAAAACTCTCTCCCCCAGGATGGAAAAAAAATTGGGGTTTTAAGTTTGGAGAAGAGGAAGCTCTGGGAAAATCCTATTGCAGTCTGACATGGGCCATAAGAAAGAGAGGGGCAAACTTTTTAGCAAGGCCTGTTATGGTAGGATAAAGAATAAATATTTTAAAACGAAGGAGGATCTATTTAGATTAGTTACAAAAAAGAAATCTTTCACGATGAGGGAAGTGAAACACTGGAACGGATTGTCCAAAGAGGCGGTGGATACCTACCCCATTTCTGGAAACCTTTAAGGTCAGGTTGGATGGGACTCAGAGCCCATCCAGTTGATCTAGTTGAAGATATTCCTGTTCACTGTAGGGTTGTTGGACTAGTCCAAAGAGGCGGTGGATACCTACCCCATTTCTGGAAACCTTTACGGTCAGGTTGGATGGGACTCAGAGCCACCTGATCTAGTTGAAGATATCCCTGTTCACTGTAGGGTTGTTGGACTGGATAATGTTTAAAAGGGGCCTTCCGACTGACACCATTCTGATTCTATGAAAATATAACCTAAGGGAAAGGAATTTTAGAAAAGTAGATCTTTGCAACAATTGTGTAGATAATATTTCTTGTTAGTGGGAAGACATAATGGGAATATAGATCAGCATGTATGACATCTGGATCTCCCCTGATACATATAGCAATAAGTCATCTTCCAGAAGGAACACATGGGATATTTTAAAGCATGATGGTGGCCAGTCTGACAAGCACCCTCCCTTTTGTAAAGTCCAACGCTGGTTCTGCCCTACTGAGAGGATACCCTAACCTCGGTAAAAATTGCTTCTGACATAACTTTAATTTTCTTTTAATTTCTGAGACCTAATCCCTGCAATAAAGGAATAGTCAAAGGAGTAAATGTAATGTAATCAAACCCCCAAGCGAGATGGTTGTGCAATAAACTTACTATTCTGAGTTAGTGCAAGAGGAAAAGTAATAAGTACATGAGTAAAGGAATCAGGCTTAGGCCTGGATCCAGCATCTAAGGTTCTTAGTATGGGGCAACATAAGAGTTAGAACACCCCAAAATGAAGATTGAAGGTATTCCTCCCTAGACTCACAGATATTTAAATCGCACAAGCTCTATATTACCCGTGTTTTTATTGAAGCCTCAGTCCCTGGAATTAAATAATTAGAACCTCAGCTTTCACTTTACTATGTAAGCCATTTTCTAACCCTGGTGAGTATGGGCAAAAGTTTATAAATATGACCCACATGACCACTAATGGCTCCAAAACAGAGTGTTAATGAAAAACAAACAAAAAAAAAACCAACAAACAACAACAAAAAAACCTACTAGTATTCTTCAACTTGGTTTAACTATGTGAATTTAAATATCCTCCCCTTTGGAGTAGGTGTTGAATTACAACACTTGGAACTAAGGGGTGTGTGTATTATGCTGAGACTGCAGCCTGCCAAAGGATTTTTACCCATCTTTGAGCACAGTAACAGGGACTGGCCCTGGTGGCTCCCACTGAAACCCCTCAGCTGCCAGGATGTTGCTGGTTATAGCTCACTCAGGCTGTTTAATTTGCCATGGGTTGGTGGTAGCTTCTGTGCTGGTCCTCGTGTCCATAAACATAGAAAGAAGCTTCAGGAAGGGAAAAATAACCAGGCTTGTCAATTTCCACAGGGACAGAAAGAAAAGAGAAAGGGCACACAGCAGTTTTACTTCTTCATTTGACTGCGCACTTCCTCAAAAGATTTGTGAGAGTTCAACTTTCCCCCAGCAAGAGATGGGGAAAGCACAACACTTGTTTACCTGATATAAGGAAATGACTGACATGACAAACAGCTGCATGTTGGGCCCTGTAGGGTCATGAACACTAAGGAACACAGGGATCTGTGGTTAGCACTGCCAGTATCTAGCCATTAGCTTAGCTGTGATTTAGCACTCTTTCCATTCTGATTTGTTGTTCTTTGTGACTTTTTGGGGCTCAGTTATTCTCCAAGTATTTTGTGCCTCTGATCCTCAGTCCCTGTCTTTTTTCTTCTCCGTTTGCCCCTACTGAATGTATAGTTTTCCTGGTAAATCACACATTCTCATAATTCGTTCTTCCTCTGCCTTACAAGTTCACTGATCATTGAGCTGGGAATGGAATTTTGTGTTGTGAGGCATTGTTTTAGCTGGCGTGTTCACTCAGAAAGGGTGACAGGCTGTACCTGATTATATTTAAAAGTTTCTATCTTTTTGGCTAGAACATAAATATTTCAGATTTTTCCCTTTAAATAGAAGCCTAAACTCTACAGAATCTGAACTTACCACATCACCCGAAAAATACATCAAACAATAAAGAACACCCCATGGATGAGCGGTTTGACATCTGGTTCTTTCTTCTGCAACTCTTCTCCAGCCTTCTCCTTTCTCTTATCCCTGCTGCATTCATATCTTGCTAGCTGAAATTGAACTAAACAAGACATCGTGATGAACCCGTAAAAGCAAGCAGAACCAGAGGTGTGTTTATCAGCTGTACTATTTAGGAAAAACACACACCTGCCCACTGAAAGACCTCAATATACTTGCATTTCAATCTGAAAAGGCAAGAAACAGAATTGTTTTACTACTGCCCAGTCAATATATGAAAATCCATATCCCTTGTCCTCTAAGATGTTAGTGAAGTTATCCCAATTCTAGAAGTAAAACAGGGCTAAACTCTTCTTGTTTCCTAACCAGCAATCTTCTACCTAGCACTGCTGAACAGTTCTTGCTCATTTAAGTACCTCCTGAAATTCCCAGGCTTGTAGAGTTTACAGAAGGTTATATTCCTTCTTATTACTTTTCTTTTTTCCCAAGCAGGAATATGGTATTTTTTTATTCTTGTCTATTGTCCAAAATTAAGAAATCAGTTTAACTACAGATACATGAAGCTGACTGCATTATTTCTGGAAATAAATCCACAGAATCTTTAATTAGTCACTGCAAGCAGAAAGAAAGAAATGTAATGTCTGTCTGCTTTGTTTGTAAAACAGCTCCTTTTCATTTGTTCATCAGAACAAAAGGCTTTCTCTTAGTCAGCAGTCAAGCTGTTACACTAGAATTGGATTTTTCCCAATCAAGCATGTTTTTCAGAATTTAATGTATTAACTATTTTTATAATTTTCATCAATGCATTCTTTTTTTCCATGTTTTTCTCGTACAATTTTCCTGTAGCTGATATAGCCAAAGAAATTCTCAGTGCTAATAGACCAGACTTTACCAACACAAAGGAGGTACACACTTTGTCAACTTTATCAATTCAACCAGAAAACATTCATTAACATTTTTCAAACTATTCAAGAGCAAACAGTGAGATACATCACCCAGTAAAATCAACACCTAAACACCTGCTGATTTCAGTGGAACCAGAAAGTATATCTGAAGGGAAGTGCTCCTGCCACCAAGGTCATTCACTCATCAGACATATAGTCCCAGAGCTTAGTTCAGTAAGTCATAAAAACCAAGATTTTATGACAACTTTGGCACCTGTACCCTTAAGTTCCCTTAAAAATACACTGTGTGGGTCTGGCGATGAAAATATGTGAGCTCAACACCTTGAATACTTTGATATCACTAGTCACATACAAGCAAGAGTCACATAGAAGCAGAAATAGATCTGTTTTCACACTCAGCTATAAGCTTTGCCAGAAAGATTCCCATCCCACCTGGTAGTCCTTTCTTATACCAGAAGACAAAAACATACCCCTTTTCTAACTTGTCCTGTGGAGAACATGGTAAATTTGAGACACTTGTAAAAGCTGGCCTCTTTCAAAACCTCATCTGCCATTTCTGAGTTCTTCCTTTTTACATATAGTAAAACTTAATGTGTATTTTTGTGAAGTATTCCAGGTTTCAAGGAGGCGTGGAATAGCTGTTGCTTCATGCCTAACAAAGAGTTTCTCTGAATGATTAGCAATACATTGCTTTCTACCCATCTTGTTCATCGGCATCTGGGCAGTCTGGTAAGTATCTGAAATGTTCAAATGTTCTAAAATACAGCATCTTTTTAGCCTAAGTGGCACTTAGCTTCAGCCTTCAAAGTCCAAACAAAACAACACTGGCAATATGTAGCGTTACTCCCTCCTGAGCTTGCTTCCAATGTCATGTTCTTCAAAGACCTTTACAAATATTAAGGAAGTTCCCCACTACTCTGTAAGAGCAGGTATCATTATGGACTTTTTAAATATGGTAGAATCCATGAGGGATGAAAGAGTTAAGCAATATTAACCACACAATACATCAATTCTAGATTGGGACTTGAGCATTACAACTTTACAGAGTCAGGTTGCAAGTTGGCTGAACACATCACTGACAATCTCTAAAATATGTGGTAAGCATAAAAAATTCCCATGTCCCAGCAATGGAAACAAATCAGATGCTCAGTGAGCAGGATTTTACACAGTACTAGTCAAGAAGCACTTGAGGGATTCAAAGTTTAATGAAGGATGACAACAGATCCTGTGTTTGCAACTTGAGTCCTTAAAGACCAGTCCAAGGTTATCAAGACAGAGGTCAATTCAAGGCAAAAAAGCATAGATCTTGCAAGGCAAGTCACAAAGCACAGCAAAAGTACAATCCAAAGCAGAGTAAAATAAAGTATAAAGCATGCCAGATGGAGATATTTTTAAAAGCTAAGGAAAACTACGATCCCACAAATCTTTGGCTGACATCACTTCAAAACTAGTAGAATCCAACATACCCTTCCCATTACTAGCTGGTTATGGGAGCGTTAAGCTATTAACAGTTATTACATCATCAAAGAAGACATTGCTTTAATATGCTGTCAGAACAACATGCACCCCTTAAATATTTCATAAAGAAATGAGAATACCACTGTGAAGGGAAGCAAATGGCATTTTAACATACATCTTGATGGTATCCTTGTATTGCATCATTCAGGGCTCAGTGAGCAGGTGCTTAAATAACATATTGAATAACTGAAGTTTCTGGTCTGGAGGTGGACCAAAAGAAGTGCGTCATGAAAATGAATCACTCATCCTTTATGCTTTATTGTAAATAGCAGTGAAAAAGATCTGGATTTGATAATCAATGCTGAATATATTCTATGAATTCTGCAGATTTAGCGATTGGAAGGAATAGTCGCTCATCTTGGTGATTGCTGCAAGAGTATTGTTACACACAGATGTTTGCCTAAGTGAGTTTTTCCACTGACTCCACTGCACTATTGAGCAGGTCCTACAGTGCTGCAGTCTAATTTAGTTACAGGCAGATCAGAGAGTTTTTAAGTGAATCTTTAAAGACACGCTCACTCACACTCATTGTTCCCATGCATCTTCATTAAATCATAGCTTGGTACTATTGGTTTTTACCAACAGTAAAAATAGTTTTGATGTGAAATGTTATGAAAGCATTTTAAAAATATTTATAAAGGGTGGAATTAGGATATTGTCTCCAAATTCACACAAAGTTTGAATGTCTCCCTTGTAGAAAAATCACCTCTTTCTCCATTCAATCCCTTATCTCCTTTTATCCTTCAATTTATTCAATTGTAAATCTATTGTAGGAAAACCTTATCCCGAGTCACCTCATCATAATACATATAGTAATTTGCCAAACAGATTTTTTCATACTGGTGGTAATTTCATTAAAGTTGTCATCCTGCAATGTTGGAGAAATTTCTAAGCAGCTAAGTCACAGGAGAGTAACTGTGCAAATGGTTATCTGTCAGTAATGTGGGAGGAAGTTCTGTCAAGAAACACCAGATTTTCCATTTTGTGCAGGAAAAAGCTACTAAGAGTGTTACTGTTGGACCAGGAAACTGCTGAATGTTGCAATACCCCTTCGCAGAATCTTGCTCTCATCTTAAGTCCTGTTCCTTTGACAGACAGAACATTTCACAGAAGGCAACACAGGGATACCCTCCAAGAATCTCCACAGTTCTGCAGTGAAGACATGTATGTTCATTGTTGAAGGCTAGTACTTGTTACTCATTCATCTTCACCTTAATGAGGACGTGCACTTGTGAACATTAGCAGATTAATTGAATTTCATTCATATACCCATATACCCTTATATATATGGAGGTCCAGGTTTAAGACAAACCTGTTGAGACACATGGACAAAAATAAAAATCATGTGTGTGTATGTGAATAATTATATTGCCAATGAACTGACTTTTGGTTGTTATGTACTACAACAGAACCTGCTTGAGGTTCTTCCTCTCTCCACCTTCTATAGTCAGCTCCACCAGTTATACTTCATTCTTTTGGACAAGCTATCCAGTAGAAAAGCAAAAAGTTTCAAAATGCCATAGATTTTTGTTTTCACCTCTCCCATCTCTCTTAGAGTAATGGTGAGGTGAACAATTATACTACAGAATGTGAAGAAAAAAAAATCCAACTTTTTAGTATTCTCTTTTAAATATAAAAGCAGAATAATTTCACAGTGTTTTGCCCCTACTCCTTCACCCTGTTAGAATACTCAGCTCTGGAAAAACATAATTGCCTTTGCTCTTTCTGAAACTCTTCAGTGAGATGCCTTTTTACTGAGAGCTGTATGAACACACAGCTGTCTCCTAAGAGTGGCAAAAGGCAAACCAAGGAAATGAGAAGCAAAATGTCCCCTGAAACCTTCAGAAAGAACTTATAGCAAGACAGTGACGAGAATTTTCCAGAATCTCTTGTATCTCCAGGAGTTGGAGATATGAGATATCAAATATATATTTTATCTCTTGATAGCAGTGCTCAAGGAGTACATGATCAATAGCACCTCCATGTCTACAAAAGAAAATTAAATAAAAGACAAAGGCTTTGGGAGAAGTCTGTCATTGCCAGCAACCCAAAGTCACAGAGGAGCGATATATTCCCTATTTGGTTTTGCAGTTCTTCAGTCTTGTGCTCTTTTTGTGGTTTTTATTTCTCTATAATACTCCTGCCCTTATCCAGAATTGCTGTGACTCTGTATAGAAAACAGAAATCTTCAGAGTTTTGGCACTGAAGTTCTAGGTAATGCCACTATTATTTATTTTGCCACTACTAGCCTTCTTGCATGCCTGAACGTACTGCAGAATGAGGGTACAGACAGTGAAATCCTGCCACCCAAAACATAAAGGAAAAAGAGTAGAATTTAACTTTTAGTCAATCCCTGACTATACTGTGTTGTCCCTATAGATACCATTCTGCTCTTTTCCCACTGTATCCACAATGTCAAAAATGATAAGACAAAAGCTTTTTTTATACAGCTGAAAAGATATATTTCCCAAGCCTCCTTTCAGATTTGATTGTTCCATTTTTATCACAGGTGAGATTATTTTGCATATGCAAGCACTCTTCCTTCTAGATTCTTTATTTTTTAATTGAAACTACTATTTTTCAATTTTTTAATAATTTCTTTTTACTCTTGACAAAATCTTCCTGATTCTTTCTCTGTTTCTTTTCTGAACTCAAATATTCTAGCCAATTAAATTATCATCTTTTTCCAGTATTTCGCATGAAGAGTCCCACTGTTTAATACATACAGTCATGCGTTTCTTCTGCCAGTGTTTAGATTTTTCTTCAACTGTTTGTACCCCAAGGAAGCTTCATATCTCACCAAAATATCTAATAACAGATTAAACATATACCCCCTCTTACCTTCAAAAGATCATATCTAACCCCCTCTTAATGTGTTGAGGTATGCAGCCTTCAGTTTCTACTGAAGACAATGAAAATATAAATTTTGTCTTTAAAGTAGATAATTCAAGCCCTTGACAAACAACTACAGCAAATACAGGTAATAACCAGAAGGAGACATTATTTATATAAATGGAGGAAGACACCAGTCTTGAAACTACGAGTCTCATGCTCACATGTGCTTAAAATCCATAAAAATACTCCTTTAAAGAAATAGTGAAAACAATCTCAGGATATCATATGACACAATACAACCTATCAGAGTAATAAATCAAAGATTCTGATCATGATTACAGGTATTACCTCTTATAACCTGCAAAAGAAAATATAAGCCAGATATCCTATTTTGTATACAGAATGTCTCTAGCGGCTTAGCAGCTTTCTAATGAATATCAGCTTAAAATAAGCTCATCTCCTTAGAGAGCTGCTTCTGTGAAGGCAATATTCCCAAAGAAAACCCATGACTGCTAAATAACCTTTGTTATACTCATACGGCAATGATCTATTGGCCTAGGAAGCATGTACCTTTTGTACAATTCTCAGTAAAAGGTATTTTTTTCCCTGGGAGGTTTTAAGAAAATATCCCTTTTAAATGTTGATGTAAAACTAATTCTCTTTCCTGACTGATTAACAAAAAATATTGCTGCTGTGAAGGAGAACTGTCAATGAATGTGACAGCAACCCAGGCTGCAGAAGAAAGACAACAGTAGAAGAAAGACAAAGCCTGTAAGAGAACTAAATAAAGGTGTTTTCAAAACAATCTGCTGAGATGATGTGAAAGCTTTTAAAATCTCACATATAAAAAATGACTTTTTGTCACTTATGTGTATTTCACAGCAACTTATATTGAAGAATCCTAGCAGGCTCATGATGTAATTCTTATTCATCCCATGAAAGCTATTGGAAAGTTACCACATAGCACCTTTTGCTAAATAAAGCAAATCAAAAGAAAACCCATTGTTATTTGAATAAGCTTTTCTGACAGATATAGTGCAGTAATGGGGAAACTTTTTCAGCAACTAATCTGTACCCAACATAATTACAGTATTTGATAGTTTAGTTTTGACATATTTGTTACTTACCTCATTATCTTCCTATAAACCTAGATCATCATATTTAATTATATTTTAAAAACCCTCCATCCATGCTGGAAAGTTTTAAGCAGCATTCTTTCCCTTGCTCTTTCAGTACTTCTGGAATATGTTGTTTGATTAGTGCATGCCCTTTCCTCATTTAAATATGCTAAAATACTCACCTCTTCTGATTAGCAGTCTGCCATGCAAAGCCTTTGTGTTGCACTTTCTACTGATTTGTACTGAATTTCACTGAGATCCAAGTGTGTGTCTCCTCTTTTCTGTTGAACTCATTTATCTTTGACGGTCAGCCTCACATGTGCATTTGGTGTCAAGTGTTGGAGAGAGAAGCAGTCACAGAAAGGCCTCTGCTCCTTACTCTTAATTTTAGTACTGAAGGGAATGTGGATTCGATGCCTAGCAATTGCCTTTCAAGTCAGCAGCAGAACCACAGATAATTATCAGAGTTTGGATTTGAAAATACTGTGCCAGACAAAAGGCTTCTTGACAAGTCTGCCTCTAGGGGATGGGAAAACGTAGCAGGATGAAAATCACAGTGGCCTAGTACAATGAGAAAGTAGTATACAACCAGTTCTTGGGTCAAGATCCCACAGTGTTTTCAACATATTGTTGGTACAATTCCCAGAGCAGGGGGAGGGTTGAATAGGTATCATGTGTCTTGCTGTCTCAGTATTTCTAGTGCTCTTAATAAATCAAAAGTTCTTCCTTGCTGGGTATCTTTCATTTCAGCGGATTTCAATGCAAATAAAGGGCCAAAAGCATTACATTGCAAAAACGGGGTAAAACACGTCTTACTGAGGCAGTTGACAGCTCAGGTGGCAAAACTGAAGCCTCCAGCATCCCTTTATCACTGGCACACTTTCCGTGTGTAATTGGGCAAGTGTGGGAGCTCTGCACTGACCAAGGTCTCCCAGCAGGGAAGAGGAAGACTGCTCAAAATTATGTGAACAAAAAACTGGACCTATATCTTTAAGTCTTTTACATATATGCTGCAAATCTTTTGAAGAGCAGTTAGTGTGAGAGACAGTAGAGCTGAAATCACCCAGGTGTCAGCTCTGAAACTTTAGAATAAGTGTCCTTAACACCCTCACAGAGGCACTCCTAGTTTTTCAGCTCAGTCTCTGCTTCTCTCAGATGAGCACTCATGGAACAATGTGAATTAACCCTGAAAGGTACACAAGGCACACAGAACATCCTACAGATTCAAGAGTCACACCACCAGCATCTCTGAGGTCAGAACTGAGCCTATGGGCTTTAAAGCTCTGTCACCATTCGACAATAGCTGTTCAAACCACTTAGTTGCATTGGAAGCATATGTGAGACATCATATTGCAGCCAGCATAATCCATACAAAAAGCATACCAAGCCCCAACATCCAAACTCAGCTCTGCAGCTCCATTACAGCAAAGCCAGGAATGGGTAGTCTTCCTCTGGGATAGGTAGACAAGCTGTCTCCAGCCTGCCCGCATTTCTGGCAGCTTTCTTCTCCATGTGGGTGCTTCTGTACCGCTCAGAACTCGTAACACCTATTCCCCAAAACACATCCAGGTGGCATGGAAAGGTGGGGAAAGCCCTTTTCAATCCTTCCATCCCTGAAAGCAAAATCAGGTTTGGCCTTAATGAACAGTCAACTAGATGCAATTAAGAAGTGGGAATGGTGAGCAGCAGAGGAGGGAATGCCATCCTTAGTTCACTGATTATTCTGTGACAAATGAATGGACCAGATACTGGGAATTCTTCTCAGAGGAGAATACTGAGATCCCATGAGGGAGAAAGGAACCTTTTGGAAGGAAAGTGTTGGCAACCCAAGGACCCAAATGTTTCCACCTAAAGCTATAATTTTTCAATGTGCAAAAACAATGAAAAAAGAGGAGCTAAAAGAAAACACTTTTCTCCTAGTAAGGAAGTCTGATAAAAAGTGTTCTTTCATCTAGCATTTGATACTCAAATGCACTTTCTCATTCACAGTTGGATGGAGATTTTTTTTCAAGTTCAACCCTAATTTATTTATCTTAAAGCAGGCAATGTACTGTAATTTTACAATAAAGGACTCCCAATCAAAGCTTACCTTATCCAGAGGTAATTAATACAAAGATTGTTGAATTAAAGATGTGAGTCTTGACACTTTGGCGGGGGGTAAGGGACATGGTCTCAAAGGCACAAATTATGCCTGAAACAGACCAATTAACACCATGTATCTTCTTTTATGTTAACTTCAATTAAGGTTTCTTAAAATTTTTAAAGTTATTTTCTTCTTTACAATCTCAGAATGTCAGAAATGTACATCAAAGAAAAACGCTTCAGTATGAACACCATAGGTAACGCTCATTTGCACACAAATCTGCATATTGGAAAGGAGTTCAGAGCCCATTTTGCATGAATTATTGCCGGATGTGAGTCAATGAATTAAACAGCTAAAAAATAACAACCATCCAAGTGATTATAAGCTGCACCTACTTATGTTGACATAATGAATTTCAAAAAAAAGCATATCAGAATTCGAGTTAAGTTATAATGGAAATAAATAGTTGATTTAAAATACAGTGTTAGTCAGGCACAGGCCTGTGTATTTTACAATACTTTTCAAATCCATTTTGCTTATCACGTTTCACATATCCTGCACTGGAAAAGGATTTTTTTTTTTTTTTACCAGATGAAACAGAAATGGAAAAAATTTCACACTCTCATGTCTCTTGGTTTTGACAGTAAATCCATTGACTGTTTTTCAGTATGTCATCTACCTAGCTTTTATTCTGCAGTCAGCCATCTAAAAGATCACTTTGTCCTTGTACAACTCCTCTTGCAAGCTGCCATCTCTCCATTTGCCACTGATTTGCCAGAACTTCCTTCTTTCCCTTGTGCCAGTGTGCAAGCAACATATTCCTGAAACTGTCACAGCAAAAAGAAACATACTGCATGACTACTGCAGAAATCTATTACTAAAGAAACAGTTGGTTCTTTGAAGGGTAATATTTTAATCACAAATAAATAACCAACTAAAAAGCAGAAATCTGAAGGTTTTTAATATAAAGCCCTTTTTTTTGAGTCAAATTTATTCCTTCTAGGACCTGCATGTGGCTCCCTCTGATTCCAGTTTGCTCAGTCCTAATCAGAATGAGCTGCAAACAATAGAATTCTGTGCTGGGGCCTTTTCTTTTCTCCCTCGCAACTTCCCCACTCACGAAGCAAAAATTTTTTTTTTTTCAAGCTTGTATGCTATTTGTAATTGTTTTACTGACTACTTTTATTAATATATTTGGGGTTACAGATTTTCCACCAGAATTCATAATGAGTGTACCACAGGGCTTTTGCTAAATAGAATTCAAACCCCAGATTGTGTGAGTGGTAATATATGTCAATTGGCATGCTGCTTCTCTCCTTGTTAGATGACATCCCTCTTATAAAAAGAATAATAGCTTGAGAAGTCTGAAGTTGACTTCATTTTTCAAAAATCAAGAAAGGGTTTTGAGAAGAAAGTGCTAAGTAGGATTGCAAAAATCCTTATTGCACATAAGAAGAAAACATTCCAAGGTGAGAGTGGTTGTGAATGGGAACAGGCTGCACAGAGAGACTGTGCAATCTGTCTGTCCTTAGAGACATTCAAAACACGACTGGAAAAGCTCTGAACAGCTTGATCTCACTTGGAAGTTAGGTCTGCATGGAGCAGGGGGCTGGACCAAACATCCTCCAGAGGTCCCTTCTGACCTAAATATGTACATGGCTCTAATATGTGACTCTATGGCCTCAATATTAATGGAAAAAGAAATTGACTGGGCCAAAAGCCTGATGCAGTTAACAGCAATGTCTACATTTTCCTACATATTCTTGCTGCTCTCCTAATAGCTGCCACACTCACTATGGTGCTTAAGCTGGTGACAATCCAGAATGCATGCCCAGAGCAGAACTTGGGTGTTCTTGCAAGCAGCATGTCTGCTGTGGGTTGCACTTTTCTATAGGTTACAACATTTATTATAGTAATTATAGCAGCTTGTTCTTTAAAGAGCATTAGGAGAAGTGGAGCATGACCCCAGCTTCCACTACATTAAAAATGACTTAATCATTCCCAACCACCACAGGAACAAGTAATGGTTAAGGTCAAATGCAGGTTTTGTATGTACTTTGCTCTCTAAAGACCCTCAAGAGTTTGGTAGTGATAATAAATTTTACACCTGTATTACCTCCATCTTTTTATGTTTGTGATCACAGGGCAAAAAGAAAAAAAAAGAGAAGAAGAAAGAAAAAGCCAGATCAGCTTAAATTGTAAGGGCTCACATTCCATCTGTTTTAGCTCATTTTTTTGTCTGTCAGTATTTTTTAAAGACCAACTGTGATAAAACTTATCTTTGATCAACAATTCTGAAAACACTGGCCCTTGGCCAGACTCATCTGTTTCTTCAGTTTGAGCTCAATTAGAAGACTGTACTTTTTCACGAACTCTGTCATGAAACTCCTAAAGAGCTGCAGTTCCAATGGGCAGAGAACCATTCTCTTGGGTTACAGGCAACTTGTGCTACCCCTACTACCAAAGTGAGCCTTTTACTAAAATCAGTAACAGAGCTTGATCCTTCTGAGCATCTCAAATCTTGCTCACTGAGATGAAAGAAAATACTATTTGTATAAAGAATGAATTATGGCCTTAGTGAAGGAACCCAATCTCTTTTGGTTTTAAACCAGACAATTTCTGCCTGTAATTCTGGCTGGTTTGTTCCTCAGCTGCAGACTGAGAAGAAAGACTATGGTAGCCAATGTTTAGCCAGCAAATGGGATTGTACCAGCAAGTTGGTATTTTCAATGAAAAGCCTGTGTACAGACACTAATCTGCAAGAAATGCAGATGGTCTGTTCTGTTTTAGGATTCGTAGTGGACCATTGTCCAGAAAGTGTGGAATCACTGCTGAAAGCAACCATTACTACAGGGAGAAGGGGTCTTCCATTTAGCACTTCTTCTGAAGAACACAAAATCTGACCAGGAAGCCCAGCCACTAGTGTTTTACCACCATAAATACTGAACATGAGTCTAACTCCTGCTTGGTCAACCTCAAAGAAAACAACAGAGATAGAAAAAAATTTAAAAAAAAATTAAAACTCTCTCCTTCTTATGCACTCTTGCTCTATCTGAACAAAAATAGTAAGGATTATCTATGCTGCCATCAGTAATCTGCCAAAAAAAAAAAAAAAAAAAAAAGGACTGAGACCATTGGGCGAGTAGGGTAATTCCACACAATATTGTACCAGGGCAGGGTAGTAGCAGTAAATGCTTTTATCTATGGCCAACTCCTTATAAATGGAACTGAGAATTCAGTCTGCAAACATCATCATGAACTAAACTCTACAGAATCCTCACAATTATTACTATTAGGCCAAGTAATCATCTCCAAAGCCAAATTATGAAAGTACTCTTGCTTAAGTTCTAGATTAGACAATTCTCCAGAGAATATTAGGTGGTGGGGGGGAGGGGGGAAGTGAGGACTTTGTTATGACTAGACTGAGGCTATAAATAGGAAGATATTAATGCAGGGCAGCATTACTGAAACAGCTATGCTGTTTTACAGGGTTTTTATAATCTGAAACTAGGGACATTCTCACTTCCCACAGCACTCTCTGCCGTCCCCAATTGCTCCTACTACACTGACCAGCAATAACACCTTGTGGCTTCTCATTCATCTGCAGTGTTCTAACTTGTACCTTCCTTCTCATGACATGTCAGAAACAGGGAGATCTTGTGCCTTTCCCATGAGGTTGTGTGTGGCTTTTGATTCCAAGGTTTACAGCCCATGTGCTGTAATCCAGTACAGCTTGGACTCTAAGAGCAGAAGTCTTAGAGCAATATGGTCAAGATAAGTGCAGTTTGGCACCTATGTGCTTCAGAATGAGGAATGCATAAGACAATCTCCCATCTCCTCAACAAGGAGCATGTAAAGATGAGTTACACATCCCCTTAAAAGTAGACAGCCTTTCAGTCCACACTTAATAGGCTTTGGAAGGTGTAATGTTTTCTTCTGTGTGACAACATGTATTTTGGTTCAACTAGCTGGAAGAGTAAGTTCAAGGTTAACAAGACGGACACCTGGAAATAGAGGGATGTTTCCTCAGCCCCCTCCCATTGTAAGGATTTGCAAGTATTCAAGTGAAGATAAAGCAACGTTCTAGTTTAGAAAAATCCGTCCTTGCCCACTACCTAAACCTAAAGATACACACCATGTACAAAGGACAGAAAAGCCAAGCATTTCAGGCAATATATGCAATCCACAAAGGCAGAATTCCAAGGGAACCCCTAAAAACAGGAGAGTTTGGTGCTTTGAGAAACTTGGCCATCTACTTTTTAATGTCTCTCTTTTTTTTTAATTACGGGTGTCTCCTTCCTTTGTCTGATTTTTGCTCATTTGTTTCAAGAAGAATTACTTCTGCCTTGTCAGCTCAATCCAGAGGCAGTGAAAGTTATGGAAGGTGCTTCTTCCTCTGTTGGATTTCTAATTCTGACCCATAACATTACATTACAGATACCAACAAGCATCAACATACTGCATAGCTTCTCAATAAAACAAGCCTTTTCTCCAAGTGCTTTCTTAAAATGAGTTTTATGTGCCTATCAACATGAGCCAGAGTAGCGTGTATCTACACTTCTGAATTCACCGAGAAAATGGGATGTGACACCCAGCATTATGGGATATTCAATTACTACCAATCCACCTGCACACTTGGCTTGTCAAGGCCATGTTATTGTCTTCTCTTCCCACTTCTAACATCCCCACAAACATCACATGGCATGAGAGCTTACTTTTTTCTCTCAGACTTTAGTGTGTAGGTTAAAGATGAAGCTGACGAAACTGTTCCATAGGCATATGCGCTAGAGCTGAGCAGATGGCTTCAATAGGCTGGGTGGCATGCACACATGAAAGCAAACATGCTTGAAGATGGGAAAACATTCTGCTAGCCTAATTCCCACCCTGCTCTCAACCATTTTTCTTGTGATGAAGCTCTGCTTGTCACATTTGCCTGCAGGAATAGCAGGTGACTTGTGAGGACAGGTATGAGAAATACCTATAGGAGTGCTATCAAGAAAATCACCATTCATGGAAATAAATAATACCAGCACTTCTGTTCTCCCCATGAATGCACAAGGGGACACATTGTGAATCATGTCACACCATTTACTAGTTCTTGCCTCTGTTCTTGCCCTAAGTCCCCCCTGCTACTTACTGAATACTAGTCCTTTCTAATAGTCAAAAAAATCCTTGGTACTGTGGCATTCCAGAAAGCACAAGCAAAGCTCAGATCCCTCTTCTAGTGCAGCCAACATCTTTCTTCTGCCTGATCAATGGTATTTTGCTGCAGTTCACACAGAAGAAAAGCCCTGCATTGCGACAAGTAGACCTTCAGAGACAAGGCCCACCCCTTCCTGCCACTGCTGTGTGTGGCCTTCTGGCTTAAAAATGCTTTCCTTTTCCTGCAGTCATGATATGTTTTAAGCAAGAATTTTGTGCTAGACTTTTTCAAGAAAAAAAATGTCCTCCTAAGTATTGTTTAGGCGCCCAGGGTGAGGCAGAGTCTGTGCACGTGAGGCCACAGAAATTATCACTGCCCTGTTTCAGCCACCTGCAGACACTGCACACAGAATTGCTTGTGGTATCTCAACAGAAGATAAGGCGAGAAACTGGAGGAGAAAAACAGACCCTTCTCTTTTTTTCCATTCTGAAAGAAAACTTTTTAAATGCAGACCTGCATTTCACTCCCTCTCAGTATCATACATCATCAAAGTTTTTTCAGTAACAGTAACTTGATTTTAAGCATAAGAATGCACAGAGGACTCCTCCCCCAGCCCCAATCTGCACATACAGATATGCTACAAGACATTTTCCAAATCCCTCCTGCTGAACCTGGTTTAAAATCAACACACAAACAGCAGAACACAGGCTACAGTTGCTGTCCACATTAACAGGTTCTTGTTGAAGACGGAATTAGCAGGAAGGCAAGAGGTAAAAAATCACTGTTGCATCATCTCTGACACAGACTCTGAAACACTACTGTGTACCTCCGATCACTTTTATTTCAAGTGATTTATTTGAAGGGTCTCTCAGTTCAGCCAAATATAGGTCCCCAGCAGAAAGGAAGCAGACAGTGGGTAAGCAGACAGTGGATAAACAGTCAGTGGGTACATTCTCATCCCTGCTTATTCTTGCCCAATATATTAATTTTTCCATTTCCACTCAGCTTGATGGACACATATTGATAATTCCCCATCATTCTAATTAAATACATTTGTAGCATTGATATCTTCAGAGCCATGACTTCGTCCAGGACAATAGTACAAGGAAAAAGAAATTCCTATGACTATCAGGCTAAGAACATTTGACTCTCTCAAGTACTTATTTAGTGGTGAGCATTGGTGTCAGTGTTCTGTGTTATTGCTAGGCTAGGACTTTGATCCAAAAATGACCTTGCAGGAGGCTGCCGTTATCAGTATCACATCATATGGCAAATTTTAAAGATGACCTTTGGAAGGCAAAGGTAGACTTCCAAAAGATCATGTTAGGAAATGGAAGCTCTTCCAGGAGAATGCCTAGACTGTTTTATTGTACTGCTAACTCTCATCATTGTCAGAGGATTTGCATGTGACACTTCTCAGCTATTCACTGCTCTTTAGTGCACAATTCCTGAATAAACCTGAAATTATAAAGTGGGAAAAAAATTCCTTTATTTTGTAGCATTTGGGTGACTGGATTCGCTATTGCTTTTTATGATACAGTGAAAACCTGTGTGACAGCTGACTCTTGTGATAGACCATTTTTTCGAAGCACCGAGCAGCCTAGAAACAAATGTCAGCTATATACAAAGATGCAGTAATTAAATAAACTCTAAAAGTCTGTTGGCTTTTGAAGTTATGCTTTCTGTAAAAGTTGTGTAGCAGAAGGCAAACTAACTCACAGGTGACTGTCCCAACCACATCTGTAACAGCAAGGCTGCTTCTGCCACACAAGCAAATCATATTCATTGCATTAAGTCCCGGCTCAATATGTTTTGGAAAAAACAATGCAATTTCAAAGCTGCAACTGAGAGAGGTGAACATACATATTAAAAGAGTGCAAAAAAGATTTCTTTAATTATCTTCTTTTGTATATTATCAAATATTTTTGCAGAGCACAAGGCAGAGAAACAAGTGAGGTGAATACAAGGACGATCATTGCTTCTGTTTATCCAAGAAATGAAACTTCACATGAAACACTTTTTTCTTCAACTCTTTGAGAAACAAGTCATTAAATAAGAGCAAGAGAGAACATACTCATGACTCAGGTTAGGTTAAAAACAGTAATATACTTTCGGTCTCTTTTTACACCAGTTTGCCAGTGCTTCCTTGGCATGAATCTTATCTGTACTGCAGCTAGTTAAAAGGGACCTGATTCACCACTTCTTCCTATCCTTCAGACAGTGCTATCTGAGAAAAGCACCATCAAGCCAGGAGGACAACACTCAGTGAAAATAACTACTAGAGATGCCAGGCAGCATTACCAGGAGCTCAGGGAGAGATTCAGAAATTAATTACATTTAAGTAATTAGGAATGTCTTTTTCTTGCAGGTTTTTTTCCTCAAGCAGGGAGGACTTGAGGATAATATTTTTGCCCTTCCAGCTAATAGCATTTAGGGTGGAAAAAATTAAAGCAGATAATTTCACATTTTGCTGAATTCCAGTGGGTTCTGACTGGATCCAGCGAAATAAGTCTAACAAACTGCTCGTGCAAAGAACAAGTTCAGTATTATAATGTATTGAAATGCTGATTTAGGTATCGTATCAGTAGATTATACTGTCATCTAGTGGCAACTACTTAACTTGCATTTCACAATACTGGAGACCAGTCCACATACTGCAAATTCCTACCATGGAATTTTCTCTTGACCAGCTCTCAAAAACAGTCAAATGTTCACGGAAACTTTCAAGGGCTTTCTCCATAATAGTTGAACACTCAGACATACATTGTGACCTTTATCTTCCTGCACACGTTGAAAATAAAAAGCCCCTAAAAACTATATCAGAAGATGCATAGCCCCCCTAAACTTATTCTACTTCCTGAATAGTGGAAGGTAAAAATCATGAGCTGAAAGTTAGAGAAAAGTCAGAGCCCTCTATCAAGGTGCAAAGGAAAACATACTAGTCCCTAACACATCACATTAGGAACTATCTGGTGCTATTCTACTCTTTTTTTACAGGAATGCATTTTACGTGGATGTCACTCACAATCCACTGATTTGACATTAGTCAAATACTAACTTGGAAACAGATTAACCAATAAACTTATTTTTGTTCCTTCACAGGAACTTCCAGATATTCAGAGAACAGAAGTAAATGGAAGGAAAAGGACAAGATCATTAATAGATTAATATGAGGCAGTGGTTTAACCATGATTAAAAAAACACAAGCTTGTTTAAGAGCCACAGTTCTAGAACCCACCTCATTCTAACATAAAACTGACCATAAAAATGGGCATTTGATTAAATGATTCTTAGAATCAATCCACTATGGACAGAACCAGGCAGAAAGAGTTCAGTGGCATTAAACAGTTTGCCAAGCTAAAGTACTGACCAGTATGCTCAGAGAAAGCCAGTAGTTTTCAATTTTCCTATGCCGCCAGCCAAAGCATACAGTCTGGAGTACTCTGCCATCTTTTACTTTTCTGAAGGATAATACAGGTAGGAAAGAGATCTGAAAAAGAAGTCCAAGGAGAAGAGGGAAAACAGGACAGAGTGATTGAGCAAGCACTGAAGGATGGGCCCTAGGGAAAAATGTACAAGACCTTTGGGGCCAGATGCTGACTGGAAGTGAGGAGTGTGGACACGGATGCTGTTATTGCTCTTCAATCATTCTGGTGTCCGAAGACAGGGATAAGCAAGGCTTGAGGGAAGGGAAGATGCACATCCCTGTCTGTGCCCTTGTCCTGCAACACAGACCCCCTGCATCCCTCTCCCACGGATAAAGCTCTATCTGCCCAGGGAAACAGGTGTTTGTACACCCAAGAAGCAGCTCTTTTTTTCTGCTTACGATAGCACAGATTTAACCAGCTCTTTTGAAGACAGGTCATGACTCTGACAGTCAGGTTCTGCCTGCAGCACTGTGCCAGTGTAACCATAGCTCACCTATAAAATGTCTGTATAAGAGAAAGAAGGCATGAAAAATAACATCTGGCCTGCACCAAGAAGGAGGTTTTTCAGATATGCTGCTGTTATTGGTAATTTTTTGTTGGGATTTTTTCTGGGCAGATGGTTACACTGTTTATCCAGACTATTTTCTATCCAATTTCTTGCACATATTGATATTTTGTTTGCTTTTGTGGATTGCTGCGGGAGAGATATTACTGTTTGCTGGACTAGACCTTTGGGTTGGACTTGTGCAGATGTCCTGCTTGTGAAATCCTGTGTTCTTCATTACCTATTGTCCTTCTCCTAAGCCATACAGTTCTCCAGTGAATTCTCTTTTTATGGCTGTAACAAGTAAATTTTCTGGCTTTCACAACTCATGACAAATGGCAGTGTTCCACAATTTATTTACACTTATATTTTTGCAATTTGCACAAATGAAATGATCTACAGGAAGGGATTTTCAGTAGTATAAATACATGTTATCACAAAGAACACATTTGTAACAGCATTAAAGAAACTTCAAAACTAAAAAGCATTTTGATTGCAGCAGGCCATTTAACATGCATACCCCTCACTGAAATTAAGCTACATTAGCTAATCAGCGAAGAAATAAGAGAAGCAATATTTTGGTGTGAATTAACAATGCTGGCTCTGCAAGACAGTTAATTGAGATCTGAAGCATAGGGAATTACAAACAAGAGACCAAAATTTTCAGAACTAGAACACGTTCTAAAGTTTGACAGCACTCTTACTTAATGAAAAAATTATTTTCATCAGAAAGGCATGACCAAAAAATCAAAAGCAAGGGATGACAACTTACTCATCTAACTGTGTTTGTAACTCAGGTTTATGGAGAAGAAAAGTGCAAAATGAGGAGTAATTTTTTTATCCTGTGTTTCTAGACCCGTATTATCATATAGCTACTGCTACCAGTACTCACTGCCACGAAAGCAAGCAGTCTTGAACAAGAAACTCCTGTGCTAGGCACTGCACAGAAAGACACAGGCCTTCCTTAGATACCATGCAGGAGACACCAGATGGATGGAGATAGATCATGTTCCACAGGGACTTCAGGGCCAGGCAGGAAGGACTAGTCCCAGAGCATGGGGAGCCCAGCTCCACTCTGTGCTTTGAGAACAGCATTTAATCAAGGAAAATAACACCCTCCACAAGGGATAATATGATGAATTGTCTCCACTTCATAGATGGCAAGACAATCTCAGCAAAAATACTCCTTGAATAAGCACAAGTTTTATACATACAGATGATGCTGATGATTGTCCTGTACTGACACGTCAGAGAAGCCTGTGGTACCCCACAAGGCTGCCTCAACTGTCCAGGGATGATGTCCAGAAACCAAAAGCCTTTCAGCAAAAGCTGTTCACACATCTCTTCCACGTTCTGTGCTCTGCCCAGCTCATGACAGAGCAGGGGCCTGGTTTAAGTGTGCCTATTCTCAGCTCCTTGCCTTAGCTAGTGAGGATTGCAGCCCTGCAACACAACTTCTCTGCTATAAGCTTATCATTTAAGAGACACTGCTAGATAACTTCAGTTTTAACTGCTGTAAGAGCACGAGAATTACATATTACATTATACATTATAACCTTGTACTGATTCGCATTTCACTTTTTCATTATCTTTTATATTATTAACTCTCAATTGCCAGGGCAATGAGGAAGACTGGAGACAGAATAATCCAGATAAAGAAATAACATGGGTAATACAAAAGTGATCTGTATTAGGTTGTAAGAATCAAAGTATATTTAATTTTGAAAAAGTTATGAAGAATGATGCAGTAAATATAATAAAAATGAAATGGCAGGTGGAAGTGGTTAATCCACAACTCAGTCTTCACACAGGTCAAAAGTTGATTGTCCATGTTTACACCTGCAGTGAGCTCCACTGCTGGTCTTCTGACCAAAAATTCCAGTCCCTGGCTTGCTTAGGCCTAAGACTATGGCAACTAGGGTAAAAAACTGAAATCTGATCTGCCTTGATAAGGAGCATCGTGTCTCCCATGGATGTAGTTTCTCAATTTTTAGTTCGTGAAGGCAGAAATCATGACTGGAAAATAATGCCTTACAGGATATAAGATTTCTAGCAG
Source organism: Pyrgilauda ruficollis (assembly GCF_017590135.1). Taxonomy (NCBI): domain Eukaryota; kingdom Metazoa; phylum Chordata; class Aves; order Passeriformes; family Passeridae; genus Pyrgilauda; species Pyrgilauda ruficollis. Next base: position 7,012,122 of record NW_024521428.1, on the reverse strand, counting down.
CCTGCACACCTGTGGAGATGGAAACTAATGGAAGGCAGCTCCCAGGCTGCACATGCATGCTTCACTTTCTTCAAAGCATTCTCATCCATTGTTGGACTGAGACAAATACTAGACTGGCTAAACAGTCATTTTTGGAGCACTTCTACAAAATCAAGCTGTGCTTTATTCCCCCAGAACTTATTAAGGAAAAATAAAATTAAAATACTTTTAATTTTCCTGCCACAGCAAACAATAAACATTGCCCCAACTCTTCACAATACAGGTAGCAGTTCCTCTGTCTTACTACTGCAGTCACAGAAGGGTTTGTTGTGCTCTGAATTTTATTCTAACACAGAAGTAAAAGTAATAGAATCAAAAAAGCAATGGAGATTTTGTGACATTTTGAAAGCTGCTCTGAAAATCTATCATTTTAAAAAGATATTATGTCCCATCCAAAACCTGGTCCCCAAGGCCAACCCCAGAAAACAAGGCCAATGAAGAAATTGCTAAAGAACATAGTGCCTGTTTTCAATACTGACTGAGAAAGACAGGGGAAAAGTGCCACATAGCCAGTGAGTCTGGAAGATTTTAGAGTTTGAGGCTTCATCTGCAACACAGAAACTTAATTCAAGGGCTCCTTCTGGTTTCTGACCCCCACCACCAAAAAAAAAAAAAAAAACAAAAACACCAAACCCCCCTCCCCCCAAAAAAAAACCAACACCCAAATAAAACTTGTTTACTTCAAGAGTTTTTGGGCGTTCCCAAAGAACCAGATTTATTCATTTGCAGTGCTCCAAAGTTTCAGAAGAAAACTGGAAATGTGCCTGGTGCTGGATATAATCTCAAAGAATTTACAGTCAAATGGATGAGACAAATGTATTCCAGTTTTACAAATGTGAAACCAAAGCCTCAAATTACACAGAGTTAGAAATTCAATTTACATTCCTGAACCTGATTTGAAGCCTTACCTACAAATATCTCTGTCTTTTAATTGCACAAATTTACTTTATAATTTGCCTCATTTACAAAGGCTATTAAATTTTACACCTGAATATAAAAAACTGACACCTTTTAAAGAATTAATAGGAGAAAAAACAATGCAGTCTTGTGTCCAGTGCAGATTGCTACTGCTGAACTTCTGCTGAAGTTCACCAAGAGTTCTCTTGGCTAGGCACTAGTGCCAGCCAAGGGAAACTAAAGAGCATTCAGCTGGCTGAGGCCAGGATGAACTAATGTGCCATAACTGTGTGCTAGTATATCAAGACTTGTCCTCATTTAGACAACCCCTCTTACAAGAATGAACAATCTTGAACAGCGATATCTTGGTTATGAGAAGATTGAGAAGTAATGGCAGAGAAGAAGCAGAACCACAGGTGACATTAATACTGGCCATACATGCAGTGAAGCACTCTACAGTTGTTCTGTCCCTTCACCTGCATTGTGGGAACACAAAATAACTCTCATTTAAGTGCTCTTTAGGAACCTATATTCTTCCACAGAGCAAGATCTTGTTGGCTGCCATGTCTCACATGAACTGTGTAGGGCAGATGTTTTGCATTGCTGATGGAGTTTCCCTTACTCTGCTGTGTAATGTCACCCTGCTAATGAAAGAAAATGGAATAGCACTTTCTATTTAGGAATTCCAGGCTGGTATAGCCTTGAAAATCACGATGCCTCATTTTATTCCCTACTCTGACTGCAATAAGTTTTATATTGTTCCAATAAATTACATATATTTGAAGTGAGTGCTTGGCATAGATTTAGATCCTAATGGTTAGTGCACTATTTTCCTCTTGATACACCAGAGAGGCATGAAGTGACATCCTCATGGAAGTTTTGTTCTAACAAATTTCCAGACTTTAGCTAAGTATATGTAAAGGATGGATCTCAGCAGTTTGTTACTAACTGGGGATTGGTCCTGACTGTGAAGGATGTGAGCTTCCCTTGGGCTGCATTTGCTGTTAAGTATGCTCAAAGGGATTTGTTCTTACTGCAGAGCTCACAGATTAATCTGGTCCCTCCGAGGCACAGAGAAGATTTGAGCCAGGCCCTACTAGTCAAATAATGCATTCCACAGCTACATATCTTCTAATAGTCCCCAAAATCACATCTTCTGCAGAATTGATCATATGTTCTAGTTTTAGGCAGTCCTGCAAAGAGCAGGGAGTCGGACTCAATGATCCTTATGGGTCCCTTTGAACTTGATTTTAATTACAAATAAAGTATCTGATACATTAAGCATATTTCCTTGCTTATGAACCAGCTTTTATTTCTACCGATGTTTTTGTTCATAAATTGCTGCAAGCAGCTTGGACAAACAGGACCTGGACCATTTGCTTTGAATATTTGACATTTGTAATTTACACTGGGTGATTCCTACTTTAGATCAATAGTCAGACATTTGTCCTTCTTGATTAGATGATAAAATTTAAGGAGAGAAGATACAAATAGATAATGAATAATAACAGCTCTTTACATTAATATTGCATTACACATTACTTAGCCCCAAACCCAGACATTAACAAATCCAGTGTAATTGACAAACCACAGTTTAAGAGGCCAGCAGACATTGTCAAATGCAAGATGAGTGTAACCAAATTTCTTCCAAGTTCTTACACTGCAGCATCCAGACAGCTCTACCCTATACTGCCATGGTGTCTCTAAAAAAATAAGGTTATTTGTATACACAGTTGAGTTTTTTGTAAGGCACAGAGACACAGAATTGTAAGTCACATTTTTCCTATCTCTTTTCCTTTCACCTAAAAATTACACTCACTCAGTTTATTTCTACAGAAACTTCACTAAAGATTTTCCTTAAGTACCTTTTTGAATAAGGGCCAAAAATCATAAAATTAAGAACTTAGGACTACAGAAATAAAATTAATAAGCTAGTGTGCCTGGGGGAGCTTATAAGAAACCACCATAAAATAATAACAACAGTAATGATCTCATAAGAAAAGGGGGGGTGGTGTGCACATTTGTGTGTTTATATTTATATTCAGTTGCTCCTGGAAAAGCAACACAATGTAAGTCAGCACAGCATCTATGAAAATTATTTCTAGAAGACACAATAAAGACCATACCAAACATACTAATATAATAGCTGCTAGGAATAATTTCATGTATCAGGTACACTCTTTCTCACATCATGTGCTTGCAGGACTGATCACCCATGGCATGACTGGCTATGAGGGAGACTCTTGATGGTACAAAGGTACCATATAAAGTCAACTCCACATTCCTCTGGAGATGGTTAAAAACCTCTGACAGAGAAACTTATTAGGGCCTCTTTTATGCATAAAATAAACACACATAAAAATTTCAGGGTCCCGATCCAGAGTCCACCAAGACAGTGAAAATCTCCTTCTCTTTTGATGAGTGTGGCATTGCCTTTCCTTTTTCCTGTTGATTTGTTACCTCAGTCAAAGTCCAGCTCAACCCTTAAATTGTATGATGAAAACCCCAGCTTCATAAAACTTTTTCATGACTTCTAGAAATGAATTTTCTATTTAAAAATTGCAAGGTCTTGAAATAGTCACAACATGAGATGTTTGCATTCTGGTCTTTAGAGATCATGATTCAAATGTATTTACATCCTATTTTTAAGTGTTTCGCTCCAAAGACTTAAAAAATAATTCTGCTTTTGTTAATGAAAACAGATTCTCTTGCACAGACACTTGCTCCAAGGATCTAAGGCTTTAAGACAGACATATTTAATGAAAGTACAATGGTTAACTTGTGTTGTCTTAGCGTTAACTTCTATTAACTATGTTAAATAAGGCTGAGCCATAGATCTGTAGGAAATAGCATCATTAAACAGTAAATTTGGCATCAACTGATCTTCTAAGGAGTGAGAATATTTGTCAAGTCAAATCAACTCTTACAGACTGTTTTAGATACAAAAAAATGAAGAGGGAATGTCAGAAATGTCAAAACACTTCTCAATATTTTTTCAGGAACATCGACACCTTGTATCCTCATTTTCCAAATAAGACACTGATATTTTCTATTTGGAAAGGCATTTTTTCCTTACAAATTGAACTGAGATTCATAAAGAAGGTATAAGAAAGGCTTAAATAAACTGACAATTAAACACAAGGAATTACCTGAAGCCAGCTGGTCTTGGCATTGTTTTTTAAAACCAAAATCTTCAAATTCATTGTAACTAGCTTCCAGGAAACCCATAGCTTCTTAGCTGTGAGTAGTTTAAATTATTAAGAAGGATTTGCCTCCCTAAATTTGACTGCCAGTTTTGACAACGTTTCCTCAAGACCTTGAGTACATCACTCAACAATCTGTGCTTCACCTTCCTTTTCCATATACTTGAATTTCACTTGGATTGTATTGAAATCATCTCATGACAAGAATACCATTTACCAGTATGGATTGTCTTTTACTTATTAGTTTATCTGTGACAAGGCTGCCCTGTAATGTCATTGTCATCTTATTAACTGGGAAAGTAGAGTTTTACATGTATTTTTATCCTAGTATGGATTACAGCAGCTTGGTTGTTGTGGTTATTTCCATTCCTCTAAGTAATCAAGCGATTTTTGTAGCATGTTTCTAAGCACTCCTAAACTGTTCAGCTCACACTTGCCCCTTGATGTTTTCTTCAAAAATAATTTTATTTAACTTTGAAAAATAATAAAGAGAAAGGCTGTTGAATGCATAGTGCAGCGCATGATCCCTTCTCTGCTGGGTGAGGTCTCTTGACCGACCTACTGCATTCTCATTCTTTTTGCTTTCCTCTCAAGGAAATTAAGTGAGTTTCCACAACTGAGCTTTAACCACCAATAAAACACCAAGCCTCTGGCACAGACCATTACCAGCAAGGCAAAGCAGCTCACACAGTAGCAGGCTCTTGTGCCTAATCTGTGCTCTGGGACCTCTCAGAAGTTTTGCAGTATCAATTACTGGGGCTAAGCCATCAGGAAGGTATTTACGCACTGCAAGTTTCCAAATTCACCTGCCTTCTATGACACTTGGTGGTCACATGGGCTGCTGGGTGGCACGGGACAGGGACAACATGAAGCCTCTGCTCCCAGGGCACTTGTGAGGGATGCAGCCTTGCTGTAGGGCACAGCAGCAGCCCCAAGTAGTGCAATTTCTCAAGCATTTGATGATGACAAAAACTCTCTCTTCCAGCAACAAGCAAGGAGCAAAAATATTACACAATTCCCAGTATCTGTGGGTTTCATTTTGTAGCAAAAGGAAGAATTTGGCTCCTTAACCATAAGTCTCAAGGAAATTAAGTGAGTTTCCACAACTGAGCTTTAACCACCAATAAAACACCAAGCCTCTGGCACAGACCATTACCAGCAAGGCAAAGCAGCTCACACAGTAGCAGGCTCTTGTGCCTAATCTGTGCTCTGGGACCTCTCAGAAGTTTTGCAGTATCAATTACTGGGGCTAAGCCATCAGGAAGGTATTTACGCACTGCAAGTTTCCAAATTCACCTGCTTTCTATGACACTTGGTGGTCACATGGGCTGCTGGGTGGCACGGGACAGGGACAACATGAAGCCTCTGCTCCCAGGGCACTTGTGAGGGATGCAGCCTTGCTGTAGGGTACAGCAGCAGCCCCAAGTAGTGCAATTTCTCAAGCATTTGATGACAAAAACTCTCCCTTCCAGCAACAAGCAAGGAGCAAAAATATTACACAATTCCCAGTATCTGTGGGTTTCATTTTGTAGCAAAAGGAAGAATTTGGCTCCTTAACCATAAGAACCTGAACAAATGTGTTTATCTAAATTACACACAGGTTACTTTCTACAATGCAAATGATCTCCTGCCACATTTGCAGTGTTTCTAGGACCCATCCTATGCTGTCCTGCCTCAACTCCAAAATAAAACAGCCCAGAGACTAGTCTCTCTCACATCCCCATCATTAAACTCTTCCCAGCAGGATAGCCAAGACCAAATCATCACATGGCAATAGCTCCAGGCAGACACTGGGCTGCTCAGCAGAGCACCAGACTGCCCCAGCCAAAACCCACATCCAGCCCCTTGCTCTGGCTCCACCTCCTGTACTGCTACTGGGACACCTTGGGGGCACCAACAAACTTACCTGGAAGGGAAAGAGAGAATGCCACTGCTGCTGTCTCAAGGATGGGATGCTACATCACACACTCAAGGCCGCAGCCATTGCCTGTGGGAGAGGCAGACAGAGGGCCAGGGCACTGTCTGGACACCTCAGCACAATCTGTGCTCTGAAAATGAAGAGCCTCAGTACACATCCTACGGCCCCTCTGGAGTACAAAGCATGACAGCAATACTTCAAAAGCATAAAGGGATAAATCTTCAGCTGATGTGAATTTAATCAAACTATGGCAATGAGTACCAGGAGAGGGTATTGACTGTTGTGACCACACTCAAAATCACTCACACACAAATGAGAAACCAAGGTGAAACTCAGGTCACCTGTAGGACCTATTACCTCTTTGTGGAAAGCAGAGTAGCTACTACAGACTGAGTTCTGAAAGGCGATTTCATAGCTCAAAGACCATCTGTTTCATAATTTTCCAGTTTATGATACCAACAAATGGAAAAACACTACTTCCAAGCAGAAGTACATATGTCTTTTTGGGTATGTTTTTTGTTAAACACTTTAAGTTAGATGATGTTTGGTTGAGGATAATGGTTTATGTAACTTCATCATTTTTGTCCAATTCCAGCAATGATACCTTACAAATTCTTAACAGGACTCCAGAACAGGCATAGCTCTTTGCTGAACTGAAGTGGGATTTTATTCTCCATGAAAAGACAAGCAAATTATTGAATTTACAAAGCAACTTTCTATAATTCTTCCTGGAACAGAGGTCAGAAGAAGCATGAACTTCCTTTTCAATCTGAATCCACATTTCTTTTTTTTTTTAAGACTAGATCCAGATTTTTCTATTCCTTCCTGAAACAGTCAAAGAATTTCTTCTATCATCTCATTCTCTTACAGTGCAAATGATCTCCTGCCACATTTGCAGTGTTTCTAGGACCAGGAAAACCATCCTACGCTGTCCTGCCTCAACTCCAAAATAAAACAGAAAATAAAAAGTGTGTTTAACTCCATAAAATATGTGTTTAGCATGAAAATCCATAAATTTGACCAGACATTGTCACATTTGTTAATACCTCTTTCAGTGAAGGACCATGATTGTGGATGAGAGAATCTCTCCATGTTTCCAAATCATTAATACATATTTTTAACAGGATATTGTACTTTTTTATACAGACACTGTTTTATAAGGTGATACCCTCTGCAACAGTCATATAAACTTACTTTTAAAGACACACATTAAATTCCTGTTGAAATCTACAGCAAATCTGTGATTGAATTCTATGCTAAATGTTCAGCACCTGCCTCCCTTCGCTGCATGCCAGTATGGATAACCTTTCATTCATGTACTTAAAATGTATTTAAAAGGTTCCATACATGTTCTGATGATACCACAGAAGACTGATAATTAGTTCACATGCTACAGCTTTTCTTGGAACTCTAAAGCTGCACATTAGTATTTGCAGGCTTCTTGTTTGTCACTGCTAGGTACCACCACATCTGTCTTTATTCTTGCTGGGCTCTTCCTGCTATTATGATATCCAGATTTTCAACAAAAAAATACCTTGATTTTAAATAGATTAGAGGAAAAAATTTTATCAGTACTTTCAATGAAATAAGTTCATTTGAAACATGAAGTAGACCTAATCTTCAGAAAGTCCATCTCCCAGAAGAAAATCTTCCATCATTTTTTATGGCCCATTCCAGGCAAAATCCCAAAGAATTTGGTGGAAAGTCATCTTTTCTGACTCTAAGGTTTGCCCTCCATTGATTCAATAATACAGATGATCAAGCTGTCAGAGATGTCTGGGGAAACATGCACATTTGCTGTGGCAGAATGGCACAAGCAAGACACATTAACACCTATGCTGCTGCTACTGTGCACAATCCAGCAGAGAACATTCTTAAGCAAGAGGGATTTTTCTTTGGGGATTTTATTTGTCTAGGCTGGCTTAAAGAACATTTTCTCAGAGCATATGCCTCTTTTTATTCTTTTTTAAAATAGTCATTACCAGAGCAATATCTCTGCAAGAAAAATATATGGTACAAAAAATACATTTGAAAATTTGTTTTCTTTAGAAATCTGGTGTTCTCAAAAACTGATATTGATTTTTTTTTTTTAATTTATCTTGAGGAAGAAATGCTACATGCATTTTGACTGGTTATAAAAACCAAGCAAGAATGACTGCCAGATATTTGAAATGCACATCTTTTCCATTACACTAAGATGGATACTGCCCTCTGCTATAAATACAGGGTCTAGTAGCATTCCCATCAAAGTTAGGGGCAAATTTCCCATTGACTTTAACAGTGCAACAGAGGGCCTTTACAGAACAGACAGAGTACCTTTTTATTTCTGGATAGGAAATAGAAAAATGTGAGTACCAAAGTTTCTGATCAAAAAGAAAACAAACACACCTTATGGGCTTTTTAATAACTTTTTCCCCAATAAAAACCGTAAAGTTGGCCAGAAATTATTATATGTTTGAACAGAAGGCATACTTTCTTTCTAGCCAGGCATTATATCAATCTCTGAACAGAGAGATGTAATATAAAGTAATAAAGAGGAAATACAACATAAAGTAAGACTCAGATATATTAAATTGCTTAATGAAAACACAAGAAAAAGACTGAGTAGAAAATATGGTTTCCTTTATTGAGAAAAATTCCCCTTCAAAAGCTTAATCTATAATAACATTCATATTTCATGACTTATTTTTGGTTTTTTTTTGAAAATTATTAAATATCTTTAATGCATATAGATTGTCATCCTCTGCAACCTGGCCTGGCAGCATCCTGGACAGATTGCTCTCTGCTTACTCTGTTTCTCCTATGATGCTGACTGTTCTAAGCAGTCAGTTTTATTTCAGATAATTGTTGTCACTGACTTCTAGACAGTAAATATAAATACGTATTTGCAAATGTACCTGGGAAAAAGGAAATCCCATAAGATCATGCTGCTGATAATTTGGAGACGAGTTGAACACTTGTTAACACTTAACATTTTTATTCTCTTGTACTACAGAGAAGATTGAGGCTAGACAAACCACCAAGATTACTGTTTCCATATTTTTTTACCCTAATCCATTGTCCACAGGCTACTAAATATCTGGAGTATAGTGACCAGGATGGTACCCTCTGGGGATGAGGTGCTGGGCACAGAGCAGAAAAGGAGCAGGTGGCTCTCAGCCACACAAAGATCTTTAAAAGTTTGACCACTTCCAGATTAGCCCGTTTCTTCTCTATTTGTTCTGTGACCTGACATCAAGACAGCAATCCTTACATGTATAGGAGAACTGGTGTTTTGGACAGCAGATATCCAAAAAATGAGATCAAGGCCAACAGACAAAAGAGAAAGTTTGTGGAAGTTGAAGGTCTTTCCGGACTGGTACCTGATTTCTATCTGGGAGTCTTCCAGCATGGCATCTATGCTTAGGTTGTACCTAATCTTTGGCAACTGGTCCCCAGCTGATTAAAAAAAAAAAAAAAAAGCCTTTCATGCTGACAAAAGCTTCCACAGGGCGTAATCTGCAAACAGACAGATCTCCACATTTCCCCAGCGCAAACCACTGGAGATTAAACCCAAAACTCTTCTTCCCTTCATGATACCCATAAGTGTCTCTTGAGGGATTACTAAAAATTAGTGAATAACATCTGAGGCTCCTTTAACTGCACTTCATAAATAAGGGGCAGGAAAAAAACAGTGTATAGAGTGCAGTGTCTGGTTTGAGCTGCACCTAGGGCTGGCTGAGCAGCAGCAGGAAGGTGAGGGGGCTGGAGCCCCCCACATAGTGCAGATGCCACAAAACACCAGCTGTAGCATGGGACCAGCTTCTGGAGATGCTTTGGCTGGTTGTGCTGGCGTAAGGGAAGTCACAAAAAGTGGTCAGACAGACAGTAAAACACCACAGAGTACAGAAGTAATCTTATTTACATATCTGAGTTAAATCTGGCTAGTTTCTAGAGCATCACTATAGGCAGTGTGCACATATCATCTGGAGCATCATCTCCTTCCAATACAAACCTCTAGTGATGGTTTATAAACAGAAATGTGGTCAAGCTAGAAATAAGCTGTCACACAAAATGCTGACATCTCTAAATACCAAGAGTATCTGAGAGATATTTCTTTTCCTCATTAAAAATACTGCATTTGTTTTTCTCAGAGGAAGTAAAAATCACAAGAAAAATCAACATTACATTACCTAATCTTTCTCATTTTCATTTTTAATTCCCTCAGCATGGGGCTGAGATAGCTCTGCTCCTTTGCACCAAGCGCCATGACAACCAACAGACCCACCCGGTATCTGCACTGCCATTCAGCTTGTTACCTCAGGAAAAATGTACACACCAAATGCTCCAACTCCTTTTAAACCTATTAAATATAAATAACTAATATGATTTGACCTAGATAGCTGAATGTAATGTATCATAATATCCCACTATAAAAAAAGACTCATAGTTTAAATGCATTTATAAATGTTACAGAGACTAAGTAAAGTTGCTACAATGAGTTCATCAGTTTTATTATAAGAGAAGTTTTCCTTAAACAAAATGTTCTCAATATCAAAAACAGGAGCATAGCAATTCAAGAACTTAGATATTCATTGTATGCTATAATTATAAATTTCTATGAACAATGTAGTTAAAACATTTCATACATATGTACTTTTATAAATTATATACATCATAAATCTGGATAAATAATATGCTCAGAGAAAAAGTGTATTTTAAGTTGCCCTTAAAGATCTAGGTTTTGCATCTTATTGGAACCTAAAACTCAGAGGTAAAATACCACAGCTTTTAACTGTATTTGTCAAAAAAATAAGCTGTAGTTACATGCACACTCCAACACAAATAAGCAAAATAAATATATATTAGTTCTTTACCACTAACCATTACACAAACATCACTTATGAATAGGTGTATCCAACTCAACCATGTCTGGTGTTTCCCTTTCATCTTGTAGTTTATTGATATGCTAGAAATCCCATGTGATACCAAATGTCCAGTTTGCATTTGACATGCAAATACCAACAATATATCCAGTTTTACTTCTTGTCCTAATAAATTATGTTACCATTTTCACAGATAGTTTATTTAAATGTCCTAAATGTTATTTCTAAGAAGCACCATCATTCTGGCAGCTGGCCTTTGCAAGGGAAGGTAAGAGGGCTGTTAAGAAGGTAAAAGGGCTGTTAACATCAAGCTCACACTCTTTCAGCTGATGCAAGGCATGCATTTAATTAGCACATCTTTACCTCTGCCAAATTTAAATGATTGCATCTCTTGTTGATACAGGAAAAATGCCTAGCATTTGCACCCTTAACCTATAACTGCTTTAAAGATGAAGGGCTTGGAGTTGTTTGGCTGATCTCAACTTTATTCAGTTTAATTCTCATGTTCTCTAAACACTATTTTCCCATTCTACTACAGCTTTCTCCTCAAACATTTCTTCAGTCTTCTTCCCTTGTATCACTGAATTCCCTAAGCCTTTATTTTGTATTTTATTTAATTTTTGTCCCTTAAATGTCTCTCTAAATACTTAATTGCTTTTTCAGTTCCCCAGATAACATCCAGAGACGTTCAAACATTAATGGCCTTGCTTCCAGCTACTGACCAGCCTTATAAATCTGTTCACACACCACAACTCTCTTCATGAAAATTGGGTTCAACTCTGTCCTAAGCTTCAATACAAAATCTGTTTGAAATCTGCTGATTTAAACCAGTGTGCCACAAAAAACCACAGTTGCCAATGCAAACCACCCACCTTCATGACCCTAATGTTTTGACACATTTGAATCTGTCAGGAAGTGCAAAACAAATTAATTTCATTTGTAGCTGGGAGACAAATAAAATTCTTTTGGGTGGGGCTTGCCCCATAAACTAATTCCATTAGATTCAGCATTGCCTTTCATCTGGTACCACATCCATTCATCTTTTGCTCAGAAACAGGAAGAGGAGGCTGCTGCTTCTGCCATCCTTGATTCAGACCACATGAACCCCAGCTCAAAGAGGCACAAGTTGGCTTGAGGCTGGAATTTGGTCCACAGGAGATGACAAAATTACTTTTTTCTCTGCTTGAGATCAAACTACTTGCAGCAGAAGTGCAGCAGAAAGGACTGTAGAAAAACATAACTAAACTGCTTGTACATGTTGTCCTCTGCAATGTTCTACAATCTATCTTATTCTTATTTCTCTCCTTCATGACAGTCTAAGTGGGGAAAAAAAGATAAACATTTAGCTAACATGTGAGATCATCTCAATGATTTCTTATTGGGACCTTTTGTTTATTTGTTTACAGCTGTTACAAGAGAATTCCTTTTATTCAAGTATCACCTGGGTATGACTTCCAACAGAAAATATATTAACTGGAATTAAGTGTGAAAACTACCAGGTATGCAGAGCTGTGCTATAGAAATGTATTATCTGGTCACCTCCTGCATGTTACCCCATTTTTTTAAAGTTTAAATCAGCATCTGAAAGAGGAAATTGAGGGTAGAAGACTGAGAGGAAAAATATGAAAAAAAACAAAGTATCAAATAATCCCTGTTGAAGATATTTCTAAACAAAAAGATAACTGGAGAAATTAAGTCCCATATATGACTCAGAACTAATTGCACTTGACTATTTATGAAATATATATGAATTCTATGAGCATGAAGAGTGTTTCCAGCACGGGAGGAAGACTGACTGAATGATAAATAAGCACCATTAGCCACAGCCCTTGGGGACCCAAATCAAACAGATCATTACTCATATAAGAAGAAGAAGGTAAATAGGGTAGAAAATGTAAAAGTTTGACAAACTACAGGACTATGGTCTGACACTGCAGAGGATAAAAATCAAAAGCAAAAAAGGACAGTAAGTGATGTCAGGGGTAGAGAAATCAGCAGCACTACAGGCAGAGGTACATAGTTCTGGGAAATTTCTTATTTTGAAATGAACAGTGAACTGTTTTCGCTGAACCAGTGGCTATCAGCTCTGGAGTAGTGTTGCTTTTACAGGCAGGCAACATTTCTGTACTGGATTTCAACTGAGGGTCTTGGCAAAAAACAGTGTGGGTAACACAGGCGGATCCATTTTGGATGTGTTTGTGGAAGCACAGTTATACACAAGCCACACAAATTTCCCAAATCTTTCAGACCCAGGTGGACATTGTAGGAATCCAATGTGTGCCATGTTTGCATTTCAAACACTGATCATGTGCATCCTGCCCCCTTCTTCAGCAAATGCAATCCACAGGAAAACAAGATACCAACAGAGCTGTGTTCTTGCATTACAGCACACTAGTGTTAGGACTTTTCAATGCTTCTCTGCCTCTCACCTTCAACAAAGTCTTGAGTCTATCAGCAGGAAACCTGGTTTGGGGTTCAAAAGAGGGGACAAGGAGGTTTGGTATGGTATTTGCTATGTACAGTGCATGAGTGCGAAAGAAAAAATAGTAAATTTCTATCACATTTAAGGGTAAGGACTTTGGCATCTTTAATTTTCCTCCTCCCTCTATCACCTCTATAAAAGCAAGGCTGCTTTTAAATGTGTTATTTTTTGTCTTGTTTTTTCTTCATTTTCCATGCACTATTCCTCTGGCATTCTCTCTGTCACAAAAACCAATAGATACTAATATCATTACATGATATTAGGGGGTGTTAGGGGTGTTAGCTTTGCAATAACTTCTGAACACATAGACATTCAGTTTATAATTTGTCATGTATCTTTGACCAACTCTTTCCCCTTTCGCTCTCTTACATTCCTCCCAGGAATGTTAACCTCATGTTAAGACCAGACAATGCTGAGACACCATAATGCACATCTTTGTTTTATGTGAATCAAGTGGTCAGGAAAATGTCTTCTGTTCATACAAATATAAAATTACCTTTGCTAAATATTACATTCACTTGTACAAGACCTAGGAATAACAAAACTTGCTCCTTTGTTTGTGAGACAGATATACGTAACAACACTTCTACTCAAAATTCAACAACTAAACCCACTGTGACAGTAAGTTCTGACACATGGAAAATGGACCTCTTGTTTCATGGTATCTTTTCAGACTGCACTTCATATGCACTGCATTACAGGGAGCAGTTATGTTGCAAGAATATTGTAATACTCCCTTTTATAGCTATATTATGAAATAGCACAAAAGGAAAGGAAAATGCTTTTTCAGTAGACCACCAAGACAGTATTGCACTTCGAGAGCATAAATAGTCCAGACCAATGCAGCATTCAAAAATTGCTGCTCTGCACAGTCATGGGTTTTATTTAGATATTCAGAGCAAGGAATATTCTGCTATAAGAAATATAGATACCACTAGTTACTGGGAAAGAAGTCTTTTATTAATGTTTTTTAAAGCAGTTTTATGTGTCTCCAACATATCATTGACCTGATTTGCCATAAATCATTGCTGTTTCAACTACCTTGAAAACAGTAACAAAACCCAACAGAATGGTCAGTCAGTAACGAAGATACACACATTACCGCCTCACAAGTAGCTCAAGGCTGAAATTTAAATCAAAAGAGAAAATAATTAAAGCACTAGATTGGAATTGCTCATTTTAATGCTGCCTAACCCATCACAAATAATACAAAAATTCTCTTGTGATTTTGAAATCACTACACATTTTAAGTGAATGAAAGAGGTGATGAAACATTACAAGGAAAAAGAGACACAGGCACATATCTTTTTATATGATAGGAGAGTATTTGTACTATATCATTATCATTTGAGAGGAAAGAGAGGTATTTATCTGATGCATTGGATTTGATAAGGAGCAGAGAGGTGAATCTTCCTTCTGTGAATAGAAAACATAGATATATACAGATTTTTTTTAACTTACAGCTACAAATATACTGCATGCCTTCTCCTAATAGCTGGTGATGCAGTTTATAAGCTTCACCTCAGAGAGAGCAAATCTAATATCCCCAGTAAATGTTCAGGAATTTTGTAATGCTACCGACATAATGTATCTCGACAAATGTGACCTAGAGGCACTGCAGCATGGCAGATACAGTATGTGCACAGCCTCTGGCATGTGCAGGTGCCAAAGAGGAGAAGAAGCAAGAAAATCCTTTCCCTTTAGCACATTCACATCATTCCCATTTTCTGAAAGACAGGATAAGCACATACACCAGCTCCTACAATGTAGGGGAACAAAAAGGGTCCTTTAGCTGTAGCAGTAATGGGAGACTCTCTGTGTTTTTCTTTGCTTCAGGATTTGGAAGAGCTGTCTTGCAACTGAGGTCAAGATCGTAAGCCAGGTTAATACAAGTCTCCAAGTGTTAAGAAGTGAAGACTCCTGGAAAGTGGAGAGGAATTTTATCATACTCTTTCAAAATAAAATTCACTTGTGAGGCCTTTAGAGACTCTAGTGCTTCACTTCTTCAATATGGCTGCAAGTATTTCATCTTGTTTCTACAGAATGAAGAAGAACAGGTAGAGGTAATATACACAGATCCTTTACCTCTCAAGGTATTTAGAACAGATGAATTTGAAGTTTCCTTATTCATCCTCAGAGTCTGGAGTTGTCTAAGGAGTTCAATATTCACAGTTATGTATTTTTAAGCAAAACACTTAAAATTATATCAGTAGCATACATGCTGATGAGTGTTTTATGCTCTGTTTATATAAAAGCCCATTCAAGTAACTGTGTTTCAGCCTTTGGGAATGGCAAGAAGGGAGGCTTTACTTGATGAACTGCACAGAGTTACCACTGAGGAGTCCCTGCACACATCTCTAGCAATATAATTTTCATGTTCTTTCTTCAGCAGACAGCAGCATGGTCATTAGAGAATACAAGAAAGAGTTTTCCAAAGCTTAATAGGCTTCTGCCTTCTACATCTATCAGTACCTTGCCCACAAGTTTTTTTTACTTGACTGTGGACCCACCAGTATGGGTTTGATCTACTTTAGGTTTTCTAGTTTTTCCCACTTCTCATGTCCAAAGAGGATGCTTTCAAAGTCCTATCCTGTACAGCATCACCTGGAGTTCAAAATCCAAAGAGTTTTCAGCTGGTGCTTAATTTTACCCTCTCACTTCACCCCCCCCCCCCCCCCCCACCCCCCATCCAGAACCTCCCCTCCCACTAGGCAAGGATGACAAGTCCATCATCTTGCATATGTATGATTCTCAGCTGAATTCCGTCTTTGGCAATCAGACTGTGGTAAATAAAAGGTATGGCCTAAAGAGGATTCTGCTTTGGTTCTCATTTGCTTGTAAAGCAGAAAAGAAAAAAAGGGATGATTCTTCTCTTTTTGCAAGAGATGGGTATCAAAAGAAATAATTTAGTGTTGAAATTCTGTATCTACCAATCTGGTATCTTTTCTAAAACAGACTGTTCTGCAATACGCTCATGTAATCCAATTATATGATTGGTTTTATCTTTTTATGTGCATTTCTTTCTTCCCGATGGCAAACTAATCATTAGACTGTGCACTTGTGCAAAGCAACCTCTTGGACAAATTCTACTTGAGAGCTTTACCAAATTATAGTTGTATTTTAATAAGCCCATGATCCAACAGACAACAAAGTAAACAGGAAAACCTCTGCTGGAGCCAGACTCTCTCTGGGTTTTTCAGCTGTTTCTGTATGTAAAATGATTAGTACATGTTTACATATTTATGCATGGGGGAGAACAAGTTCAGATTTAACTGTCAATATTATATGTGCATACCACAGCACCCAATTTGTTGTTATTTAAAAAAACTAATAAACAAGGCTTTGTGAGTTTACTTTTCATTAGAAAAACTCAATAAACACAAGTGCTGGCTTTCTTCTGATCTGCTCTCAGCATGTAACCTCAACATAACTTATTCTACCCAGTGAAAATTTTCACTGCTTATCAGTTTAAAATTGATCCCTCTTTTCTTGTTTACTGTTGCAATAATGGGTCTGCAGCTGAAAGAAAAGAGGTTTATTCTTATAAATAAAAGAAATACAGTCATATTCATGTTAACATATTTCCCTGGTATTGTAGAGTTATAAAAATGGAGAAAGGGGAAGAGGGTTGCCCTTGTGCAAATTTCTGTTAAATAGATGAAACACGTCCATGAAGTATGGCTTTCTAGTTCTGGCAGCTTCTGCCTGCCTTTATTCCACTTATATTTTACTAAGTAAAATTGTCTTCTACTACACCTCTCTGTCTTGGTAAAGCAATATCCTGCGAGTCAAAACATTAAGTATTGCTGAAGTCATTGGTATGTCAAGGTATTCAACACCTCATTTAAACTCTGATCCAAAATATACTGAGATAACTGATGCATTCCTCTTACCAGAGTACAATCACATCACAATCACCTTGGCAGGCTCTTTTTCCACCAGGTATTCTGTAATGCTCTACACCATTTGCACTGAACTCAACTGTTCAGAAATCGTGGTGTTGACATGCGGCTAGGAAATTCCTTCATACCCAAGGAGTGCACAACTGCATACTGCTGGCTAAGGCCATGTACCCTTAAAGTCAAAGATGACTCTTCCAGCAATACGAAGGGGAGCAGAAATGGTTCCTTTGGTTGACATATCCTGGCCTGCAAAACCAACTGTATCTGTAAGCTGCTAAAGTTGAAATCTTCAGAGGAAAAACAGATTTGTGTCACATGTTCCAGCACAGTCATAAAAAATTTTCACCTACTCAAGTGAGTTCCAGATGTCCTTCTCCAAAAATACCTCTTCTACTCTTTTGTCAACTTTTCTAAATATCTGGCTTATCTAAATTCACGATAGATAAAACAAAAGAAAATTAAAGAACTGCATTAGAAAGGGTAGTCCCATCCTTTTAAGCATTGATGCTTATTTTATGGGAGTCCAGCAGAGATCATATGAGGGACAGTGACTTCTTTTTATACTTTTATCCCTCCATTCTCTCCCTTCTCCAGCAGTGACATAGTCTCAGAGGATAAAGGCTGTAGTTGGAATAGCTCTAAGGAGCCTTGCTCATCCCCTGAGTTGCAGTCCATGATGTAGAATGGTCAAAAGCAGATGTAGAATGTTCAAAAGTAATTGAACAAGCAACTTGTCTCTAATGATACCCAGAACCTTGAGGACAGGCAGTTCCACCTGGACATGTTGGTCTAGTAAAGTACTTGTCTCCTGCTCCATCTGTGTAACCTTATCTACATGGTGAAAAACAATAGGGCTAAGCTGAGCTTACCACCTTACCCATTGAGAACTGCTGACTATTGAATGCCTAATATCACAACCCTAACAGTGTGGAAAGGGTTTTGATACTTAAAAAGTCTTCCCAAAGGTATTTGATTAAGTAGGTCAGTCCTTTGCCTAGTCAACACAGCTCCTTCACTTTACCATTAGGCTGCAGTTTCAAGCAGTGCTTTCCCATTTAAATTATCTGTCTGCATTCGGGTAACAAATAAATACATGTGGCCTTTTACATCGTTGGTTTGGCCTTGCAAGTACAAGTTGGTACCCAGCCTCAACTCTCACTGAGATAACCTGTGCTGAAGATCTCCAACATCTCTCTTACAACATCTCGCAAATCATGCTTAGAGCTTTCCTATAATCCTTTTCCTCCTTGGTTGCCTACATCTTCCAACCCATCCGTTTTCAAAGTGATACCTCTGAGGGGAAGTGAAGGTTTGCTCAACTGTTACATCTTGCTTCTGCCCAACTGCCACTTTACTGCATAACTTCTATTTTGCTGCATTCTCCAGCAGTCAAAAAAACTTAGTTAAAAAAGGAAGCTCCTCTCTACAGTCCAGGTGGTTGACATTGGTTTTAGTTTCCTTTCCCATATCTTAGGATTTAGTAATCAAATTTCTACAGAAGATCTATCCAACAGAACTTGAGATTTTAGTTTATTTTGAAAAATCAAGTGCATTTTATATTTACTTTTCTATTATTTTGATATACCTTTTCATTCAAACACTCTTGTTTTCATTTTCTGCACTATATATATTCTTTTGTTCCCATCACCCAAGTAGCTGTTTAATGGTCAGCTCCAAATTAGCATTTGTTTGATCTCAGGTGTCTTTCTGCCTAAAGAATTAGTGGTGCTTTTGATAATATATACTCCAAAGGTATGTTGTTTTGAACAACTCTTTTGACCTACTTGTTTCCATAATGTTTGAGGTTTCTGTCAATGTGATTTCTCTTTATCATTTTTCTTTCCTTCCCTTTACCAGAGGCTGATTTTCTTCTAACAACCTATTTCAATTCAGTAAAACTCCCTTTATTTTTTAATTTTCTTAGGTTATTGAAGTCCCCAGATTCCAAAAACATTAATTTTACATTTTGTCAAATAGAAGGAAGTTCAGTAGATTCAAACAGAACCAGACTGAATAATCTTACCTATGTAATGTCCTTTTTCCTTCACTTTGAAAAATTCAGCAACTGTAGATGAAATTCCTGTTCCTGTGACAGGCTGAAATGAAAATTAGAGTAAGCTTTATTTCATTAGATATAAAATATAAAACTCTCTGTCACTTAAAAAAAAAAAAATCATACTGCATTATATAAGTAACATGCAGACAGTCCTGATCCATCTAGTAGGCATTTTATTTTACAAAGACCCCAATCTTGCAATCCAATCTGAACAGAAGAGCCCTTTCACTTCCACTGAAAGCCAGTGAATCTATTAGGCACCAGGCTTATAGTGGTGTTCTGGCACTTTAAAATGCAGACAGGCTCATAACAAAATCTTTTTTAAAAGTTACAGAAAATGAATTCTCACTCCAGCCCATTTCTGTGTCTATAACATAACCCATTATGTTTTAGATGAAACAGAGAAAAAAAATTGAAACATAATTTTGGTTTACATTAAAAAAAAAAAAGCCAAAAAAACCCAGAGACTGAAATTTCTTTCCCATGGAACAAGAAAAGGATAATTTAGAGAATGTTTGTTTTAAAGACCTTTGAATTTCATCTCTCTGAACTCTGTCATGTGTTCAGAGATGTGGTGGGTACTGCATCATTTCCACTTCCAAACAATACCAACTGCAGGTGCTCACAAAGAGGTAAAAGACTTCATTTTGCATCTGCACATACAATCCTTGCACCACTAAAGAACCAAGACTGGGATTGCTAAATTCAGATTTTTAAAATGAGACTATTTTGTTGAAAAGCAGAATAGCTTCATAGTCAATATAACATGCTTTTAATCACAGAATCATAGAATGGGTTGGGTTGAAAGGGACCTGAAAGAGCATCTATTCCAATCCCCCTGCCATGGGCAGGGACAGCCTTTACTAGACCAGTTTACTCAGAGCTCCATCCAACCTGGCCTTGAACACTTCCAGAGATAGGGCATTCACAACTTAATAATTATATAGTATTACAAATACACCAAAAATGCAATTATCATATTTTAATTATTACACTGAGTTTGAAGATTTACTTTCCAGGCAATTTCTCAGAGATGACTGCCTTTGTCTTAAAGAGTAACAACACTTTCAAATTACTTTTTGTAGAATATGATAAAAACTTCACTAAATTTTAGCCAACATTGGAGAAAAACCAAACTGAGAACCGGTAGTTTCAATATGAATGAAAGGCTCTTTAGAATTAAAATACATTTGAATGTTTGGCTGTATATGACACCATCTATTCCAACTAGAAAGACCATAAATGGATATGTAATGATATATTATTTTTAATAATCCCTTACCAAATACAGAAAGGTTTCTGTAAATATCATAGTGACTTTTTCTTGGAAAGAACAAATGTTTAGGAAATGACTGCAAACTAAACTAACAAGTACAGACACAGAATAAGAACTCCTGAGATATCTCAAGCTGATTTTATAAATCAGTCTGTAATTTACAGAGTGAGTTTATGAAGTTGATAAATTAGCATTCCAGGATCTCACTGGAAATCTCCTTTCCTCTACCATTATCCTCAGCATTAGCTCAGAGGCCTTTAAGAAGACCTCCTGCCCTGCAGACACAGTGCAGTGATCCCAGCCATGCAGTTGAGAACTGAGCAAGCTCAGCAGCTCTTGACTAAACCACTGCCTGAATCTGTAATTGTTAGTGTTTCACAGGTGCCCACACTGAGCAAGGTCTGGCTTGTTTCATAAGTGCTTGGTATCTACACTAAAACAAATAAAGAGAAACTTCAAAATAAAGAGAAAATTATGCATCTTTGTGGCATAACTCCATCACACTTTTACAATGGTTTTGAACATTTATTACTTGAAATTAGGAATTAAGGAGGGGAAAGGGCAGAAATTGTTATCACAAACTGTCGTGGAGAGGAAACTGATTACAAACATTTGAGAAGTCTTTCTGAACAAGACAATTTTATCCATACAAATTGTCATAATTAGATATTCATTACCTCTCCCCACCACTGCTGAACATGCTAAAACTGCAATGGTTAAGGCTATGAAGAATTGGTCATTCCACGTTCATATGGACTTTTACTATCTCTTTGTAACTGATTCAGGATGTTTTCTGATTTGTACTTAAAAAAAAAAAAAAAGTTTAAACTGCTTGACAAATATTTCAGTGTCCCTATACAGTTCACTGCTGCCACTTGTTTGGAAAAATGAAAGGTAAGTTGAAAAATGCACCTTTTCCATTTTCATCTCTAATTGAATTCTCTCTTGACCCCCTTATTCCCCATGGCTGTATTTCAGGTTTTGATGATAAGAAAAAGAATTTTGTATTTGGATAATACAATTTTCTCACTTGCCTTCAGCGACCTTCAGCTCAATTTCCTCTCCCCAGAGACACTGTATATTATAGAATTGAATCAAATTCCTTATTCATAGAAAAAAAGTTCCAATTTAATCTGAATATTCAGCATTTTACACTGGTCAGGGTGATGGATGGCAAATTGAAATGCTTTTGGTTCAGGTAATCAAATGGTAGAATTCAGTCTTGTATTGAAAAAAATAATGAAGTCTATTCAATATTCTCATAAGGTGCAAAAAATGCACATTACATGGTAGAACTGGGGTTTTTTCTTATTATCTAACCAATAACATCTCCACCGCAAAAAGTATAGTAAAACATTAAGAATTTATGTAGGTTAGAAGATGTGAAAAGCAGCCACCTTTGGGGGAAATGCAGGCATCATTGTAAGAGTGCTCAGATGAACGAGTACAAAACTGGGGGAAAAACAGACCTGCTCTCAGTATGTGCCTGCAATGTTCAGTCGTGGGTTACTGAAGCATTTTAATATGTCTTAAATGCTTTTTGAGAAAGAAACACAGCACTTTTAATCACTTCAAGTTGTTTGATATACTAAACCACTGCAATGTTTCATTTCCATCCCTGAAAGTTTTGTCAAATAATGTCATCAGATATCTCATTATTTCCAAAGGACTATCATTTAATTTTGGAAAATCCTCTTGCTACTTGTGAAGTTCGACCCCAAAACAACAACTGATTTGAACAACGCCGGCTTGGCACCACACTATTGATGAAACTTAGTTGGACATTTGGGCTTGGACAAGATGTCTCCAGGAAGAGTATAATGATACTGCATAAATTCAGTTTGGTTTAAAAATTCCATCAATAGTTACCTTCCTCCCTTCTAGAGGTGCATGGAATTATGCTGTTTGGTTTTCAAATACTGTATTCCAATTATTTATTTTCTCATTATTTGGAGTATTTAAACCACAAGGAATGCCTAAATGTACCACTAACACTTAATTAAAAATGTGATGCAGCAACCTAAATGTTAAGGCACTGTGCTAAAAATAAGTCCTGGGCTGCCCTTACTGACTGTACTAGAGTTTGTGCCTTCTCTATGTTTCTGCTCTCAAACACATGAACCTGGTGCACAGGCATTATCCAGGACAGCAGGATGAAGGGAACTCCTGTTCAGATAAACTTCCCCATACCTGGCAGTCACACCTTCAGAACTGGGGAAGAACATTTTTCATCAATTTTCCTTCCTCCACACAAGTAAGCAGTGCTCAGACTTGATCTTCCCCTGGGGAAAGACAGAGCTCTGCATGATGCTGGGCATGCTCACAGGGAATTTATGTTTTCTAAGTAACCTATGAGTGGAGTTTGCCTTATCAGCTTTTGCAGCTTCACAGCCACAGGGTAAAGATGGCCTGTGAGGCAAGTGGGAAAAGTATGCACAGAAGCACTCTGAGGAGCAGGATAAGTGCTCAGACTATCAAGGAAATGGCTATTTTTTTAGAAATACTTACAAGTTAAAGCTCTTAATGTTGAACTAACTCTTAAATTAAGAGATATTGACAGAAAATGGTGAATGCTAGCAAGAACCTGTGACCCACCAGCAGTTGTGGAGAGAAGAGCTGGACCTAAGAAGACACACAAATATATTCATTTCAGTCAAGCCCCAGATTAAAAAAAAAAAATTACATTTTTTCAACTTTTCCCATAAGAGCAATTTAGGAACCAAACATTACATGCACCACCGTATGGTCTAAGGGTGGTTCTGCAATGGAAGCCACTAACAGGTACATGGATGAACAAGAAAATAAGAGCCAAAGTACTCTTCCCAGGTCCCTTACATCTTCAGGAGTTGCAGGAATATAAATAATTAAAATGCACTATTTTATAAGTAATAGTTAATAGATACCAATTAGATACACAAAGTTTGGAGTGTGTTATATAACCAGAAACACAAAAATTAATTTCAGATATCATAGAAAAGGATTTAAGCACGTGATTTTCAAATAATTCAAGTAGAAGCTTGTCCTCTGTCCTGAACAGGATGGAAAACAAGTGCATAGTTGTGACTAATCTATTATCTGCATTTCAAGGTCCAGAACTAAGGACATTTTCTGCATGAGTTTACTTCTGCTGACTTATTTGGAATGTCTTCTGTGAACACATCTATGGGTATATTAGAAGTGCAAGACACATGTGACAGCAATTTTTACTACACAGTATAAAGGAAAATTAGCAAAAATACTTTAATTTTGTTGAAAAGTTGCATTCCAATCTTGTTCCTTGCAGAAGAGTTCTTGGTAGCAGTCCTTGCAGAAGGGCTGAGTCAGGACAGTCAAGCTATGTGAGGAAGTGCTTAAAAGTCAGGAAACAGCAGCACTGAAATACTGATACAAACTAGTTTCATGTTACCATGGGGACTATTCCCAAAGGCCATATTAGCCTATGGCCACTAAGCCCCATGGTGGAACTTTCATAACCAAGGGATACCAACAACCAAGGCTCTTCTGGAGGGCAGTTCAGATCAGGAAACCAGCTCCAGCCCAGAGGAGTCTGCATCACCCAGATAAATTTAGCCACTGTGAATATTCTTCATACATTCAAATTACATTCTTTAGCTGCAATTATTTTGCCCAGGATCATCTGGAACATTATTCAAGCTTTGCCTTCTTCCAGTGTGCACTTTTCTCATTTCCATAATAGTCCCATATTGGATCTATAACTTGGCAGTTGCTGATTGCTGTCACATTCACTTCTTTTTTCAGCTGGTAGTATTAAAAGGTAAATGTTAATTACAGGGACTATTTCTCTAACCTTGTCTCTGGGACAGAATATTTAGTTGGGAACAGTATTGTTCATCACAGCTGCAGCCTATCTCCTAAATGCTTCTTAAAAGCCAGACTCCTTGTCTGCTGGATATGCTGCCTCACTGAGGACTGGGGAAGTAAAGCAGCTCAGACAGCCATTGTTAGTGTCCCTCCAGTGCTCCTCTCTGACCAAAGGACAAACATGGTTGTGACAGTGTGCAAAATACTCTGGCCCAGCACGCAAGAGGCTTTTGTTCTTGGTCTGTGAGCTAACCCCAGTGAGCCTGGAGAGGAGCAGAGGTTCCCATGTTAGCTGGCACAGCATGCCTGAGCTGCTGATACGCTCTGAATGTCTGCCAGCTTGGGTAGCAATTTAATAAAGCAGCTGAAGCTAATGCCATTTTTTGGCACCACATAAAAGAGTTTGTTGTAGGGTCACATATATGCATATAAAGGGTCATGTACCAGCAAATTTTCAGGAAATAGTAGACATGCACATTATTAGACTGAATTGCTGTCTGGCTCCAATATCTAAAATATGTAGCCAACTCTTAACCCTACGTCTCAGCATTCTGATGCACTTAAATCAGAAAAACGTGTAGGGTTTCTGTGTCTTAAGTGAAGTTTCTAGAGTAGGAGAAAAATACCAAGAAAGTAGCACCAGATTCTATACAAAAATACTTTAAGAGCAATGCCGCTGGAATTAGTGCCACTACTGACATAATATTTTGATTATTAAACATTTTTCAAAATCTGAGATTGCCTCTAAAACCTTGATTTTAAAGAAATTAATCTGGGGCTCTTTTTTTTAATTAGGATTTTTTAACCAATAATTTTGTATTTCCAATACTTTCTTTGCAACTACAAGGACTCCTTTTAATGTGCATGTTTAATGGAAGATAACATTATTACATAATCATGGGACTCTGGAGCTTTATAAGAAAAACACTAAATCTTATTAAACTTGTGATAAAATTATTGGTGTTGGCAACCTTGCAGACATATGCCTAGAGCTGCACAGTGTTTTCCTCCTCTAACTACTGTAACTAAAAGGACTTTAATGAGAGCAAAAGAATGTGGCTCTGTCTGCCCAGAATCTTTTGGAATTTTCACTTTTCCCTAATGAAAATGAAAACAAATACTTTGCTTTTTTTTTTCCTGTAAGCTTTTACGGACATCTGAACTGACTTTCATAATGAAGAAGGATTAAGCAAACTCAGGAAAATTATAAATGTGGTTTGTATTAGTGTACTAATTAGCTCATAAATTTAGAAATAGTTAATCTTTTAGTTTTGCTGAATGAAAATAGTGGTCAAATCACAGATCAGATCTTGTAAATGGAGTAATGCAGCAGTGAATTAAACCCCCCAGAGCATAGGTGTCTGATCTCATAGCATTATGAAAACTGGAAATCTTGCTACTGACTTTGAGGAGCACAAGGTGAATTTAGTCAAAGTTGTAAAACATTACTCAAGCAGCAGATACTTAGCAAATAATAATAAAAACAATGTGATTTATTAGGTGTGTACTTCTCATTGTATTGTAATCCAACAACTAACTATATTAATTTAGTTCCGTGAGCTAATTAGAGCAGTGGTAGCTGGCAAAATTCTGTGGTTTACTGCAGTTTCTATTTATTGCATGTATTTATGTACACGGATATTCAAAAGACCCTGCCCTATAAATATTCATGCTATTACAGAAACAATTGTGGATACCAAGTAATAAAAATATACTTGTCCCTTACATGATTTATATGTCTTTAGAACTGCCAAAGTAGAAAAAGAGTAGAGGCGTTGTTTTACACTGCCCCATTGATAATCTAATGAAGACTGCTCTGATGAAACAAAGTAAAGTAGATTCCATCCCAAAACAAGTTTAGGTCTCAGTTCTTCAGACTGGGTCCTAGCCAGGTGATGGAGATGCAAGAGCCAAGCACCTGGGCATGGTAGCAGACAAGTAGCTGGCAGACATTACAGGCTGCTGGATACAAGAGCTCAGAGTCTTCTCTCTCCTTTAATGACTGCACCAGGACAAGGTTAGAAGAGAACTGGGCTCAGTAACACTCGACGTGGAGAATGAATGGACTCCCATTCTCACACCCCATAAACATCCTCACACACACCTTGTTAAACACCACCCCAGAGACTGCATTTCAAGCAGTTTTCCATAAACTCCATGTGACCTGGATACAATGCTAGATAAAACTATTGGATAAAATGCAGCACTAGAAGTATGTGAACCTGGGATTAGAAGATCAGGGTGACTTAATGCAGAACCAGCCTTCACATCTGGACTGCTGTAAACATCATTCAGTTCAAGGCCCCTGTGGAAAAAAAACCAACACACGAACAGTAATTCAGTAGAATGTATAAGAACTGCTCATTGCTAGAGCCCTGCAGTGATATGCAGTAGGAATTAATCTAAAAACATGATGGCAAACAACTGCTGAATCAATTTTCTTCTTTGGCTTGTAGTGCACCTGCTCTTACAGTATCAACATTTTATACTCTATTTTTTTTTTTTTTTTTCTTGCAGAGATGTAATACTCCTGCTTTAAACCAACTGCTCAGGTAAGGAGAGAACCAGTGACAAGGCCTTATTCTAACTACATGGTGCATGTGATAAGGAGGAAACAAAATGTGTCTGCAAGTACAGGATGTTTAAATGCCTCTACTCATGACACAAGCTGGCAGTTTACAAAATAATTTGTAATTAAATCTTTTATTTGTTCTTAAGGAGTTGTGCACCAGCAAGCTATTAAGCAGATCCTATATTACTGCAGTATTCTACCTCAAAGGTGGTAGGAGACAGAGAAAATTCAAGCCTCCCATCTCAATATTAGGCTCTTCAGAGAACATTGCTGGCTGCCAAACATGTGCACCAAGTCAGCATTGTTGACATATTTTTGCCTGCTTATGATGCTACTTCTGGAGGCCATGTGACCTATAGTTCACCATTCCAGGTCTATTTTTGGTAAGCTGCTGCAAGAAAGGATGGAGTGGTATGGTTAGCTGGTATGAGCACACAGTTCAATGGATTACCAGTTACTACAATTTTCTTAATATTTATCTTCATTTTAAATGATGCAGCATAATAAGGCATGCATCTCTTCATTCCCCCACAAATTAGTACCAGGACTAGGAATCCAAGTGACAGTATGTTAGACTTTATCCTTCACTTAGTGGAAAGTAACATTTACACTCCCCTGAAGTTCCTCTGACTACATACCATAAGCAGGTTTACAAGGGACATCACTTTGGCAGCACAACCTCAATGAACCCATCTGGCCAAAATTTTCAATTACAACAATTTAAATAAAAGTGACTGGTTTGTCAGAGGCACTCAGCACACCTGCTTCCAACTAAATTAGCACATTAGGAAATCAGGACGCAGTAATTTTAGTGCTTATATATAGGTTAGAACTGGACTTCACATGCCTAAATTTCAAAGCTGTGAAATATGTCAGTAAAAGCATTATAAAAACATTATAAAAGCAAAAGCCTAATCAAAATGCAATATTGCCCTTAAAGCAGCATTCAAAAGAGGTACTGTAGTTCTCTTTCCTGAGTGACGAGCTATCATGGTTTAACCCCAGCCATCAACCAAATACCACACAGCTGCTCACTCATTCTCCCACCAGCAGGATCAAGGAGAGAATCGGAAAGGTAAAAGTGAGAAAACTCATGGGTTGAGATAAGCACAGTTTAAGAGGAAAGGCAAAAGCTATGCACACAAGCAAAACAAAACAATGACATTAATTCACTGCTTCCATGGGCAGGCAGGTGTTCAGTGATCTCCAGGAGAGCAGGGCTCCATCATACCGAACAGTGACTTGAGAAGACAAGAATCATCACTCCAAACATCCCCCTCTTCCTCCTTCTTCCCCCCTCTTTATATACTGATCATGATGTCATATAGTCTGAAATATCCCTTTGGTCTGTTGGGGTCAGCTGTCCTGGCTCACAATCTCCCATGCATCCACAGTCTCCTCATCAGCATGGCAGTAGGAAAAGAAGAAAAGGCTTTGGCTCTGCGTAAGCCCTGCTCAGCAATACCAAAAACATTTCTCCATTACCAACCCCATGTTCAACACAAATCCAAAGCAAGCTCCATACCAGCTCCTGTGAAGAAAGTTAACCCTACCTCAGATAAACTAGCACAAAGGCACATGAAAAGCTCCAGAATAAGGACTCAGAAAGCTTGTGCAGTGAATTGTATTTTGATCTCAGGCACGTGTTCCACCTCAAACTGCCACTCTGTTTAAGGACGATAACTCTGCTTTTGAGACTGGATGAGAGTACATCTGACACAGCCCTGTGCAAGCACGTAAATATAATACTCCAAAAGCATTTATCCTTTAGACACATTTATGCTTAACTTTAGACTTCTAAAATGTGGTTATGTATACCTCAAATACTGATTGAGATTCTTATTAAGTAGTGGAGAGGAACACTTTTAAGTCCTGTTACAGCTGGTCTAGATTATATGTCTACCTCTGGATAACATTTATCAGGCCTTAGAAATGTTGCATTAGTACAGAGAAATTGGAGACACCTCTTTATTGCCTGTATGTCTAAGTTGTACAGACTCAAGGATATCAGAAAGAAGCTCAGCTGTCACTGCAAAATTCTGCTTAGGAATGAAAATATTGCTTATGAACACCACTGCCCTGTGTCACTGTACACAATGACAAATAAAGGCAAAGGAAGACTTTGATGTTTAGCCAGGAACATACATTGGCAGTACTGCTAACATCACACTTGCTGAGTAAACACTAGTGAAGCAAGGTCAGAAAGGAGCTGTAGGCAACAGCCAACAAGAGCTGGATGTGGCTCTTCAGTTTCTGCACCGGGGTTAGTACCTCCACACACACATGGAGGGAGGTACTGTGCTGCACGGGTACACCAGCATGGTGTACTAACACCACTGCACTGGGCTGTTAGGCCCAAGCATTCCTGCTATGAATTGGAATTAATTAATTATTGCTCAGATTACATCAATGCACCACTCTCTTGCACTTATTAAACAAATGCCTTACCTAAAGCATAGTCTGTGTCTTTTACAGAAATGCCAAGTGTGACTCCATCACTAAACTTTCAGGTATCAGTTGGATATTGCATGCTCAGTACTTTAATATTTAATAATTATTCAGTGGATTTTTAAAGGAGACCATCTTTAAACCAGATGGATAAATTTCATAAAAATGGTAAGACACTAGAACAGATTTTTGTTTTCCATACATTGAAAGCAATGTAAAAAAGGTTCAGCTTCTGTACTCACTGTCAAGCGAGAACAAGGAAATAGCAGTCAAAAAGGATTTCAAGTTTCAATTCTTGGTGGAAGATCTGAATAAATAGGTTCAATTTAGGTATTTCTCCACTTTTGGCCAAGTTTGAGCCCCTGTATCTCTATAAAAACACACCCTTACCACTAGATACACTGCTGAGTAGACCTGTTTCATTCAGACACAAGTTCAAAACATCTGTCTCAATTGCAGTACTGGTACAACCTGATGAGGATGCCCAAAGTGTACTCCGCTTAATAGAAGGCACGTGGAATTGATTCCTCTCTCACACCAATGTTATCCATGACACAGTCTAATGAAGCCAGAGCTAGAATTGCTTTGAATCTACACTAGCATGCATGAGAGAACACTATGACTGTGTGCATCTCTCAGAGAATTTTTTTTTTCATTTCTTTTTTTCTTATTTCTAATGTTCCTCTGGGAGATCTCATTGCCAGTTTCAACAAAGGGCATCATCTCTTTGCAGATGATATCCAACTCTACAACTCTGTCAAGTCAATCTCTGATCCCCTTCTTCCCACCTGTCTTCAACATGTCAATCAACAGATGGCTACACCATCACTAAGGAATGCTTCAAAGGCATTCAAAATGTTTTAAAAGTCCTCTTTGTTCCATGTCTCTTGCTCTGCTATCAGTCTTCTTAATTCAGCCCTTCAGTTCTCCGCCAAAAATCTTGCTGCCATCCATAACACAGGGTTTTAAATTTCTTTTCTCTACTTAAAAGCTACTTCCATATTATATACAGATTTATCCATACTTTGACATCTGCTTCCGCTGTGTTATGTTGAATGTTCTACTCCAGTTTAAAAAAATGCCATTTTGTCCACTGTGGCTTTGCAAAATCGTATTTTCTAACTTCACCAACCAATGGGCAGGAAACAGAATACTACCCTACTTCAAAAAGTGGAGACTCCCTCAGGAACTTTCAACGTCTTCTTAAGTGCAGAATCTCATTTTAAGATTTGTGAAAATATATTTCAGTGTCTACAGCTGGAAGCTAAAGCCTTCTGATGTACTCAGAAGAGTAATACTGGGTTTTGCCAGATGACAGTTATTATCAAAATATCATTCTGGTATTACCTAAATGTAATTGTGTTGGACTGTACCAGATTTCTCTCACAACATCTTGGCTTTTGCTTCTTCTAAGCCCTTTCTTATCTCTGTGTCCTCTCTACAAGCTTCCAAAATTGAGAAAGCAAGCCCATTCCTTCACTTACCCTATTTTACTCTTGCCTACATTTTCAAGTCTTCCCTCCAAACCACGGTGTCATCTTCAGTACAGCTGCATTTCCACAGAATTAATGTTCCAACAATTTGTAATAATACCCTGTCATAAATCTGTAGTGTCTTTGCTGGTAAAGGAATTGGCAGAATGTAAAATGGATTAATAAAAGTGAAGCGTAGCCACATGAGGAAAAATCAGTGCAGTGGAAGTAGGGAATCTGATATAAAAATACCAATGAGTTGCTGATGTAAAAAACACCAAAGAAAAAAACTATAAGGGCCAATGGTCAACCACCTAAGCCCCACTGATAAGTGCACACAGCGAGCCTCAAAGGGGTGTCCCTGAAAGCTGACAACCACAAAATCCCAGTGTATGTTTTATACGTACAAAAAGGGCTGCAAACAGATTGGCACACATCGTTCTCTTAGTAAGGGGATTATCATTCTGTTTGTTACTGCCTCCACCTCCTCTTTCATCCTATCATTTGCAATCCCATAACACTAGTGGTAACCATAGCCATTGTGTAGAAAGAGCATTTACTGTTCTCCTTCGAACAGCATTTAACAGATGAAACAGGTCACTTTCACAGAACCACAGAATGGATAAATTGTGTGAAAGAGATTACAGTGGGTCATCTGATCCAACCTCTCTGCTGAGGCAGGGTCATCCTAGAGCACGTGGCAGAGAAGTGATCCAGATGGTTCTTGTACATCTTCCATGAAGGCGACTCTACAACCCCTCTGGGCAATCTGGGCAATGTTCCAGTGTGTGTGATCACCTGCACAGTAAAGACATTCTTGCTTATATTCAGGTAGAGCTTCCTGTGCATCAGCTTCTGGCCCTTGCCTCATTCATGTTCTAGTGGTTGGCACCACCAAGAAGTGTCTGGATCCATCCCCTCAGCACCCCCCCTTTGGATATTTATACACATTAATAAGGTCCCCTCCCAGTCATGTGTTCTCGAGGCTGAACACGCCCAGCTCCCTCTGCCTTTCCAACAGAGATGCTCCTGCCACCTTACTCTCTTTGTCACCCTGTGCTGGACCCTCTCCAGGTGCTTCACATCTCTTGGGCAGGGGAGCCCAGAACTGGACACTCCAGATGGGACCTCACCAGGGCTGAGCAGAGGAGCAGGATCACCTCCCTCGACCTGCTGGCAATGCTCTTCCTTACAGATCCCTGCACACCACTGGCCATGGCCCCAGGGACACACTGCTGGCTCAGGGACAGCTTGCTGTCCACCAGGACGCCCAGGTCCTTCTCGGCAGAGCTGCTCCCCGGCAGGTCAGCCCCGGCCTGTGCTGGTGCCAGGGTTATTCCTCCCCAGGGGCAGGGAGGAATTTGCCTTTCTTGAGTTTCACACAGTTCTTCTCTGACCCTCTCTTCAAGCTGTGGAGGTCTTTCCGAAGGGCTGCACAGCCCTCTGGAGTATCGGCCACTCCTCCCGGCTTTGCGCCGTCAGCAAACTTGTTGAGGAGATACTCTGCCCCTTCATCACTTTGCCAGCTGCTCTCAGAGAACCAGTGATGAGCAGCCGAGAGACGCCGAGACCTTGTCAGAGCTCTGAGCTGCGCACATGCGGCGGCACGGCGGCGGCTCGGGCAGGGCCCCGAGAGGCCCGTCGCCATGGCGACCGGCGGCCGCGTCCCGCGGGGCGGAAGGGCCGCGCTCTCGCGAGATGGCGGCGGCCGGGCCGGGCCGGGCCGGAAGGAGGCGCGCATTTGAAGGCGGCGGCGGCGGGAAGGGGCGGCGGCGGGAAGGGGCAGGGGTAGGTGAGTGTGGCTGTCCCGTGGTGTGGGGTCACGGCGCTCCTGAGCTGCCGCCGCCGTTGCTGCGGGGCTCAGTGCGGGGCTCAGTGCGGGGCTCGTCCGAGGGGAGCGACCTGTGGCTGCAGCGCCGGCTCCCCGTGGCCGGGGCGGCGCCGGGCTGGCCCTTCCTTGCCCAGCACCGTTTCTGTCCAGGCGGGGATGGCTGAGCACAGCCAACAGCGCCCTGAAGGTGTTCAGCTTAAAAAACTAGGGAAACGACTTCATTTTCAGAAACAGGATAACTGAACTGCGAAGTTATAGCTGTTTGGGAAGTTTAGGCGGTGCAGTTTTAAAAGGCTTCTAGTTCTGTCGTGGGACGAGGATGAGCTTTAGGTTTTAAAAGGATGTTTGCTTGCTGGGTGTTTTTCGTTTCCAAACTGAAGTGCTTGTTTTAAGGCTTGTTCAGCCAAGTATTTGTATGTAGAATCATTTAGGTTGGAAAAAACGTCTAAGGTCATCAATCATATATCTTTTATCATGTGATTTATGCATATAGATTAAATTCTGTGAAGGGCTTTAAAAAAAACCACAAACGTGAGGAAGCATAGATTTTTATTTGAACTGTACCAAATCATGAAGTAATTGGATGCTGAAAATCTTTATAGTAACTTTGGCTCTGTTCTCAGTTCTTCATTCCAGCCCTCTGTCTCTCTAACACAAAAAAACCCCAAAAACACAAAAACACCACCAAAAACCTGTTTGTTTCAGGTGAGTAACTGAACCTGAAGTCACACTGTCGCAATTCTTGATTTACACTGGTTTTGAAAAACTGCAAAAGTGAATGTCAAATAAGAGGTTTTTACAATACCAAATGACAGGGCTTTGGGAATCACTCACACAGGGGGATGCAAGATGTCGAATCCGTATCACAACCTCAGAATGAAAATTGAGCCTTCAGTCTTAGTTCTAAATCTCTTGACTGAAAAACTTGCTATTAAATCTTATTTGTTTTATCACCAGGGTTCAGCATGAACTGCTTAGATATTTACTTCTTAGTATGTTCAATTATAAGTATTTTCAAGTCCTGTTTTTCATAATGCATGTGTTTTTAACACATATTCTTAGAAGATATTTGTAATATTTGTTAGCTATCTCTTTGAGAAAGCCCAAGTGCAGTTTCTTGTTCTCTAGTCTCCACCATTTACACAGTATGCTTTTAAAAGAAGTTATCCATTATTTAAAAGAAATTATTGGAATTGACTCTGACTGGTTTGTGGCTTACACTTATAGAATGTTGTTGAAGTCACATGTTTAAATACAATTCTCAACTTCTGTTGGTATCTTGAGGGAATAAATATTAACACTTTGTTAAATAATGCCTGTGAAACACTGAAAGGTGAATGGAATATTTATATGATTGTCAAATATTTACTTTGAATATGAACCAACAAAACAGGGAAACTGGCAGAAAATGTCACCTGGAAAAGTTCTGCAACCTGCAGTGAAAATGAAGGTGGATGAACTCTTTTTGTGCTGGTTGAGTCAGCCTGCAACTCAGGTAATACTAAAGGACTGCTTGAGAAGAATCAAGAATAAGGAGAAAACTGAGTTTGGTAACGCAGATTCAGGAAACAGTAAAAATGAGAGCCTCACCAGTGAAAATTCCAATTACAAGCAGTGCATATTAGGAGATACCAGACTGCCTTTGATGTCTTTGAGTCCTCCTCAGCTTTCTACTACTCTTCCATTGGCGACTCCAGCTAGCTCAAGGAGCATCTCTAATGTTAGAGCAACACGCCGATCCTCAGGGACCAAAGAAGTAAGTTGATTTCTTATTAGATGTATTTGTTTAAATGGAACTGACTTTTGTGTTTGTGGTATTGGCAAATTATGTAAGTAAATAGTTTCCACAGAGGAGGTATCAGGAATGGAGTGAAGCAGCTGCGCTGAACCTAAAATACCAATATTTATGTGTCACTAGTGTTAGTGGATAGGTGGCCTGAGTTTCCATAAGATTATCTTGAGCCCTTGCTATTTAATTGTGGATGAATTTATGTCCTTGTGTTTGCATTCCTTTTATAACATACTGCCTTGACTGCAAATACTCCTTTGTCTAATGATACCAGGCACTGTTGTTAGTACAAGACTCAAATTTGGCTTCACTGGATCTGCATATTAACAAAGTAATTGTTTTGGTACTGCATGGTACACTCAGCACTTCCTTCCTAATGAGCTCTTTATTTATAACAGACAATGTCCTCTATGCAAGGATGACAACCCTGCCCCCAACCTGAAACCTTCTTTTTAAGCTTGCAATTCAGTTCAATCTAGTTTCTAGCTCTTTTCATAAAGAAAAAACAAAACTGGATAGAAAATGTTGTCATTACTGACAAAGTTAAGTATTGCTCATGTATGATCAATGACCCTAGAATCATAGAATTATAGAATGGTTTGGACTGCTAGGGGCCTTCAAGACCATCTAGTTCCAGCCACCCTGCCATGGACAGGGATACCTTCCATTAGACCAGGTTGCACAAAGCCCCATCTAACCTGGCTTTGAACACTCCCAGGGATGGGAGATGCACAGTTTCTCTGGACAACCTGTTTCAGTGTCTCACCATTGTCACAGTAAAGAATTTCAATAATTTCTTTATAATATTTGGTCTAAACCTACCCTTTCAGTTTAGCCCTTTCCCCTTGTCCTGTCACTACATGCCCTTGTACAACGTCCCTCTCCTGCTCTCTTGTTGGTCCCATTTAAGTACTGGAAGGCTGCTCTAAGTTCATCCCAGAGCCTTCTCTTCTCCAAGTGGATCAACCCCAACTCTGGCTTCTCTGGCAGGGTACTGCAGCCCTGTGATCATCTTTATGACCTTCTTCTGGACTTGCTCCAGCAGATCCACGTCCTTCTTATGGTGAGGATCCTGGAGCTGGGCACAGCACTCCAGCCTGGGTTCTCCAGAGCTGAGTAGAGGGGCAGAAGCAACCTTGCCCTGCTGGCTGGCTGATTTTGATGCAGCCCAGGACATTTGGCTTTCTGAGCTGCAAGTGCACATTGCTGGGTCATGTTGAGCTTTTCATCCAGCAGCATCTCCAAGTTCTCCACCCCAGGGCTCCTCTCAATCCATTACCCACCCAGCTTGTCTTTGGCTTGGGATTTCCTTGTCCCAGATGCAGAGCCTTCTACTTGACCTTGCTGAACTTCACGACATTCATAAGGACTTCAAAGAGTTTTTATGCTGTTTGTGCTATAGGACTATAAATTCATACATTTTAATAGTACTGGAAAATTTTAAGAAGTTGTAATTCCCAATTGTCCTATATACTTTAGTATCTAACTTATTGCAGTGTCCAAACCTGGTATCCCAGGGAAGCCTGCTCAGTTGGGTAAGGGTAGAGGATAAAGCTGGGATGTTTAAGAGTATCAGTTATTTATTGTTTGTTGTTGATATGCATTGAGTGTATAGACTTGCCTTTTAACCCATGGGAGTAACAGCATGACTCTTTTGCACTTAAACATTTAATCTGAAGTGACCTCTTGGTTTCTTAAATACTAATTTCAAATCAAGTTTGACAACTTCTTAGTTCCAAAACACCACATGTCCAGTCCAGTTTTTGTCTAGATTGACTTTACAATAATAGGGACTTGTGTTTATGTATATTCACCAGTCAGACAGCAGGGTACGATGATTGATTTACTTTTTTGTTGTTGCTCACACTGTTATATTTCCTGTTCTAGTGAAATGCAGAAAGCCAGTCAACAGATGCTCAGTTTATTGCTGTATCAGATAAAAGCAGGCAGAGTTTTTGTTAAAACCCACTGTTATTTACTATACTTGATCACTAACTTGTGTATTGTAATTTCTCTTCACATGTCTTGGTTGATTACTTGAAGTAAATCCCGTAAAGAAGAACTTGAATAGATTAATAAATAATAACATCCTTGACTTAATTGGAATTGTTTGTATAGTGCTGAGAGCGAATCTAGAGGAGTTAGATTGTTGGTTGCTTGAGTAGACTGGGGAGGGGGAATTTCCAAGCATTGAGAAATTTATTTATAGCTTTATTATTTAGGTAAATTCAATCTTCATCCAAAAGTTTCTTAATCTCTAAGTGTAAATTGTATTTGCAGCTGTTCTTGCAACCAAGAATTGCATGTTCTGCCATGACAGTGTATTTTCTCATAGAAAGTACAATGTACCCCACTTTCTTCCACAAACTACTTCACACAATGTCAAAACTACTGCATCTGCTGTTGTGCATCTTACTATGTTTCTCAGATCAAGCCACAATGGTTCTACCTACTTCATATGAGTTTTAAGTAAGTTTGAGGTCCTCATCTTGTTTCTGTAAGTGGAAGAAAATGTTTCAGATACTGGACCTACATACATAATACAGATTTAAATTCTAAATAGCAGTCCTAGAAAATGGTAAAAGTTAATGTGTGTAGCTCTGTGAGCATGAGGGTGTTGTTAGGAAAAGGCTTTTACATCCAGTCATAAAGAGCTGAAGAATTATTTCTTTTTGGACTATGCTAGTTAACTTATGCAATCTTATTAAACTTTTTCTTACTGTGCACTGCAAGTCTCATAAGGCAGCATACAAGCAGTTAACTTACTTTGGCATGATACATTTTTGGTATCACTGAGCTAAATCACTACATTTGATTATGGGTAAAGCTGCTGTATGCCTCTTTTCCTGTTTCTTAAAATGTTCCTGCAACTTTTTTGAAGGATACCAAACAATAAAGCTGGTAACAGAAAACCATTTTTAAGTAATTACCAGGAAGTAAATATGATTGTGTAGGAAAACAACGTTTTCATGCTACAGGTTTCTGTACTTGTTAGCAAAGCATGTTTTTCTGAACAGGAAGCATTCTTAATTAGAATCTAATTAGATGTGTAATCTTTTATCAGTTAAACAGTAGCATATGATCAAAAGAAGGTGGTGTGCTGACGGCAACCATTAAACAGCATTAAATGTACTGTAGCTGTCAGCTATTGTATTCAAGGAGATCTTTGCTTTTTTTTCAGAGTTTAGCTTGTAATTGAAGCCTGTGGGTTATACTTCTATCCAAAATTCAGAAGTTGCCATGTATTTTGCTGAAACACTGATGTCTTGTAAGAGGAGAATTTGCTGTCTTACAAGAGAGTTGAAGCCCTCCCCTGATTAGCAAGTCAAAAGTACTTATTCTAATAATGAAAGAACCCACATGGTCTTTATGGATTTTTTTCATCTGAACAGGTCACTTAAAGCCATGTTAAGAGTAACCTGTTGACTTAATCCAAAAGCACATTTTAAAACCTGTTCAAAGCTCTACCATGAAGATTCATCTTTCAGTGTGTTTTAATGCAAATGAAAACAAAACAGTGTTTGTTTAGGGATTATTTTTTCCTTTATGGGGGGTACTTTGCTTCACTTGCATAGTGCCATTCACAGTGAGGCAGAGATCTGACTGTACCCATTGTTTAAACATGTTAATTGCAGAGTTCTGGTCGCTTTGGTTATGTGATGTGCTTGCTAGCTAGCCCTTGGTATTCTGCAAGTAGGCCTGTGATTTCTATGTACTGTATGCTTAAAATAACAAAAATTTAGAGACGTAAAAAAATTTCAGCAGTCAAGTCACAAATATTTTTGAGTGTATTGTTGAAGAAATTCCAGGTCTGTAACTTTCAAACTAGAAGGATAACTGCTGTAGATTTCTTCTAACCCTTATCACAAATGTAGATAGACTTAACAGTGTTTCTGGGACTCTAGATTATCCTAAACACATTACATATACACAATTGTACACTGTTCATCATGCTGTCAAAAATGCCAGTCCGTAAGGCCTAAAAGGTGCCATGGGCAAGATGTTTAATCCTGACCAGCTGGTGTGCAAGGCATCTGGGGAAACTATTCAGAGAATTCCCTATGAGCATTTTGTGGGATGGTAGTGCAAAGAAAATGTAATATAATCAGAAATACTTCAAAGTTATTCTCCATTTCTCTGCAGGATCAACCTTTGATATAAAGGTACTTCTTGAAATGGTTTCTCTATAGTCTTTATTTGATAAGCATACTGTTCCTTCTTGTTATCCTGTGGTAATTAAATTATTTTCCTCCTATATCTGTAACTTGTAAATGTTTTTACTTCTTTAATATATGGCTGCTTAGCTTTATTATGAACAACATTCTTGCCAAATTTTGAACAGTTACTTGATTTAAATGTAGTGGTACTGCTGTGATCCATTTTAGTTTAAAGGGAGGCTGGAATGAAACCTTTTAACATTGGCTGAAGTATGAATAACACTTAACAGTTGCTTTTTGAAACAAATTAATTTTAAGAGCTCGAGTTAGAGGGTAACTGGGCTGATACCATCATCTTACAAGGTGTCTGTCTGCATCTGAATTGCTCGTTCATAGCACTGTTAACTCCAGAGCCTGGCTGTGTGGGCTGTGTTAGCACAGCTCTGCACACCAGGTTGTGCTGTGTGGTCTAACACAGACACTCCCTAACTGTATCATGCAAAGATAGCGTTAGTAGTGCCATGTCCTGTCACTGAGTGGGGAGGATGCGGACTTGGCTTTCAGCTCAAGCCCGTGACTTAAAGGGAGACTGTAAATAACCTGGTATCAAACTGATGTACTTTCACAATGATAACTGGGCACTATGAGAGATGTCAGCATTAGTGTGATCTCAATAAAGCTCCTTCTATGGTGCCGACAAAGGAAGGGCAGCCAAAAGTTCATGTTAAAGTCTGGAAGAGAGCAGCTATAGGTGTTCCTATGAAATCATTATTAGTTTTGAGTGAGGTGACATAATAGTAGTCAACATAAGCAGCACTGTAGTATGTTGTGTTATTAATCTTAAACTTTGCTGTACTGAATAGCTTGGAATAGAAGAGCCATTATCCTGAATAAAGAACTAACTGGTTTTTTATTCATAATTGAGAAACTGAAAGTGACTTCACTGTTGCAGGGTTTTGATAGTGCTCCTTATTCTAACTGTATCTTGTGACCCTGGCATGTAAATTTTACTCTTGTTAGCAGTTATATTGATTTTGTGTACACTTTGTGCTTTATTAAAAAAATAATGAACTTTTGTCCTCTTTCAAAGTGGCAGTTGCATTTGTGTCCTACTGGAAACTCATATTTTTATATGCTGCATCCAGTCTTAAGAGTTTTTGGCATTTCTAATACTGAGAAATGGAAGTCAGAATTGTGTGGCTTTCTTCAAGTTTGAAGCTCACCTGAATCCTGACCCAGGACGATTAAAATTAATTCAATTCTGAATTATGACATTTATTAATGACAGTCGCATCTTTGTGAGTAACTGACACTTAAAAGCAAACAAACAAAAGTTCAAAGTTATATCATCATAGCTTACCGATCATTACTTTCAGTTGCTTCTCTGTTCAGTCTTTCAAAACAAGTAAACTTAATCATAGGTTTACATCAGTCATTTAAACAGTGCGTTTTTTAATGGATGTTCAGTCTGTGAGGAAGTTAGGTATTAATATAGATGAGTTTTTGGGGTTTTTTGTTTGTTTTGGTTTTTTTTTGCATCCAGTGATGCTTAAGAACCTCTTCATATGCCTTACATTTACTCTGTCAGCAAGAAATAAACTTGAGGCCAAAAGTATGTATGGGTTTACTTCAGTATAAAATCATAAATGCAGCTCATCCAGTGAACTAGTTTGTCCACTGTTGTTTCCTAGCCAATGGCTGCACAGGATTTTTCAGCAATCCATGTTATGAGAAAAATCTTCAAAATGCCAGTGGTAAAATCAGATGACTGAGTCTTGGCAAATTAAGAGGTTTTGCACACACAATTGTCTTAAAGTTGCCTTGCTTTTGTTGTATTTAAGTTGTTGCATTGATTCAGGAAGATACTAATTAAGCATGCTCATTGTTTTTCACAGTCAGCAACAAATAGTTACTAAACTTAGTGTTTTAAGTGTGGCATAATATGTAAATAACTCCTTTGTTATTTACATATAATAACATGTAAATGTTATAGTAGTGTGGGGTGCTGTTAGTGTGGTGTTCTTGTTTTCCAGTTAACCACGTGGTACCAATGTCTGGTAGATAAGATTGATTTGTATTCTGCAAACAACAGATACATCTTAAAATGGGTCCATTGAAACTTAGTGACCAAGACGTGTTTTTAAAAGTGTGTTCGAGTACTTAATGTTAGATGTGCCCCTTTTGCATAGCAATCATGTGAAAAATAGCTAGAAACTGTAGATCCACCCACGTACTGTTTCTTAACCACAGGTACTTGAAGGAATGATGAGCTCTTGGGATATGTGTCCCTCTAACCTTGTGCATGCTGTTTAGTTTCATGTCATATGGAACTAGCCTTGCATATTTATTCTATGTGGATCCTGCTAGTAACTTGGGCTGATTTCAAATTGAGTGGGATGAGCTGGAAGTCTAAAGGGAAAATGTACATGAAGTCTACATGGGAAAGTGTAGGGGGGAAATATTGAGTGGGTGCTGAAGAAATCATTGCCAAATATTTGCAAGATGTGCTCAGTGTGAATTAGGTTCAGTTTGACTTTCTTGACAAAAGAAGCCTTGTAGAACTTATCAAATGACTTGACTTGATTAGGTTTTTTTGATTCAGCAGAACCAGGAGAACAGTTTCTAATGAGTTTTATTCCTTTAGAAGCTAGATTTGTATTGATAAACAATAAAAAATCTTCCAAATTTTGTAAACATTTCTAGTAGATATGATGAATACTGATGTATTGTAAATAATAATCTTTGTGACATACTTCACCAAAAGATAAAGCAAACTATTTGAAATTATGCAATATTGAAAACAATGAGCTAGATAATTGTTCTACCTGCAAAAACTTCATGAATAGTTATTTACAGCAAATACTGTAAGTATCCTGTTGTAATATCAGATTTTTAAACAAAATATCACTAATTTTCTTCTCTCACTTGCTTTTAACATGCTGAAAACACCACCTAAAATTTTAATTACTTGGTTATTTATCAAGTGACAAATTTAAGCCTAGTATTTTAGAAAGATTTTTCTAGAATGCTTGAGAAAATATGTAAAATTTACATAAAGATTTACAGTAATAGAGATTGGAGGAAAGTCAGGAGTACTGCTCCTGTTCTGGCAATGTATTTGGGGTGTTCTGCCTCTGTAAGATGTCTAATTTCTTGGGTCTTTTTATTTCATGTGTAATGATTGCCCTATTGGTTATTCTGAAAGCTAAAGTTCACGTGGTTACCAGTGACCACCTTCTTTGCTCTGCCTTCTTTCTTTGCTTTGTCCTTTGGCACTGTACCCTGCTTGCAATTTTGGACACCTTTCCATTTAGTTCTGTAGAAATCAATATAGTTTCTATTGCCTCCATTTCCTGTATCAGCAATGATTTCAGACTGATACAACAACACAATAGTATTAGATTAAGTCTTCATAGAAGTTATATCAGAAAGTTTTGGTTGGTAAATTAGCCATTTGTGATTTTACTGATAGACATGTTGGAGAAAGTCTGTGTCTTTAGCTTCCTGATTTGTTGGTTTTGTGTTAAGATCTTCAGGTAGG
The DNA here is from genome assembly GCF_017590135.1 of Pyrgilauda ruficollis. Classification (NCBI taxonomy): domain Eukaryota; kingdom Metazoa; phylum Chordata; class Aves; order Passeriformes; family Passeridae; genus Pyrgilauda; species Pyrgilauda ruficollis. The sequence continues at coordinate 6,969,852 of NW_024521428.1, read as the reverse complement.
GAAATCTCAAGTGAAATCATAAGCAAGAAGCTGTCCTGCAGTTGCCACTGTCTCAAAATCATTGTCTTGTGATTTCAGGGACTAAATTACATGTGAAGTTAGCCTGGATTTAAAGTAGTAGTTATACTTTCACACACTAATCATTCTAGTCTGGGAAAAGATGCTTTTGAAAGGATTAATTAATTGAACATTCAGTTAGTGTCCAAAAGATGGAAGTACTGAACAGCTTATACAATGTTTAAATAAGTTGCTGGACAGTTATAAAATGTCAGTCATGTTCTTAATACTTCTAAATTACTGTCAACCTCTAAATTAAGGTGACACAATATAAATAATAACAATCTAGAATTTGCTAAATATCCAAAATGGCCAGTGTGACTTTGAAAAGTTCCATAATGCATATCATTAGACTTGATTGTAAAAGCTGCTCTCTCTTGTAGGAAAATCTCTAGCATTCTGAATCAGCCTGAACTGATTCTTCGTTTTAATCTAAGTCTGCTATTCAGAGGCTTATGTTAGTAAAGTTACAAGTGCATATACTGTGGACTGTGGTTTCATTTGTGGATAGCCTCTGTAGCATCACAGTTGATCTAAAATGTAAAAACACAGCATCTTATTAGAGGAAATAGGACTTTAATTTGTGTAATCCATAGTAGATTTTTTGTTTATATCTTTCTCTCTTTAATACTTACCTCATCACCATCAATTTGGGTGGTCCTGGTTTTCATGATCTGATGAATAGGGTCATGAATAGTAAACAGGCTCCATCTGCAGAACTATTCCAACAACCTTTTCCTCTTAAAATTCAGTGTATGCTGTACACAAAGAAATAAAATGTGAAGTGACTTTTTTTTTAAGATGGCAGAGAATATGAGAATTGTTCTCAAGGTTTGTAAACCATTCCTTTATTGTCAGGCATTGGTTTTATAACTTATTGGTGCTTGCTGAAGTTAGTTTGTCATATGCAGTTAACAAACTGAAAAAGGCCCTTGCTGTGTCTTTGGAGTCCAGGCTGTGTAATCATAGCAAGGTGACATGTATCTTATCTTAGTTGTAAGCTGATAATGGCCCTTACCATGGTGTTCATACATGGCTTTCTTTTGGTAATGTGCAGAACATCTGATCAGCCTCTCCTTCCTGGCCTACTAACATGACCACACATCTGGCATCTAACTGCTGTCTTTTTACTTACTCACTGTCTTGCCTCCTAAGAATTCTGCATTCTCTTAACTACTGTGGAAGGAACTGCCAGGCATTGTTCTGTCTAATCCAAGAGTACTGGAAAATTTAAATAATCATTCATGAAGGCATTTACATGCAGGACTTCCCATTCCAGTGGGGTGGCATTGCATCCTACAAGAAAAAAATTGTTTGTAGGCCCAGATGCACATGAATTCCTTTCCAAGGCCAAAGGATCAGTTTCTTCTTGGGAAGGTAGATTTCTTAACTGCACAGTGTCAACATCTAGCAGTTCATCAGTATGTCATACTCACTTCAGGAACACTGTCCATAACTTCAAAGCAATCAGTTTCCATAACTGGTTGTTGAATATGAGCCTAATAACTTGATTCCTTCTGCTATGTACACATTGTACGTGTTAGCTCCCTTGGGTGTTGTGAGTGTACTGCTGAAAAGGGATGACTCCCATCCAAAGGAGAGTTAGGGATGGATAGTAGTACTTTGTTATTCTGTTCAGCTCACAAGTACATTGTCCTCTTGTTGTCTTTTCACGCACAGCAGTTACAAATGGGAAGTTGCTAGCAGGAAATTAGTTTCAGGATCTTTCAGTATAGCAAAGGCCAGGTATGGACTATCTGGTTTAGAAATAATTCTTGGTAACATTAAATAATGGTGATAGTCTAGTCACAATGTTTTTTGAGGGGGAAAAAAAAGAACTCAGCATTTCAGGGTTGTTTGGTTTGGGTTTGCTTATTTTCTTAATCTAGCAAAGAACTGCTTCCTTTGTCTTTCTTTTGTCTTCTAGTATATTCATGTAATTTCTTCTTTGTATTTCCTGCCTCACAGTAGCTGTGTTTTAGCAAGCATCCTTAGCATCCTTGACTTCTTGTATATCTTCCTGAACTATTTATTTTTACTAGTGCCTTCTTTCCACTGTAAATCTCTAGAATATATCTTTAGTACTACATTAGTCATGCCATTATATTTTTTTTTTCTCTACTGAAAAGGTACCACCTTGCCTTACTTCTCTTAACTGCCATGTTCTGTCCTTCACTATTAAGTTACTTCTGTAAAGGGTTGCATTAGTTGCATAACAGCCCTTTACATTGGCTGATTTGGGGGTACAAAAATTTTCTTTCCACAGTTAACCCAGAACCCACTCTTAGTTTCTGCACTATCACAGGCTGAGGGATGCTATGGAGTTCCATACTGTTGCCATTGGGATTGGCTATTCAGTCTTATTTAAACTTCCTCCAAAAGCCAAACAGGCTTTCTGTCATTTTGGTTCATGTTTTATTGAGTTGAAGACTAGACTGCAGCAACTAAGTTTTTATATGGCTGAAAATTATTTTCTTGGGGTCTTCCTGTAATGCTTTTGCCACATTTGAGGTCACTTCCACTTAAGAGATTAAGACTTTAATATAATGTTGGTATATGCTTCTGACAAGAAATTCTGGTTTGTTAGGCAAATACTTAAGGGGTTTTTTAAGTAGTCTTCAAGATTGTATTTGCTCTACAGTACCCAGAATATTGTGTTATTTATGTTGTGTTACTCTTGTGTATTTTCAGATCTTTGTTAAAGTGGTAAACTCTTTGGCCACAGTCCTTGAGTCCAGTCCATTCATAGTGTGTATCTTTAGCTTTTGAAGGAGGCTCTGAACATGCATCTTCCTCCTGTTTGTTTATCTAGCTAATAATAAGCTGCCAAGATACTTGAACAGCTTCATGGCTGGCACCCAGACCTTCACCCAGTAAAGAATTTTGCCTTAGCTTTCACTGGAGAGAATTCAGATTTAAAATAAAAGTATCACTAGAACACTTCCAGTTCAAGATGGACGAAAGCTGACTTTCCCCTGTGATTAATTCATGACTGAAAAGATTAAAACAAATCTTAGGGGATTCATGATCACATTGCTTTATAAATGCTCAGTCTCCTTAAATGTGGCAATACAAACCCCTTTTCCATTTAGATGGTGAAAATTATGTGATTAGTAGCCAGTTGCAATCTCTGGAACAACAAATTGCAACCTGTGAACAACAAATACCCAGGTATATAAATGACCGCTAGGTTGGAAACCATAGTGCTAAAACATATTAGACTAAAGATGGGATTGACTTGGAGCAGTGAAGTAGTATTGTGACAAAGCAATGCGGAATATTCAAAATACTGAACCTGGTTTGCTGATTAAGTTATGATGGACTCTGAGTTTTGTTTGAATAAAGGAGGGAAATACACAACTCCAAAAATGGAGTTCAGAACATTTCTTTGTTACTGAGGCTCCTTCAGCAGATTCAGGAGCGCCAGGAGTGCCTTTTAGGTTCCAGACTGGCACTTCACTCTTTTTAGGTTAGTTCTCCGTGTGACAGTCCCTCACTTTAATGACTTAATACAGCCACATCAAATAAGACTGTGAATGTAGCAGCAAATGGGAGTGCATCACCGGGATGAAAATAGCATTTAGGTGAGAAGATGCCTTTCCTTACCTCAAGTAAGGCCTGTTCTACCTAACTTGAAACACAATCTGCCTTGCAATACAACCTTCCTGACCTTCCACATTTTGGTCTGGAATGGTTATCTGTTGCCAGAATAGGATTCCTCTCCTACTCTAACACCTCAGTCCTTCATCTCAAGTTCCAGGCATGCTGCTGTTGTGTACTTCATGCCCAGTTTTCTGTTGACTTCCCTGTGGCCAAGTTTTATCCCAGGTTAGTTGATTTAGTCTTCCTAAAAGACAGTGAGTGACAGCCAGATTTGCTCAATGCAGTTGGATAGCCTGGTCATGCCAACCACAACATGTCTGACTCTTGCCTTGTCAATTCCTTTCTTGTTCTCCCACTTCCGAAAGAAATAAATATCTTCATAACGAGCCGCATTAAAGAAGCGGGAGGCAGGGACAGGACTGGATACTAAATTAAAACCAAGAAAGCAGATGTTTTGTTATCATTTACCTTCTAACAGTGTGTGATAAAATAAAAAAAAGATCCAATTAAAACAAATCATGTTTCACTAGCACTTTTTCATAGTTTCCTTTTCTTAATTGAACAAGGATATTTACTGTGGGGTTTTAATACACTGTTACGTATAGAATGGCTATGAATGGATAAATAGGGCTAAAGATTATATGGGAGTAAAATAGTGCCACCCAGTAAAAGAAATCTCTGATATATAGTGGTGAAAGAGTTGCTTTGGGCTGTGTACATTTTGTGTAATCGGGAAAATGGCCTTATTTAAACTAGGAGGGATGAAACAGAGTAGGTTTGGCCAGGTCTTTCCTTTTATGTTGTTTGTAACTAAACTTGTGTATGACAATAATGTTGGTAATAAATAGCTAACATCTCTGTCTTTAGAGAATTTGGAGGTACTAACAGTGTTTACAGCTTTGAATAGTAAGAATTACCGTACTCATAACTGTAATGGTGATATTTGAAAAAAAAACGCCATCAAAATAGCAGCATTTCCTAAAGATTGCTATGATAAAGGTATATCCATTTAAAATGTGAAAACTCCACTAGTTATAAGTTAGTGTACCTAAAACTGTAAAGAAGAAGGAACTGAAGGTCACTTCAATTTTCAGAAGCTTATCAGATTTTTGTTTCCATGAAGAATATTGATGTGTACTAAAACTTGGCCTCACCACCCCCATAAAGTGTATTTGAGATTCAATACACTGAAAATAGAGTGGTAGCACAGTCTAATGGTAGTGAATTGTGACAGATATGCAATCTAGTATGTGGATATTAATGTTTATAAAACTATTTAAGAAAAAATATATCCTGCCAATTTTTTCCAAATTTTGTGACATGATTTATACTTCTAGTGTAACCTTTTGATAAAACATTATTTAAAGTACTGTTTCAGTGTGGTTTGATGTTTTCAGACATTAGCTTCATTTCTGCTATGGTTTTCCATCTTAACATTTAAATTTTTAGATTCTTGAAATATAGTAACTTAGATATAGATTAATGTAAAACAATTATTTATTATGTGAGCAATTCTGAAAGCCTGTCTGAAGCTTTTTCTGTCATTGCCTTCATTGTTGCAGTGCAATAGGGTTCCCACTAAAGAACGAAAGAGTTTAAAAGGAATTAATTGCTGTGTAATAAGCCTTATCCTTCGGTGAGGTGCTTCATTGAAGCTAGACAGTGAGTGTTTTGTGACAGAAGGGAAAGCTGAGGGGGATGGGAGGAGGAGGAAGCTAGAAAATAACCACCACGGGCCTCTCTGCATTCCTGTAGGGCTTGCCTTTTTTAAAATTGGAAGCTGCTTTTATAGATGCTCCTCCAAACACGGTTTTCATTTTCCATACTGTCCCATTTAGACTTTGGAATGCCTGGATGAAAGGGCAGGCCCCCAAAGTGACTGCCCAATCTGTTTTTGCAATTCCAGCCAAGTTCCCTTTAATGTATGGAGCGAGTGAAGTTGAGCTGACTCTTATAATATCCCAGAACTTGGGCACAGCTGCTGCTTTAAGCGGCACTGAGAGATAATACAACAGCTCTGCTATTTACTGGGACTCAAGTGCCTGGACTGACACACAGAGACATTATATGAAATCCGAAAGCATGAGGATAAAGGAGATTTCTTTGCGACAAGATCCTGATCTAAGAAAGGAGTTGGCATTGCTAGCTCGAGGATGTGATTTTGTTTTACCTTCTAGATTCAAGAAGAGACTGAAAGCTTTTCAGCAGGTTCAGGTTTGTCTTTCTGTTTTTATACAATTAAGTTATTGTTGTCAACTGTACCTTTGCAACCACTCAAACTGCAGGCAATACATGGAAGGTGTTACTCAGCTAGCAGGGTTTTGAGAGTCTGTTCCATATATGATGATTTCTTCTGTGCTTTAAAAGACTGTGCTGGTAGTTTTGTGCAAAGAAAAGATCAGTTTGCTGAAGCACACAGTGCAGCTCAACTACGATGTTTGCACAGAGGTATATGCAGTGCAAAGTTGGTCCATTTAATGTTAGTAGACTTTTAAAGACTGTTTTCCTTAATCTGCGTAATTGAAATGTACATGCATTTCCCTAGGGGGTTTAATTTACCTCTTACCAGAACTGGGTATATAAAATACGCTGAAATAGGCTGTAACTTCACTAGCTGAAACATAATATGGTAAAAAATGCTTTCATACTTGCATGATGATCCTGAATTCCTTTAGATTGTTTGTTTTGAACTTTTTATTTGAATGAGATCAGTTGTTGCTGCTTGGTTCACATTTGTACTGCCGCTGTTTAGTAGCAGTGAGTTAAAGCTACAATTTTCAAGTGTGCTTAAAATTGAGAATAGAAGTATTTGAAAAGTAAAATCAGAAGGGATTATAGAGTAAATGTTCAAAGAGATTTGTTATCTCTTGGAGTGAGAAACAGCCTACAACTTTTTTTGAGAAAGTGAAATTTGGTATTTCTTTGAATACCCTTTAAGACATACAGTGGTATCTGAAAGCATTCACTTTGACCTTACCTCACCCTCACTTCTAATTCATATACTAAAGGTGTGTCAGTGAAGGCATCTGTGAATTTTTTTTCACCCTTTTTAAATTAAGGAAAGTTTAGCAGCTGAACAGAAAATATAGTAACTTAGAAATTCTGGCATTGTTAGTTATTCTAAATATAGCCTGCTACTTAATTTTGAATTCAGTGCACTAGTGTCCCTTTCAGGTGACCTTCAAGAGAGGGACATAGAGCCCTATGACCCTAAAAATGTATTAGCCTTCTGTCTTCTATATGATTATTTAAAATTTCTTTCAAGTGATCTTTATGGACAATGTGTATGCCTTTGTGCAAAGCGGAGTGCCGGTGTTGACTGTGCTGGTTTATACCATTTAGCATAGACATGTGAGTTAAAGGATTTTTGACTTGTGTCTTCAGTGCTAACTTGGGGACAGGTATGAGAATGAGTTGACTAGAGATAGTATTTTCTTTTCTTGCTACCTTAATTACCCAAAAGTAGTGGTAGCAGTTACTATTTAGGCACCTCAGAGGAGGAGGCAAGTTCAGTCTAGTCATGGCATCCTGTTGTAAACAAACACAGCATTACCTTGTGTGGTGCCCCTTAACTTGATCTGTCTTTCATCGAGCGATAGTTGGATTGCTTGTACTTTTACAGGGCCTTTTTATGTTGACCTAGAAAACATCTCAGTGTAGTATGGTTAAGCATACCTCCAAGCTACTAACTACTTTAGAAAACAGCTTGTCTAATCTGTGGGGGTTCTAGAATGCTGCTGGCTATAAACTTACAGTGAAGACAATGAGCAAGTGTTTTTCATTTTTTAACCAGTCTTGCACTTCCTGGGTAAACTGCAACTGCAGAATAATGTATGATAAATGACTTCATTAGATTACAAATTTTTTTGAGCAAAACAGAATTAATAAGAGTATAAAACTAGAATATGAGGTCTGTCATTGCTCAGTTTGATAGAAAGCATTTTCTCTGAAGTTCCTTTTTTAGGTGGTAGTTTGCTTTGACCCCCATAATGTTAAGGAGACCTTTTTGGAAGGATCATAAAAAATTAAAGATGGGTGCTAGTAACTGTTGATATAGAAGATGGATATTCTTTACCTGCTGTTTTATGTTGATGTTCATTCCAACTTATCCTAATAGGTTAGGTGCTTTTCAAAGAATAGTTATTTATCAGCTCCATAATCATTGAAGAAATTTCATGTTAAAATTAAAGACTCCTTAGAGATTTTGTAGAATAACTTGAAACAAAACTTTATCATTTCAGTTGCTAAGCTTTGTTGGTTTTGGAATTTGCAACCTCCTATTTCACTGTAAAGGCTTTCAGACACAACAGTTCTTGAATATGATGTAAAATTAGAATGCTAAAGTCAAGCAGAAATTGAAGCCAATCTGTTCTTCCATATTTCTACTACAGTCTTGTAATTTTATAGTTTGTTAGACAAATGACAGATTCTCTTTAAGATGTTTGTGCTATTAAAACTAGCATCTTAAAATAAAAAATTAGTAATGGTGCTGAATGGTGAAATAACATGTGCCTCAGAATCTGCTCTGAGGCGGGTTGGAATGACTGGGTCTTCCAGAGGTTCCAAGAATTCTAAGGCAATGACTTTTCATATAGGGCCATGTAAGTAAATAATCTGTGTAGGTAATCCCCTGTGGTTTAGAAGGAGTGGTCATTAGAGCATAGCACATCAGATTTCTTAAAAATCTTTAAATAGACCACCAGTGGTGAGGTGGGTTGTTCTGGAAAGTGGAATAGGCAGTTCCTCATTAACTGATGAAAACTGAAAAAACCTGAACAAAGTAGGGCTTTATGGAAAGATGTGATTCTCAAAAGAAAGATGAAGCAATACATAACTGTTGAAATGTTCTCTGTTACCTTGGGGAGCTAAATTTCTTAGTAGGTCCCTCTGCATAAAATGAAGTAAAACTTCATTCCATCTTATCCTGATGTTGATTCTAAAACCAAGGTCTTTCTTAAGTACTTAACACCTACGGAATATATTGAGCTGGGAATGCAGCACTTGAAGAGTCACTGTGTCCATCTTGCTTGTCAATTTATCTGAGACTTTGGAGGAAGAAGAAACTATCACCTTGTCAAATGTACTGGCAACTTACAGATGTGAACTGAAAGGCTGAGCACTGTTTTAGCCAACATCTGGTGACATCCCTAGCTGTCAGAGTTGGAATATAAGCAGCACCATTATGCATGCTATATGAGGAAAATATACCTCAAGTTTGAAACATAATTAGAATAAAATACATGTGTGTACACTGACCTGCTTATACATTTAACTCTGTTAGCTAAACTAGGAAAATGGGTATTTTTTGCTACTTAGAGGCCACATCTCTTTACAAAACCGTGGAGTTCTAATTTTAAAACTAGATTTTTTAAAAATCAAATAAATTCATGCTGAATATAATGATTTTTAAAAAGGAGCTAAAAAAAATCTGGCCTGAGTGTTTAATTAATCTTCTCAATGTTAGTGACACGCCTGTGCTGGCATATTTTTTGATACTTTTAATGAATTATATCTTTATCTGCTGTGCCTACTGGGTGATTCCTTGGTGTAGTTGTATGCGTCACAACTCAGTGTGAAAATGGAGAACTACTCATTTCATGACCACCTGTTAATGATACTAAATGCTGCTTACACATGCTATTTATGTCAGCTGTATGAGAACTGTTTCTTCAGCTTCTGCAGTGCCTCACGAGATTGGCTTGCCTTCTGAGTGAAGCAGCTTTAGACTTTAGTGCCTCTTGATCATTTTTGCATTCCTTTGTTACCAAAATGCTACATAAATGCTTGTGGCTTGTTCAAGAGAGCAATGAACACAGTCTGTATGTACTAATGTGTGCTGGGCTGGTGTGTATTTGTGATGTCATGCACACAGTGATTCTTTTAGTCATGAAGATAATTCTCATTTCTGAGGCAAAACTACTTTCAAAAAATTTAGTTGAGGCTGTTGGGTTTACAGCTATAGTCTCAGAAGAAGATTGTGTAACAGTTAGAGGCTTCAGGCGTGACAGCTTTCCTGTTAACATCAGTTTTCTAATTTAACATAATTTGTAGACCTTTTCACACCACAGGGGGAGGACCCAATATTCATTTTTACATAATACTTTTACATCAGGCACACAAATGCCTTATTAAAGAACACAAGTGTTTGCTGGGAGGGTCAGAAATTGAATACCAATCTCATTCTGACTGTAGCTAATAGGTACACTTGATGCTAGCTTGCTGATATAATGCCAGTTTTCCAGAGCACATGCCAACATTTAAAACAGAATGAAAACATATAGGCTGCCCATTGAGACTTACTAGTTAAGATGAGGTTTTCCATAAATGGTTTACTACTAGTGGATTGCCAGGTTTTAAGCTCTAGCCTCTTAAAAAGAAACTGTAAACAAGCTGTTAGACTTTTACCACTTCTGGATGGTAATGGAGTCTCTCGGTTCAAACATAAAATGTATTGGCTGCCTGTGATAGCAGCTTCTTTACCTGCTCATGTCTGGTTATAAATCTATTTTTTAAATTATTATTGCAGAAAATGTGTACTGTTTCTATAGAAAAGCCAATATGGTGAAAGTTTGTTACAGGTTACTTGCATTCATGATTTGAGTGTCTAGATGTCAGTTCCCTCTGCAGCTAAGTTTTGTGATTGAAGAATTCAGATGTGCTTATTTTTCCCTTGAAATAAAAGATTCACTATTCTTTTCTCTATTTTAACTAACACTACTAATAGTAGATGTTGTATGACTATTGGTAGTCCTAGAAAGCCTGAAACAGTTCAGCACATCTTCATATGCAATGTCCTTCAACTTTTACAGGGCAAGAGGGATAGGAGATTGTTTTCACAATTGTCCAAATCAGAATTTTTCAGGGCATCAGCAGACAAGCAGTTGACAGAATACTTGCTCCAGCTGTTGACTTTGCAGCTCTGTAGCAAGGCTGAACTTGGTGACATTTCTTGTTTGAGAGGATTCTTCTTGAAGTCAATTGCATCTAGTGATTGAAGCTTGCTTTGTTGTAAACATGTAAGGATAAAAAGCTATTGCAGATTTTAAGTGGATGTCTGTCTTAGCTATATGGGTTACTTTTGATGTTGAACTGATGGCCTGTCCTGACAAGGGCTGTTTTCTGTAGACAAATGTTAGAATTGCCTCGGGTGTACCTGTCAGTCCCTTGGCTGTGTACAATCAAAATAATCATGTACTAGGAGGAACTTGTGCCCTGGAAACAGTTGGGTAACAGAATACACTGGGAAGGAATAGAAGAACTGATTTAATCTGTGATCAGAGTATTTTCTGAGCTGCAACTATATGACAAACAGTATATATTAGTGACTGGAATACTTAATTTGATATAGTTCATAAACTGGAGCCTGTTTGACAGCAACTCACAGGCACTAGCAGTTATACTAGCAGTGACTTTTTTTTTTACTACTTTTGTCTTATCATGAAATTTAGAAGAAAATTTGAAAAATTTAGAAAATTGTTTCAAGGGGTAGATTTTTCTGAAGAATCTTGGGTTTTTTCCACTTTATACTGTGCACCTTTTCCATTTTTAAATTAGTAAGGCATGTGAAAGAGAGAAAAAAAATCCTCACTGGATGAAAAATGTCATCATTACCAGTGATGGCAAATTCTCAGAGGAAATCTCGCTTTAGAAGCCTTTGGTAAAAGTTTTGTCAGCAAATAAAGCAAGTTACCAATGGATATGGATGTAATGTGGAATGGTCTTGTGTTCATTTGGCACAGGTAGCTACATCTTCTATGTTGTCCCCACCCAACTGTTTTATGAATAAATCAATAAGCTCTTCATATTGCATATTTTTGATTTTGAAGCTCTGTGTGACTGTACAAAGAAAGAAGTATACAGCCATATTTGAAGGTGTTTCTACAGCAATAATGCTTTTGCAATACCGTCTTACAGTTCCCAGCAGGACTGCATGATTTACTTACGTCAGCTCTACCAAGCTGCAAACTGGGACAATCCCAGTATTTCCAAAATCAGAGCTGTAGAAGAACTTGAGTGAGACATCTGTTAGTGCAGTATATATTACTGAAAGTGAGGAGATTGGTAAGTGTGTGCTATAATGGTTAGGTATCATGCAGAAAAATGCCAGTTTACCTCAGCCTTTGCTAACAAGTGAAAATCAGATTTTGACCATTTGAAAGTTTCCCAGTGCTACTTTTGTTTGTGTATATGTGATATGACTTGCCTCTGGGGGCCATTCACAAATGCTTTTGGTTCAATGTGGTTTTAAATTCTATACCCCAGATAGTATGTATGGAATGCATTTCATAATTTGAGGTGGAAGCTGTTGCTGGATGCCACTGCCTACTGTCTCTTCCTACGTTAGAACATGCTTTTCCAGATAGGTTTGTGTAGATGGTCCAAAGCTGTGGCCTTTTCTTGAGGGTCATTTTGGCTATTTCAATTTGGCTTGGTTAAATAAAGGGGAAAAGTGTTAATGATAGTTGCACCATAATTCTTTATGCCTTATAGGAAGACTTTCAAGACTTATCCAAGTGGTGGCCCTTAGCACAGCACTTTCATTCAAACTGGACAGGGTGCTTCTTTCCCAGGCTATCGCAAAATTAAGAGTACTACTACTTGCTCTGCTGTCTTAAGGCTTAAAATAAGGGAAGAAATTACATTCATATAGCAAACAGTTTAAAAAACCCATTTCATTTTTTACCTCAGAATCAGAAATTAGGGTCTTCTTGAGGCTTCATCTTTACTGGTACCTGGGATCCTTCCTTGTGTTACTCCTGACTGCTCTAAACATCGCTGAATCTCTTTTGATTTGTTTATGGAATTGCTACATGCTGTAACGTGTCAGTGGTTCCAAAATGGGACAGAGCAGTGTACAGGTTCGTCTCTAGAGGAAAGTTGGTTTAGCATTGAGGATTAAAATTTGCATTGACACAAGACCAGTACCATATACTTTTTTACAGAAATAGACTTGAGAGTAAATGGCCAAGAACATGCATAAATGAGATGAGAATGATAGTCCATTTATTTAAAACTGAGATGAGTGCACAACCTGGTATGCAGGAAGGAGAGTCCCACCATATTTTTCTAGTCAGAACTTGAACACAGTATTGCTAACTGGAACACAGACTGCACTGGGAGACTTGGTGAACCCTGCTGTCATACATTAACTCAGGTCGTATGTGTAAAATTGGGAACAGTGTAGGTTAAAGTACCTTTTTTTTGATAGTGGTATATTGCAAGAACTTTTTGGGAAGTGTATTAATTTTTCCATTTCCTTCCCCTCACGTAGCACAAATATTGACTACAGACCAAACTAGATGAATGAAATTTTCAAAGTCTTACAGCAAAAGTAAGCTAGTGTAAAACTGCAGCAGGGTTAAAATTAATGGATGTTTATCTCTTACTGTGGAAAGAAAGAGGAGCATGTATGATAAAATTAGTCTCTACAGCCCATCTAAAAACAGCTGCCAGACAGCCACTGAAGGATAGCAAGCTGAAGTCCAGGATAAAAGGAAACAACTGGGACTAAAATGATTGTTGCCAGAGGAAAGATTTTTACATATATACCCTGTTGACTGGTTTAGCATGGGTTCATTCTCTGTAGTTATCTCTCAGGGTTTGATCATATGTTTTATATTTCTGACTAAGCTATGCAAAACGGATCACAATCTTAGCATGGTTTTAAGCCTAATGTAATCTGATTTTAAACAATACTGCTCCAGTACTCCCTGATCTTCCTTATGTTAGCAGCAGAACCGCGTTGCTTCTAAGTGGCACCAACTGTGTGAGATTTGATGAAGACACATAGGGAGTTTTAATTTTGCTCTTTAGCTGTCTTGGTGACCTAAGGCAATTCACCACATTGCTTCAGTGTCACTAGTGAAGCAAGTAAATTCTGTGGGGAAGGGGAAAATGCAGATGTGCTGTGGTATAGCTTACCTTATGCTGTAAAACTTCATTATTAAGATTCCAGATAAACTTACTGTTTTCAAGATGATTTTCGGTGCAGTAATTTTATTTTGGAGTAATAGAACTTGGCTGGGGGAAGAACTCAGAAATTTTCAAAGTTTTAAGTTGTTCAAGGATCATCTTTCCTTTTTCAGAGGAAAAAACACTGTTTAGCACACCAAGCTGAATGGGAAGTAGTACAGTCAATGAACTCTTGCAGTAAAAAAATCTCAATTAGTTTGGCTGGAAAGATGCTAATGAGGATGACACAGAAAGCAATAAAAAAGCATCACACCTCAACTTAAATAATTTTAAATGTAAATGTCTACCACAAGGTCAAAAGAGCTTGTGTTACAGAGGACATGTTTCTCTGGGCTTCTTCTGAGCAAAGTTCTGGTAGTAACCTTACTTTGTCTATCCTGAAACAGATTTTTGAAGGCACTTTTCTGTTGTGTGTCAGAGAACTTCATGCAGTTACCTGTTTTCATTGTTAGGTGGCTGATGAGCTTTATACATGGGTGGTTGTATGGATTTTAGGATTTAAAAGGCTGAATAGAATATCGCTGCAGAAAATCCTCTTAGCTTATTATGCACTTTGGTTCATCCAGGTAAGTTTAGCATAAAAAAGTAGAATATATAAGACTAGACGACCTAGTCTATTGAAGAACTAGATTAATTTATGTACTGCACATCATAAACAGTATTGCAACAGACCTTTTTTTCTTTTAAATTCCTAATTAAAAACTACTAAGGAATTGAATCAGACTTTCATTTATTTGATAAGCAAAAATCTCTTTATAGTATTTTCAGTATTTAATGCCTTTTTTTTTTTGTTATTGGGAAGATTGTGGTACATCAGTTAGTAAAATCCTAATGTGGAGTTGGGTGTAAATGTGAGGTGGAATTTTTGGGGTCCTTTTTTAATCCTTTTGTATGCATTCCGATGATTTTTCTCTAGTATGGTCATTATCATGGAAATTCCTGACAAATACTACAGCAAGAGCTGACTGCAAACTCTGTAAATATTTTTAAATGTTTAAGGTTGGGCTTTTTTCAGAGGAACAGGAAGAAAAACATGTTGGTGTAATCAGCATTTCTGAATGAAGTTATCTTATTCTGTAGTCCTGTAAAAGCAATTTAAATTCCAATCAGCTCAATCCAGATAGTGATAGGACAAGGGGGAGTGGTTTTAAACTAAAAGAGAAGAGGAAGAATCTTTACTATGAGAGTGGTGAGGCACTGGTATAGGCAACCCAGAGAAGCTGTGGATCCCCCATCCCTGGAAGTGTTCAAGACCAGGCTGAATGGGGCCCTGAGCAACCTGATCTAGTGGGTGGCATCCCTGCCCACAGCAGGAGGGGTTGGAACTTCCAACCCAAGTTCATGTCTTAATCTCAGAGATGTCTAAAAGAGTATTAAATTCACAAACATATTTACCTTGCTTCCTTTTCCAGCAAGACCTTTGTAAGTGTGGTTTTACTCACTTGCATTTGAATCCACATATTCAACCCCTTCATGGGGCTCAGTATTTCTGCTTTGGCAGTTGCTACATGCAAATGTTAGATCTAGACATTACTGAGCATACATCATTAAAATATCAGGGAACAATTCCTCCCTTCCTTGTTATTTCAGCAATATATCCTGTAGTTGAATGATTGTATCATAGCATCAGCTCTTACAGTTAAGAGAGAAGTAAAAATCCACCCTTTTAAAATTCCCACTGTCTTTATTTTTTGCTTACAACAAAGTTAACTGCTGAATGCCACTCATCAGATGGTAAGAAGACTGTCTAGCTTGAATTAATTTCTCTCTTTGGAATACGGTGTATCCATGTTCTCTGGTATATACTAACACATTACTGTATTGTAATTATAATACTGATTTTATGCCATTCATATAAACAGCTTCTGAGAGAATGGTTGGAAAAGGATCTGGAAAGTTGCAAAATTTAATATTAGAAGTTTTGCCCTTTGAACAGTGACCTCAATGGGATAAAAACTTCCATTTCCTCCACTGTAAAAATCAAGGCAAGTAAGTGTTGGGTAGCTGTGGACAGTCTTTACAGTTCTGTATGTCAAGAATGACAACTGTTTGTGCATTAAAAGTTTTCTTGAATTCTCCTCTAGACAAATCTTACAGAAGTTTTTTTACATTACTGCAAACAAGACATTTTCAAGGTATCCTCACTTCCCATCTGTTATATAAAACTTAAACTGCAGTGACAACTTTGCAATACACTTACAGATCCGGGACTTCATATATACTTATTGCAAAGTTTAATGCTCCCTTCAGTACTGGCACTTCAACACACATCTGTTTGAGTTATTTACAGACTTATATAGCTGTTTTCCTTAATTCCAAGCATGCTGGTTTTGGTACTCAGCAAGTTGCAGGGAAAATTTTCACTGACCAAACAAGTCTCTTTTTTGAGTTTAGCTTACTGGTGCAAATTTTAAAGGTTTTGACTTAAAACAACAGGAAAATGTAGATCACTTCCTAAATGTTAAATTGACCACTGAAATGGAGTAGTTGTGCAAAAAGATTAATGAACTGTTCCTGCAGATTTTCCAGTCAAAGATTGGATGTTAGCAGGCTTCTGGCTGTCCTTTTTAATGAAGGAGTTCCCCAGTTAAAATTATAAATAATTTTAGAACAGCCTACTCTCACACAATTAGTGCATTTTGATTGTCCTGAAATAACAGAACTGGCTCCTTCATCAGCTATGCAATTTGTGCCTCTACAGAAGTAACTAGCACCTGAACAGAAAACAGTGAAATTTTTAGAGCCCTTTTAGTATCACACATTACTTCATTAGAGCATTTACAGCAGAGCAGCCTCAGTTGTACAAGGAGCCTTTTGCTTATTGGAGTTCAGACTGAGAGAAGAATCTTTGGCCCTTCTTGGGAAGGTGGGAAGAGGAAGGAGATGTAATGTCAACTTTATAGTGCTTTAGTTGGAGCTAATGGTTTTGGACAGTGTGCTTCTCTCTTTGGTACAGTTCCTATCCCTGTGTTGACTGACATTAACAGCACAATTCAATTGTCCCATTCCAAGTTGCTGGTGGCATTTAAGGAGCATTAGTGTGCTCAGAACATCCACGTGGCACATGCAGAGTGAGAGCTGTGCTTGGAGCTGCCTGCTGGATACCACTAGGAATGTTCAAGGGCATTTTGCTTCGTGCCCTAGGTGGTATTCTCACTAGATGCCGGTATGTAGGCACCAAATAATTCTGGCAGAAATGATTGTGAGGTGATCATACACTTGGTAATGCAAATGAAGCCTTTTTTATAGTTTCTTCTTTTGCCAACTTTGAGAAACCAGCATGTGAAAATAGACATCTTTCAGTATAGGGAGAGTTAATTTGTGTTGCTATGACAGATTTGTAGTCTATATTTGGTCTTAGACCTAATATTCTGTCTTATAGATTAAATATATTTTTACAGTAAGCATGCTGAATTCAAATGTTTCAATATAACATTTTCATCTTAGAAAAAAATCATTTTTCTTCAACTACTTGTTTGTTTTAAGTTCTGAATTGGTTGCTGACCTTCTTCCTTATAATCTTTTTCTGTTGTGAACATGTTCCAGACTATGAGATGAAAAATAAATAAAAAGCCCTTATCATATAATTATTTTCTATAACTTGTGCTTAGATAGGTCTTACTATGAATCTGGAATTGAGATTTCCATATGTATTTAAGAACAGCTTTTAACCTGGACCAATGGAAATCACTTATTCTGTAACTGAGGTATCTAAACTAGTGGTTTCTGAAAAAAAATAGTATCCAATGATCAAATGGTTCTGATGATAGCTTTTCTTTTTCTCTTGGAATCTTTTCCAGTGTAGTCTTCCCTCTGTTGCTACCTTTCAGTTTAAAAGAAATTTTCCATCTGAGGCTCTAAAGTTCCCTAGCTGAGGATTTCAAAAATGCCTTGCCTCTCTGAACTAAGCTTCCTCAAAATGCTGATTTACCTCATGATACTGGCAACATTCAGGGAATGTTAGTAGTCTGTGATTTGCACTTTCCCTTTTCTTGGATAAGGCATTCCTCATCGGGCAGCTGGACCACCTGCTGCTCTGTGGCCATTTGGGCAGCTCACATGGGAGTGGTTGTCACAGAATCACAGAATATTCTGAGGAATATTGGAAGGGACCCACAAGGATCATCAAATCCAGCTCTTAAATGAACGACCTGTACAGGGATCGAACCCATGACCTTGGCATTATTAGCGCTATGCTCTGACCAACTGAGCTAATCTTACATCAGTCCAGGCAGTTCTTGGAAATGAGGAGAAGGGGAAATAGGGTAACTGCAAGGACTCTTGGAAAGTGCTGATGGGTAGAGCTGGGCTTTTACAATGAAACGAGGTGTTCACCCCGTTACAGACATTATTTGTTGTGCTGGTGGTGATTTTACCTAGAGAGTAAAACATTGCTGTCTTTAGACTTCCTAAATTTTTGGAAGTCTGAAGTTGGAAGGAATTTTTGATACCCCATAGCGCTCTTATTTTAAGCTGCCTCATCAACTGGACTGCTGAACCAATGATAAGATAGCAGAAGTTGTTACATACAGGATTCATAGAAAGTGACAGACATTGACTCCTGGTGTCACAGATTCAAGGTAACATTTTCCTCTATGAAATAAAACTTGTAACATAGTTAAGGTAATTCTGCAGCTGTGAACAGGAATTGTGGCTCAAATGCAGAGGAGGGGAAGGAAAGGTTAGTTCAGGGAGGTTTTTTGGGGTTATTTTTCATATGTAGCATTCCAGTGAAAGGTTCTAGGCTGGAACTCTGCAAATGAAAATCTGTTGTCCATAAGCACCTACTTCTTCCACTCACATAAGGAAGCACTTCAATTGTGGTAGAAGAGCTGGGTATCTTTGCAGGCACTTTGGCAAAGATGATAAAGAGTAAAACAAGGGTTAGGGATTTTGGGAGGGATTTTGGGCTTATATTTCCCCAATTCTGGTTGAAAATGAGAGACTGGATGCAGGATCTTGAGCACATTTATCATTAGGACAAGTCACCCTGTAGCAATGTTTTTACATTTGAATAGCAGTATTGGAAATAAAGACTTTAATTTGGTTTAATTGCTAAGTTTGAGTTGTTTCCTAACTCTGTTGTTACTTTACCTATTATCTTTGCTTCTCTCCCCTATTTGACATTCTTTTGGAAACTGACTACAAGGTAAATTCTTCTTTACTGAATTTAAATGCTTTTAAATAAATTTCTCTTGTTACAGGTCATCTGGGGGATTTTTTTAGTGATATGATATATCACCGTTCTTGAGAAACAGTTTTCTAAACTCTCATTGTATATACTTTACCCAAAAAAGTCCCTCTGCAGGCATTGTTCACTACCTTTATAAAAGCTATAATTTTTTAGGGTAAAAAACCCAAAGTCTTCATAACTTCATTAAATAGGTTGGTGGCTTGTAACAAAGTTATTATATGTATTTCAAAAGCTTGAATCTGTAAAACTAGAAGTATTTCAACAGCAAACTCTTTTATAATATCTGTTAAGATGGAGGTTGAAAGGTTTTTTCTGAAACAGATAATAAAACCTGAGTAATTTCAGATGTCCCCAAGAGGCTGTCCAATGTATCAGTCTTGAAACTTGATATGTTAAAGACTGAAGTTGTTTTTATCAAATATTTAACATCCTAGAATTCTTTCTAAATGACCATTTTTGGAAATACTCATTAATTTTTCCAATGTGCTCTTATTCTGTAATAGTTTATTTCATTTATAATCTGAAATCTTTTTGAAGGTGTATTGAAACACAGAATACCAAGAGATTTAAGTCATCTGTGGAGGACTATGTGATTTCATGGTACTTGACTGTGAAATGTGTATTTATCTATTTAGGTTCAAACAAAGAAGGAAGAAACTTTGCCACCATCACATAGTCAAAACATTCCAACTTTTTATTTTCCTCGAGGATGTCCTAAGGAAAAAGTGAATATAGATGCTGTGATTGCCAAAATTGAGAAAACTTTTTCTGAATTTCCAAATGAGAGGGCAACGTTAGAAGACATGGGTAAGGTTGCAAAGGTGAGAACTTGCTGGCCATCTTCTTTTCGTACTGTACTCCTATGGAAAGGCAAGAAATGAGTTCTGTGTGCTTGGTTTTCTTGTGTGTTTCCATCTCCCAAACATTAGTATTTAATGATATTCTACATTGTTGATAACAGAGTTATGTGGAATTTTCTGCATTAACTGTCTATCAGATGGCCTTAATAAAATAAATAAAACATTAAAACAAAACTTGAACTACTTTTTTTGCTGCATAAACAACCACATACTAAAGAACAGCATTGTATGTTGTTCTCCATTCTGTATTGACCAAGAGAGTTAAGGCAAAAGCATTCCTAATATATGTTTTGTTTTTAGATGTTCACGCAGGTTGGGGTTTTTTTCTCATTCTGCTCAACCTCCATTGCAAAGACACTGGTAAAGACAGCATGGTATGGTAACTTGAGATTATAGCTCTCAAGATATTCCTGAAGAGGTTCTTTAGAGTTATGGCAGAGTGACAAAATACTTAGCTTAGAAAGCAGCAAATATTTTTTAAACTTCTGTGTAAATTTAAAGACAATAAGCTAGTTAAAATGAAGTTAATTTTCCATTTTGTTATATTGAATTAATGCTTGAAATCTCACTGCAAGTCATGGTCTTGCTAATGAGTCTCAGGTTCTCATCCACATTCCTGTCACTTTGTCCAGGGTCTAGAAAATAGAAACTGTGACTGCTAACAATAGCAGGACTGGGGGTTTGCCTCACCAAAACTTTTTTACTGCTAAGCTGAATGATAGGATCCCTGTCTTCCACAGGTCCTTCCAACACAGAAGTGAGGAGGTAGAGAAGAGACCCTTCTCTCTCAGCAAGGAAGCTGAAAGGGTCTAGTCACCTATAATTCAGTGATGAAAGACACCTTCCTGAAGAATACTGTCTGAGCACAGTATTCATCAAAAAATTCTTTTAATTTGTTTGAAGTACTAGTTAAGCTATTACATGAGAAGTAATGGTACTTTTGCTCCAGTCACCTTACACATGATTACACATTACACAGTATTCACAGTGTTTTTGGAGATCCTTGGGGATGCCAGCATGTGTGACTGCTCCCAGCTGGAGTCAGTTTTAGGCAGATTGGGCTCTTGGCTGTTAGGGCCGCGGACACTTGGGCTTTAGGTGCATGTGGTCACACTGGAGTTGGGAATGTGTAGCTATTGAGTACCCTAAAACAAGATACTGCTGCTCAGGGCAGGCTGGCCTGCTACTTCAAACTGGATAGATGTGCCATGCACATGCAAAGGATGCAGATGAGTTGAGCCATCCTCTGAGCCGGACAAATGTCAATTTGTTCTAGTTCAGAAGGTCTGTAAGTGTGCTGTCTTGAGCTTAGCTTAAAGATATCCAGCTCTTGAGCAGAGCTTAAGATGGGCTCTGTTCAGCTGCTTGGAGCATGGACAGACAGACACGTGACTCACTGGATTAGTCTGTTAGGAATGCTACAAGTTGCCCTGTGTTTTGCTCTCCACTTTTGGATTTCAGCCTAAAGCAGTTGCTTTAAATGGATTATTTCAGAAGGTGAAGCTGGTTTCAGAAACTGTTTTTGAAAAAATCTCTTCCTTAATGCTTTCTTCTTAACACTTGTAATTTTTGAAGGATCTATAAATAAAAGAGTAGCCTTCAGATAAGCAATCAATAAACTGACTTGATGTACACTTTAATTGTAGGCTTGTGAATGCCCACTCTACTGGAAAGGTCCTTTGTTTTATTGTGCTGGAGGTGAACGAACAGGATACGTGTCAGTTCATAAATTTGTTGCAATGTGGCGGAAGTAAGTAGATTACTTTTATTAGAAGTACTGCATTTTTTTTCATTGAAATGTGATATTTTAAGCTCTGAATGTGATCTTGTCTTCTGAAGGGGAATAAAACACTTTCCCATAATCAACTATTGTCAGTAAGCTTGTACATGGGAAAATGTAACTAAATAACACTTTAATATAAACAAATCTTCATTTACAAGGTTTATCATTTTGAAAATGTTTGGGTGAATGACTGACAGTTCATGAGAAGTAAAAATCATGGTGGCCCTTACTTGTAGATGCCAGTTCTGAACAAAGTGCTTTTTATTTTTAGTTCTTTTCTAATTTTGACTTTAAATGGTCCTTTCATGTAATAGATTACATGATGTACCCATCTCCTTTAACATAAATTTAAGAGACACTACTGCTTTGATAAGTTCACTTGGAGCATGGTTTGACATTTGTAATGACCTTTTGAATAAATATTGTTTCATAGGCCTTGCTCTAGGATGCCTGCATGAGGTAGCATGAGCAATTTTCTGTGTAGAATACTAAATGGAAATATTTACATTTCAGAGTACTTCAGACCTGCTATGATGATGCTGCGAAGTTTGTTCATCTTCTGATGAACCCTGGATGTAACTACTTGGTGCAAGAAGACTTCATTCCTTTTTTACAAGTAAGTTGCAACTGAAATTATTTCTAGGAACACAACAAAATGATGAACTGGCAAAGCACTGAGTTGTTTGAACTAAATATACTTTTTCATGGTCATCATTAAAGTTTATTGATAATATTTAGTGCAACTGACTTTGCATGATCCACTAAGATGCTAGTGACTTGTTTTACAGTTAATAATTTTGTATAAGGTGAGGTGTTTTTTAATCACCATGGTAACATTTAAAACCAATTGTAGGAATAACATATGTGTTGGAATCTTTTATGTTTCATAAGGCAGTTAAAGTTATTTAAGTCATGGTAGCCCTTTGGATGGCAAAGGAAAAGTGGGATATGAATTCAAAACCGAGTAAGTCTTTGTTGGAAGAACAGCAAACACCATCTATAGAAATGACTGAATAAAACCTGAATTGACTTTACTGAATCATAGCCACAGAATTACAACCTACGACAGTCAGCAGTGTTCAAAATCCTCAGCCTATCTAAAATATAGTAAAAAAATCCTATTAAAAATCCTATTTCTAAAATACAGGAAAGCTTTTATTTATCTGATTTATTTAAAAGATAATTTTATTTTTACAAGGTTTGTAATGTGATTTGTCTGAAGCTTTGGTGAAAATGAAGTTATCAGTAATGATTGTAGTAATTAATTTAAACTGTTTTGGTTAAGGAAGGAGGTGTGCTATTCTTTGCTAATTGTCTTATATGGTCACTAATGAATACTCTTTGGAATATTGTTATTCCATTTTTTTTCTAGGATGTGGTGAATAGTCATCCAGGCCTTTCATTTTTAAAAGAAGCATCTGAATTCCATTCTCGGTATATTACAACAGTAAGTGATTTGTATCTGGAAAAGCTATTTTTTGTTTAACTAAGAAAATCAAACCTAAGATTAGTCAAATGTCTGAGCATCTTTGTCCCATGGGAAGAGTAGAGTTAGAGCAGGCTGTCAGTCTTCATTTCTACATAACTAGAAATTTTGTGGAAAAAGTATCTTTCTTAGGCCTGCTAGTTCTTAACATTTTTAAGGAATTGCAGAATTTAATACTAGTAAGAGAAGCAGTGAATTGTAATAGTGTCCAATAAGTTAATGAGCATTAAATGAAGAGCAGGCTGTTATCTTAAACACTTGATTGTGTCTGTAGACTGCACTCATTAGAATCCTGACCTTAATCTGGGATTAATTAAATGAAGTCTTGAATGAAACATCTATATTAATATGATTATGTTCAGTATTAAGTGAAATAATGATAATATTGAAGCTGCTTGCCACTTGTTTCTCTGGGGACTTTTCTTCCAAGGAAGGTTTTTGTACATGAAAAGTTTCATTCCGGTCTTCCCAGGGTTATGTGACTGAGGTATTTGTTCTGTACTCAAGGGAAAAATCAGTGACATTAAATTTTCTCAGCTGTAGACTAGACAGTCGATTCCACTGAAGTCTCAAAAGATTAAGATTCTTCAAAATGACATTTAGTTCACTTTCTTTGTGCATGTGAAAACTAGCTTAATGAATATTCTCCAACAAAAAAAAAAAAATGCATCATTGATCATCTTGTATCCATCTTATACTTTGACCCAGGTTAAAATTGTGGAAGTTTTGGGGTTTTTTTTGTTATTTTTTTTTGGGTTTTTTTGAGAGCATTTGGGTTTTGTTCATTACATCCTTCTTAGAGAGACTTCCTGGCCTATCAAGTATGTCCTGCTGCATTAGGTTTTGCATCTTGTTATAATGATTACCTGAGCTCACAGAACTTTCTTGTCAGTTGTGATTGAAGGAATTGTTCTATGTTTTGTTTCTTAATGGATTCTTGGTTGTGTCACAGCCTGCTCTGGTTAAAATTGTGAAAGCTTGCTGCGTGACCTGAAGAAGAGTAGGAAAGAAAAGGTCCTGCCATGTCCAGTTACTTTTCTTTGGAGGAACAGCTTACTGGAGTACGTCTGAGTCTAGCAATATTGAATAAATTAGTACTGGAAGTATTTTATTTACAAAATTTAGTGTAGCCTTCAACATAAATTTGTGTTTAATCAAAAAATTGGTGTTAAATCAAAAAGTAAACTAGTATCAAAAATATTTGGAATGCCATTCTGCAGATTAAGAAATGGCAGGACCCCTCTGCCTTTTTCTTGTCATATTTTAGGATGGTGTAACTGTTCACAGAATCACAGAATATTCTTAGTTGGGAGGGACCCATAAGAATCAAGTCTAACTCTTAAGTGAATGTTCCATATAGGGGTCAAACCCACAACCTTGACATTATTTGCACCATGCTTTGACCAACTGAGCTTGTTACAGCCTTCCAAAATTGTGTCCTGCAAGTTATTAATGATAATAATAGATTCCTTTACCTATGATGAAAGAAGCCATTTCATACCTGTATTCAGTTAGCTTAACCTTGCTACATGAAGCTTTATCTAAAGGATATGTCCAGCTGCAAACCAAATGAGCCGTTCTTCTGCTGGGTTTTTGTCTATACCCACATATATGTATGTGTGTATGCATACACATTACATACATCTCTTTAGCATGTGTTGTGTAAGCCATGAAAGCAATCTGTTCTGTCTGCTAAGATATGTTATAGGTTTGTTGGTCAGTCTAGTTACATATGACCAGGATAGAGCTGAAATAAGTTTAAAATGTTTGCTGTGACAAATGAGATACTACATTTATTCTTTCAGTTAGGTGCATATCTGAACTATGAGTTCTTGAAATTGTAGTCTCTCTATTGCACCATTTCTTCTCCCTTCTGACAAAGCACTCTGCAGAATAGTAAAGGCAATTCTCTGACAATTTCCTTGTACTCTGCATCAGTTTACTTTAGAAAACAGTTTAAGTCTGTTCCCAGTTGTCTTCACCAAACATTCAATTTTGTTTTTATTTTTAGACCAGTTAAATGTATAACAGATGAGATAATGACATGCAGATGGATTAAGTTGCAAAGCTAAGGCAAAAACCTTTTTAGAAAAAATTGCTTTGTAGTGTAAGCCAAAAAATGGGTCTTCCCTAAATTCACAATTATAATTAAGTTAATTAAGTTTCAGAAGCAGGATAATCTATTCTTCTGTCTGGAGTCATTGAACCAGCTGTTCTTGTTCAAAGTAAGAACTGAGGAGCTTGCTGCTCTACAGTTTAACTTCATCATTATTCTTCTATTTGTAATTTTAAAATGATTGGTTAGTTTAAACTATTGATTTACTGCAATTGAAGTCTGAAGTGATAAAAAGCTTAGCCTGTAGATGGGAGGACATTTTAATTGCAGGAAAGGGGTTCCTAAGGAGAGGAGATTTTAGTTAGTAACTGCTCTCTTGCAAATGAAACACTACACATGCAATACTGAGTCCTGCCGATTAGCAGGTATAATCAGTCACCAGTTGAGCAATTATAGTTCATAATATGCTTGGGATGTTTTTGGTTTGTTTTTTTGTTTTGTTTAGTGGTGAATGACTGACTTCAAATGTACACCTGGTGGTTGTCTTAAGTCAAACAAAATGAGGTGAATACTGAATTCAGTTAAGTAGCAGGAAAAATATATTTTAAAGTCTTATTTCAAGTATTTAGTTTGTAAACTAAATCTAAGAAAATTATAGTGACTGCATGAGTTGCCCAAAGTAGCCATAGAACCATTAGTTTGGAAAAGACCTGTAAGATCATTGAGTTGAAGTACATGTAAAATTTATTTTAAACAATGTGTTGGGTACTCGTATGGATGGTTCCACTATCAGTCATGGCACAAGAACTAGTAGTCTTTCTTGCATAGATTTTTTTTGTTTTGTTTTGTTCTTCACTTGGAAAATATTAATGTACTACTTTTAATGCTGTTAACGGGTTTTTTTTCAGGGAACTTCCAAATAGAATGAAGTTAAATGGGGAAAACCATTCTCTTTGCACCTGCAAGAAGTATTTCTGTCAGATGTAGATTTGTTGTGTTTGTAGAGTGCAGAAGTAGCAACATCTGCTGTACTCTGATCCTTAAACAGTACCAATTCTATTTCTGTAAATTCAATTATGAAGTAAAACAGTCTTATAGCAAATGCAGGTCTTTAAATCTGAAGTAATAAGATACATTAATAGGTTCATTAAACTCTATCCTGTAGATGAGGAAGACTTGAGGTAGTGAAATTGCCAATATACATGTTTTGGATAGAACATGAATATTCTGCAACATTACTGAGTGAGATACAGGTACTGCAGCATTGAAATAAAACTTACCAAGATGAGTTTAGATATAGATTTAGAAATGGATGAATAGTGGATAATATGACACAAGAGAAGCTCTAACTAATGAGAACAATAGAAATAGGGGAAAGATGGAGCTCTCTAATGCAGCTGTACTAGAACATCTTTGAGAACTATTTGGATGGGTTTTTAATTACCGTAGCTAAAGTTTCTTTCCATTTTGTCTTTCTTGCAGGTCATACAGAGAATATTTTATACAGTAAATAGGTCCTGGTCTGGGAAAATAACTTGTAATGAGCTCAGGAAAAGCAACTTTTTGCAGGTACATAATATCTAAAATTTTGCAAGAGAGATATTTCTAGAAGTTTTAAAACTGCATTAACTAAAGGCTTAAGGGAGTAACATAAATAGCATTTCTTCCTTTTCCAAAAAGTAATGAAGATCCAATTGCATTAATTCTCATACATTAGAATATGTTTAAATGTAACGTTTTCTATCTAGAGCTGTGTACATCTAAATGTGTGTAGCAGAAGTTGGTCCGATCTGCTCATTCTTTTGTGAATGCATTCGTTTTCTACCATGTGTTCAGTTTTGCTGTTACACTGTATGGTGTGCATTGTCCCTGAAAACAAAAATTGTTCCACTGAAATAGCATGAGATATTAACTTGGCTATGAGAACTCAGATCATTCAAATAAATGTCTTACAAACTCTTTAATATGTTCTGTTTGTCCTTCTGATAATAGAATGTGGCATTATTGGAAGAGGAAGCTGATATTAACCAGCTGACAGAGTACTTCTCATATGAACATTTTTATGTTATCTATTGCAAATTTTGGGAGCTGGACACAGACCATGACCTCTATATTGATCGGAAGGATTTAGCTCGACATAATGATTATGGTATGAAAAATGAAGCACCTTTGTTTACATGTATTAAATGACCTGTAAACTTTGAGCTGAGGAAGTGGTTTAATGCCAAGGCCAGTCTGAGTCTGTTGGTGTAGCTGGTCCTGCTGACTCAGTGAATTAAAGCAGGACAAGTCATCTGTGATGCTACTTTGCATCTACAAATACCACATTTGTGGAAAATTCTGAATTTGAATTCCGATCTTGACAAAGAAGTAGGGCAAATATCACTTATGTGTTGGTGTTTTATAAATGGGTTTAATTGGCAGTTTTGGGTTGTTACCTTGGCCAAAATCCATTTTACTGATATTATTCAAGTAGCATGACTTATGGCAAGATATAGAAAGAGTAGAAAAGGCAAACATACCTTCAGGTACTTAGCTTATTTGGAGTTTTGCTAACTCAGCTGCAGTGTGTTTTGCTTTAATACCGTTAAGCACCAGTTAGCAGGTTTACATTTGCTGCATGTATAATATGCAATGACCATGATTCTGTAGTCTTGCATGCTTGTTCCTATTTTAAATATTCTTGTAGCTTGTATGGAACTGTTGGGGCTCTTTTTAGATGCCTCGTGTCCATCTTAATAGTGTTCCTTTCAGGACTGGAAAGCTTACCTAAGCACAAAGTGATTATGGAGTATTACCCCACGTTAAAAAGGATAAACACAATTCTGATTGCTGCTGAAAATTTGCCTACTAAAGTTTTACTATGCTTTAGGACAGTGAGAAAGGAAGACTGCTTTCTTTTGAGTGGCTGCTCTGTTAAGTTAGTATATTTTAGAAAGAAAGCACAACTAATACAGTGCCACCTGCAATTTAATTTTGCAAATTCTTAAGGATAAATAGAATATCCTTTACAAAGGTAGTGCTTAGTTCAGACATGTCTCTAAAATCCCTGAAATGGTTTCAAAATAGAAGCATGGGTCAAAACCATGTCAAAAATAGACCCCTGTCAGAATCAGTAAGGTATGTTTATTATGTGTGATCGTGCCAGTTCTGTTTTGGCTCTTTGCCAAGGTCATGTAAAACTTAATGCCACTGAAACACATTATTTACTTGTCAAAGAACTGGGAAATGCAGTTTTATTAATCAACCAATTTTATTACTTGTATTGCAGTTTTATTACTATTTCTGCATTAAGTTTGAATTCAAAGCTGGGTGGTTGTAGTTTTGCCTTGGAGGCTTTGTGTTAAGTGATCCTCTCTAAAAGGACTTAAAGGGATTAATGAGCACTACACTTGATCTTTCTCACTGATCTGTGTATATAAGAGGAGAGTTCCAGTAAACTCTTCAACAACACAATACATGCAAAAATAACTTGCATAGAGTTGACACTGTTTCAAACCTTTCTTCACAGCAATTTCAAATAGGATGATAGAGCGCATCTTCTCAGGAGCAGTAACAAGGTACTTATTTTGTATGCTGATCTAAATCCCATTTCATTTCTGCTTGTTAAATTCTGTGGTATTCCAAGGGAAAAAATGGCTCCCCCTCACAAAGGAGCAGGGAATTTCAAGATTAGATTTGTAGTTTAAATTCTAGTAGCACTAGAGTGGTCTTGGAACCTTCGGCACAGTTCAAGTTCTTCACTCTCTTTACCCATATGAATACGCGCCACTGGATATTGTATGATTTAGCAGGACTGGGAATGAAGAAGGAAGAAATGTTAGCATCATTCTTTTTCCATCCCTCAAACCTGTGAAATGTTCAAGGAGAACTGAGCTTTTAAGTACTAATTGTAAAATCAATGCTTATTGCATCAATAATTTTACAAAAATGCCTCCAGTCAAGTTAGTTCACATTTTTTGACAGTCATTCATCATTTCTCCCCTTGGATTGACTTCCTCTTTTGTATTTATGGCATTTTGTTAATTTTTGAAATGTTTCCTAGCACAATATCTGAGATAGAAAGCAACTGATAAATAGAAATAAAAGCTGAAATAAGAGACTTAGCAGGAATATGTCTAGAGCTTACTCCTTTATCTGAGTTTCTTGGGCAAGGCAAAAACATATACCATATTGCCCCAGACATCTTGAAGATAAAACATCAAAAAATTAATTTCATTATTGAAATGTAATATGTCTAAGAACTGCCTGCTTAACTTTTTACTAGACAGGTTGACTATGTGCAACTTATTTGGTTGCTGCAGTTATGAGAGTAGAAACAGACAATTATGTTCTTGCCATGGACACTTACTTCCTGAATATTTCTATTTCATTTTTATCTTCATATTTTAATTCAAAAACTTTTAGCTAGTGGAGTTCTGTAAAGCTTTTATATTCTCATCACTTCTACCTGAATAGAAATTCTAAAAAGCATATGTACTTGTATATAATATATAATCAAAAATTATTTGAGATGGCTCTTCTGTTAACCTTATGAACACTGGATCATTTAGAAGTAAAAAGTTAATACCAACAAGGAAAATAATCCTTAATTTTGGTTAGTAAAAGCTAGGTGTTCTAAAATAAATTTTCTGTCTTTTTCCTCATTGGCCTCCAAGAGGTAGAAAAGCACAAAAAGATGGGAAGATTAGCTACGCTGATTTTGTCTGGTTTTTGATATCTGAAGAGGACAAAAAAACACCAACTAGGTAAGAAAGAATTTGTTTCAGCAGAAATAAAGACTGACTTGGTTTTTCTAATCCTTAAATGGGGACCACTGATGAACAGCTGCAACTCTAATGGAAGATGGTAAACTATAAAAACATGAGTAGAAAACTGGCCCAGTTCTTTGCATCATCCTTGTTTATCAGTGTCTCCTGTTGTTGTAGCTGTAGAGGTCTCATTTAATGACTTTTAAGAGGCTAATTCAATGTTGTTCCATAAGTTCTGTGTGGCCTGTTTATGAACAGGACCATATGTTAAGGATGTTGCAGCTGTTTCATGATGCCAGTGACTTTGGGAAGCTGTGCAGCTACTGTTTGCTAGCTGTATGGTACTGATAAGGAACCCATCGTGTGACATGTCACTAGCTTGTTCAGTATGGAAACGTACCCAAAATACTGAAGTTATGTACAATTCAATTTTTCATTGTCTCCTTTGATTTTTTTTTTTAATGACCATGTGTTTTGGTCTTCTCCTTCACACCATTAACAAATGTGTTTTCAAATGCAATCATGGATGGTGTAGCAAACACCAGCAACTCTTACCACAGTAGGTGGTGTTTAATGACTTTCCATGGATTAGTGGAATGTACTCTTAAGTCTAGTTTTGCCTTTGAAACAGGCAACACGAATCCTTGAAATTCTGTAGTAAGTTTGTCTCTTTGCTGTTAATGACTGAATTTCAGCATTGAATACTGGTTCCGCTGCATGGATCTTGATGGGGATGGTGCTTTGTCTATGTATGAATTGGAATATTTTTATGAAGAACAGTGCCAAAAATTAGAGAACATGGCCATAGAACCTTTGCCATTTGAAGACTGTTTGTGCCAGATGCTGGATCTTGTAAAGCCACAACATGAAGGTAATAAACTCCTTTTCCATCATTAACTTCTGTTTCTCTGGATTTAGGAGTTAGTGCAGTCTTAAGAGCACTCAGTCATACAAATAAAATGCCTTGAGGTTGTCTTTTCACTGACCTCTGTTAAAGCTTAATAATTGATTGGTCATCCAACTGCAGGCAGGCAGGCATTCTTTCCACACTAAAATTTAATATGCTGCTTTAAAATTCCTTGTCAGCTTTCATTTTGTGATTCTAGCCACATTTAGTCTTAAGTAAAACCTTGTCGCTATCTAGCTGAGGTGAGGCTCTCAGGAAAACCTCTTGATGGTTCACTCATTTCTCACCTCTTCCAGTGCTCATTTAATTGAGTTTTTCTGGAGGGAACAGTTTCTAAACAGTGTTTGTCTCTGAGACCAGTATAGACTTAGGTTACATTAGAAGCTTAAGCTGCCCTTACGAAATTCATGACAAGGGGCTTAAAATTAACAGAATAATAAACTGTTCTGAGGTTTTTGGCTATTTTTTAGATTTGAACTTTCCTAGACCTGCATTCTACTCTCCTGCATTTGACATTGTATCATCAGCTGATAAAACTTCAGTTTATCTTTTACACCTGAAAAAAACTTAAGAATACAATTATGGTTAGACAACCAATTAGTAAGTTGAGTTTATTGCCCACCTTCTTTCTAGTGTTAAGAATATTTAAATTACAAAAAACTTAATTTTTTTAAAGACACGTCATTTATTGAGAATGGGGTTTTTTGCATGCTGAGAGAATTGAAATGGCTCAAATCTAGAACATAAAGCTTAATATTCTTATTTGAACAAGTTAAAATGGATTTGCTTAGTGAAAACACATCTCTAAAGGCAGATAAAAATTGTAAATGAAGAAGGAATATTAAGTGTGATTCATCTGAAAGTTCCATCCATATATCAGTGGAATGAAGTCTTAGACCAACATTGTGTAATGCATGGGGGCTAGGGGCTCAATGAAGTAAGCCAAGCTCTGAGAAGCACATTTATGTTTTATGGTTGCTCACAATCACCTCCTGAGCTCAGTAGTTCCCTTCCAGTCTTATGGAAAGGCATTTATAGTAATATTTCTGTTCTGCGTTTAAAAAAAAAGAAAAACAGTTGAGAAGGGGTTTTTTTTTTTTTTTTTTTTTTTTTTTTAACTAAAAACTGAATTATGTTTGAAAGATGGATTAAGGAAAAAAATCTGTTTTTCTAATACAAAAAACTAGCAGCATAAACTGATGTTTCACTTCGTGGCTTTAAAACAAAAGGAGACACTTTCATGAAGTTATGACTAAACTGTGATACAGTTTCTATAGCATGCTTTGTTTGCTAAAAAGCAAACTTTAATTTCTGGAGACCTGAATTAATTACTTAAACTTTACTCCTGTTTTGTTGGTGTTTGAGAGACAGTGGTAGGCATCTACACGAGTGTTACGTGTCTAAGCTCCCATTGCAATAAATGGAAACTGGAGAGCAAATCAATGACCCAAATATAGGAGTCTAACTTAAACTGGGAGCTTATGTAACTAGGATTCAAATAATTTGCTTGCCTGTGGAGAGCTGCTGCCACTTGAAATGGCGCAGTGCATCAGACATCTGTGTGGGTCTGACAGATACGGCACAGGTGCCACGGGGGATTCATGTCCTTCTGGAGCATCAGCAACGAGCCAGGCAGAACACCCTTCATGACAGATGCAAGCATGGCATCCATGTACAAATGGGATTTGGATTTTGCTTCCCTGTGATGTCCTTGAGTTACACTTTGTTAGAGGCTGGGACAGTATACTGAGGAAATACTGTTCCAAGTCTGGCTTTTATTGAACTCTTCCATAACATCTTCAGTTAGCTCCTATTTGATTAACAATGGAAGATTGTGTGTATTCCAGGTGAATCAATAAAGTGGAGTTGTAAGGATAGTCATCTGTCTTCCCTTGTGTATCTCGTATTTTTTAGCCTTTCTGCATAAGCTTTAATATTCAGCTTTGAAATAGAGTAACATTTCTGAGCAACCTGACAAATACTTCTAATGCTTAACACATCCATTGATTTGAGTCTTTAAAGTATCACACTATAAAAATCAAACAAAACACCTCTGAGCATTTAGCTTTCCTCTCAAGCAGTAAATATTGATCAGACTGGACAAGTGTGGCAACCTTGACTCTATGAAAAATTAATCTGTATGAAGCATAGTCTGTCACTGTCATCTCTGTCATACATTTATTTGTCTGCTCAAATGTATGTCAGGGAAGAGAGAGGGCTGCTGCCGTAGGAGATTCCTACCTGCTACCCAGGCACTCCTTGGGAAGGAATGGCTAACACACTAGAGACTTCTATCTGTTGAGGAAGCTTAAACAAATACCTTAAATGATTCTTAATAGCTGAGGGGCGTAGACTGCATCTCACTTCAATATACTGACAGGCTATGGGATATGACAACCACAGCAAGGAAAAAAATCTGAACCATTTCAAGTTTGTACACTTTGAAGGACACATCTCTAGGTGTGTATTTCATCTGTTTGCACCTCTCCCATTGCATGGAGGATCCGTGACAGATGTTGCTAAGCAGTGATGACTGAGTAATGATTGATTGAGTACCTTTTGATTCCTCCACTTTTGAGAAAGGATACATTCAACTCTAATAATTTTATCTCTAATAATCTTATCTCATAATCTTCTTTACAGGAAAAATTACTCTGCATGATTTAAAGCGATGTAAGTTGACAAATGTGTTCTTTGATACTTTTTTCAACATTGAAAAATACCTTGACCATGAACAGAAGGATCAGTTTTCTATGTTGCGGGTGAGTATGCGGCTGTAAAAGTCTTTATAGCTACGTGCTTAGCAAATTAATACTGTTTAAATTAATTGATTAATACTGTTTTGTCTAACATGCAACATGATTGTTTAGGATGGTGAAGGTGAAAGTCAAGAGGTCTCTGACTGGGAGAAATATGCTGCTGAAGAGTATGGTATCTTGGTAGCAGAAGAGGCAGCAAGTGACCAGTGGAATGACGGGTAAGAATGCAGCAGCACAGTGATATGAATCCTCTCTACTAAAGTACAGCCTCACCACCACTATCATTCATTTTAAAAAGAATAAACACATCCTTCTCAAAAATATGTAATTAATGATGTACGAGACTACCAAGTACACGTGTGAGCAAAAACTCTTATTCTAGAATATGCATCTCTTTTTACAAGCCCTTGTTTTTAAATTTGCAACTTGGTGAATTGAACCTTCAGATGACTTTTGTTTTCTGTTTAAATCGGTGGTGAACTCATGGGAGAAACCCAAGGTGCTGCTCTATTTTAGTGTGCATAGTGGAATCTTAGTATTTAACTTTACTTTGCCCTATGTCTTTCTCTGAAAGAACACCTGATGAGCACATAATTCCTTTATAAAGCAGTTTTAAAGAACAAAAATGCAGTATCTAAAGCTCATTCTCTGCACAGTCCTGTTAAGTAGATGGAAAAAAATATATGATGAAATTCAGTAGTGGTTGGAAAGACATGCATGAACATGAGTCACCCTAACCCAGGAAATGGTCAGTTTTTTAATCTGCTACCATAAATCTCCACAGAGACTTTGTGGGTTTTTTAAAAGCTATGAATTATAGATTGATCCCACCTAAAGTGTTGAAGCTAACCTTTTTTAAATATCAGCCTTCACTGGCTTGCGTTAGTTAAACATACATTCCATTATCCTTCTATTTATCTGCATCAGCAGCAGGTGGTTATCAATAATTTCTGGGTTAACAGCTGGGTTTTGCTTTCCAGCATCTGCTTAAAAGCATGGTTGCTCTCAGTTCCTGGTGCTCATGCACATGTCAGTAAGAGCCTCAGTCCAGTATTCCTTCTCTTTTATTGTACCTAGTGCAGCTGTATTTCGTTCTTCCTAAGTGAGCCTCATCCAGCTTTCTTGGAAAGAACTTGGGAGGTTTCTAGCAAGTATCTAAAGCCTTGCATTTCACCATTTCTAACCTATAAGTACTCCACTGGAGCAGTGTGTCAGTGTCTACTTCGAATCCTTTCAGCAGAGCTGCATTTCACACTGGGAAGTTCAGCATGTGATAGGAGAGTAAGCTAACTTAAATTCAAGGAATTATTACAGAACCCTGGTGCTGTTCTGGTTATGTTTCTTTATTATAAAATATTGGGAAACATGTTCTTCCTGCAGCTGCCTTGTTAGTGTTCCAATATTTAGGCACTTCCTGGCATAGTTATACTCTTTCATTTTCCTTTTTTTTTTTTTTTGTCTGTTTCTAGGTATGAAGCAGAACTGAATCCTGTAGATCATCAGAAGGCCAGTGTTCTAAAGTATCAAACGGAGAAAAGACCATTTTTTGAAATGCCTTCCCATCTGGCTGATGTAGACTTGGATGAATATGATTATGATGAGGATTTTGAATAGAGGTTACTTATGGTCAGCACTTGCAGAAGAGAAGGGACAGTCTGCAGCAGGTCTGCTACACACTGATACGTTTCAGTGGGGTTTCTTTCCAGGAAGTCAGCTTAGTTTTGTGCTAAAAATATCTAATCACTACACTACCTTTTAAGTAAAAGTGCATTTATATGGAATGATGAGATTTTTGTATTTATTCAATAGTTTATTGTTTGTAAAATAGATTAAAATATTTATTTTCAGATGTTGCATAATTCCTTTTTGGAAGAATAACAATATTTGACTTAAGAGAAAAGATATTGTTTTTAAGAGAACTGTATAATTCTCTTGAAGCTGATGTGTGGTGCACTGACCATCTCCATCTCACCTGTGTACAGGTATTTCTGTCCTGGTATGGGAGGTAAGGAGACAATTTACACCTGCAGTTGCTCATGCTCATAGACAGCCCTCTTTTAGGTTTGATGCCTTGGAAAGGAAGAGACGTGACAATGAGTGCACAGTTCAGCACTCATTTACAAACAGAGTTTTGTCTGACAAGCTCTGCATATTAGTAGAATACACTAAAGTGAACACCCAAGACAAGTTGTTTTTCTTTTCTGTGTAGTCCTTGTTTGCCCCAACTTTAATTTTGCCCTTTTAAACTTTAGTCTTTTTGTTGATGTTAATCATAAAAAGATTATTTAACAGTGAAGTCTGAGTGTTCATCCTTGATCCAAAATGGGTGTGTTAATTCATGCAGAAGGAACCAATTTTTTTTTTTCTTAATCCTTTGTATAAATGTTACTTGATCAGTGATGTGCACTAATTTGTTGTGGGCATTCAGTGCTTTTGTCTGTCCTCCCCTTTGCTTGTTTGCTATTGACACATTCCATGGATATTCATCAGTGTCACAGCAGCTTGAAATTGTTGCCTCACTTAACTGTTAAACAGGTTTTGTTGGGAAAAATGTACAAAAAGATGTAAGTTATTTTTTTGTTTGCAGTGTAGATCTTTTAAAATGTTTAGAAAACATGTTTGTATTTTCAAATAAAGATTTTCATACATGTAATTTAACAGTTGTAATTTTTACATACTGCACACAATTCATGTCTTATAAAGAGCCATTCACCACAGGATGGGTTACACAGGTATGCAGCCTGGTTGGATAATTACAACAAGCTGCATATGCAAAGCAATCAGCCTCTAGCAGGGTTTTCTTCATCCAAAAGAACATTTGCTGAGCAGCTGGGAGAAACCTGTTGTGCTCAACTCCTCACACAAGCTCCTGCACAAACCTACACCCCACCTGTGTATCAAGAAACTTACTGCTGCAGGGAAACTCAAGTAATTGTAATACCATTTGAAGAATTTTGGTTAATTATTCCAGTTTTAATACAGACTCACCAATGTCAAAGTTCTCCAGGGCTGGCTGGCTACCTTTCACTAACTGCCCATGGTTTGGGGCTTTTAAACAGTAAAGATACATAGAGCATTTCTGTGACGCTCTGTTCCCTCAGGGAAAGAATGACCAACTGGCTTTGCAGAAGATGATCCTGAACATCTGTTGCATTGCAACAGATGCATTTTCCTACCCTAAAACTTTTCTCAAGAAGGGAGCTTGTAACTGTGCAGCAAACAGCCACAGACTTTCCCAGCATGCAGTGACACATCTCTGTCCCACAGCACTATGGTGCAGGGTCGATCTCTTCTGCAGAGCCAGTATCTGTTGTTGCCACTTTGTGTTTAATGAAGTGCCTGTTAAATCCTGGTCTCTATTATACTTGTGCTAACCAAGTCCCTTCTTTCCTACGTAGAATGTATCCTGCTGTTATCAGAGAAGTCCTTTTTCTTAAAATATGGGCTTGCGGATTTACTGGACCTTGCCTCTGCAGGGTAATTACCATCCCAATCCCACTGTTACAAAAATTAAAGCATCCATATATTTGATGTGATTCCAGGTATAACTGTTTTCCTAGTCAAGCTGTATCTGCCTACCTGGTGAGTCCTTAGGCCTAGATCCACAAATCATCCACAGATGGATGAGGGGAAGCATCAGTACCAGTCCAGATAAGGGGGAGTTACTGATAGAGGAACCTGAGAACTATGTCCTTTGTGTCAGCCTGCACACTGTGCACAAGGAAAATCATGGATTCACTGTGGCCACTTCAGTGTACCCAATACCTGGGCAACAGTCATGGCTTTCACTTCCATCTTCATGGGAACTCCCTGCTCAGTCCGTGGAATAACACAACAACTGCAAAGGCCAGCACACATTTGCTGCCATTCTTTCTCTATCACGGTGTGGGAGTATCACTTACACATGCAGTACTAATGGATAGCAATAGTTCTGTAGTTTATTTTACACAGTTACAATCCAAAATATATATATATATATATAAAAAAATAAAGCTGATATGATTACTGCAATGTACAATTCCAGGGAGCAGTGAGAAGGGTCAGTGAAAGCAGCCCCCACTCCCCAGCCTACTGCCACTGAAACACTCTTGAGTGATGATCATTTGCAAATTCTTAATGCAAAAAAACCTCTATTTTTGAATGGCCATATTTACAGTCTATTTACATTGTCTTCCAGGCTTTTTCCAATAGACACCACATGATCACTGTACAAAGGACGTCTTCCAGAGGAAAATAGTCAGTTGGTCCATTGTTTCTTTCTTACTCTGAAGCCTTGATAAGTTTTCCTGGAACATGTCCTCTAGCCACATCTTTCTAAGCAATGGAATTCAGAAATACTTTCCCATGACTGCTCCAGGTTTTCCACAGCAAATGGCACTTGTTATCAGCTAGTAGGTCCCAGTGCTCACAGGTGGGCCAGGCTCTTTTCTCCCCTGCACTGGGTGCCAGGAAACATACACATCTCCATTTGGTTATCTTAAACAGTAAAGAACATGGCCAGCAGAGCACTGCCCCGACATGCTTCAAACAAGCTTGTCTCACCTGGTTCACAGTGTCTTTGATTCAGTGCAGCTGTGAGCTTTTCCAAGGCAGCATCAAGGATCAGGATGCAGCTGAGTAATGATGCTCAGAATGCCCAACCCTAGCGCTGCAGCAGCCACCTCAGTAACGCTCACAACCAGCAATGGTGAGAAATCAACCACAGTGCTACAGACTGGTTCTGGGTGGATGCCCATGGGCACAGAGACAACTTGATCCATGTCTCCTGCCACCTCAGTTGATGCTCTCACACCATGGATGAGTTAAACAATTTGCAGAAAAAACATAGCGTGTGCTTCACTTCTGTTCATCCTCTCAGTGTCTTAACTGTCCTACATCACAAGAAAAAAGAGATTAAGTCAGTCCTCTCCTATGAAGAAGACATCGTGTAAAAGCCCATAAGGAATCTGAGTAACAGTGTAGGATCTAACCATTCAGCAGCTTAGCTATAGAGCCAGCTTTTATAAAGAGCTACAGCTTCCACAAAAGGAAAGAAGCATTTCCATACCCCAAAAAGCCCAGAAAAGGCACAACAGGGAAAGGCATCATACTGCCTAAGTAGTGCGATTTCTGTATGGCTTTGATCTTTGTCGATGAAGTTAAATTCTTCTATTATCTATCTTCAGTAGGAGCTGCTTCAAGTACATGGGCCAAACTGTCTACATTTTAACATGCATATAACTCAAAGAAAAGGTAGAAATCCCTTTTTTTTCCCTTCTAGTCCTCTTTAAAAATAAAAGCCCACCATATGTTAAAAAACCATTGGCCAAACTTTACAGCATTTTAAAAGACAAAAATCATGCAAAGTCTGAATGTGGTGGTTAGATGCCAGAAAACCAGTCACTGGAAATCAAGGGGTTGCCTGACTCACTGCAAAAATACTGTCCGCCAAACACTGAGTTATGTTCTGAAGAGCAGACAACAGGGGGAAAAACCTGAAGGAACTGCTCGGCCCCCTGCAGCAATGTCAGCTACCTTTAGGGGGCAGAAGGACAGTGATTAGCTGCAGCACAGAATAAACTATGGCCTTTCTTTCCCCTCCACCCCTTTCCTGGTACAGTCACTCCACAAGACCCTGCTGTACAACATCTTATCTGAGTCCTTGCACTCCACTGGCCCAAAGGGCTAAAAGTCTTCCCTGCTGCAAGGATCCAGTCCAGGGCTGAGCTGAGGCCCAGGCAGAGAGCTGCAGCTCTGCCAAACTTGAATCCCAAAGGCTATCAATGCCCATGAGACAAGCCCCTGGCTATGCTGGCTGCCACTCCAAGCCCACAATGTTCTCATGCTTCCCTTCAAAGCCCCCGTTTGTTTGGGGACTATTTAATCTGCTCAACAGCCTTGACTGGAAAAGGGCAAGAAGCATGGGATACTCCAACAAGAGCCCAAGTGATCAGACACATTCTGAGTCTTTCAATCCAAAGAGCACAATGCAAACACCATTTCTGAAGCAGATATTCCCTTGCAGGCCACACAGCAGTGCCATCTCTGCAATATGTCAGTAACACGAAGCAACTGCAGCAAATGGCTCCTAACAAGGAAGCTTCACAGTATAGGGAAAAAGAAAGGGGATCATCCTCTTAATGCATCCTAGTGACAGTCAATCCTTATGAATGACCTAAAGATGTCTAGATGCTACAATAAGGATTGCCTCTAAAATGTGCATTGAGCTGAAGGAGGAAACTACAGTTGCAGCTGGAAAGGGAAGAGGGCATCCCCCTTTTCTCATCCTGAAAAGGGCTACAAAAGAGCAACCCCCTTTGCTGCTGCATGGCTACCCAGGAAACTCTGACCTGACACTGACCCACCTCAACTACAGCTGTCCTCAGAGCTGGAAAACCAGCCAGAATTACCTGCTCTGTACCAACGACATCAACATCTTCAATTGTGTCTTCTGGACCCCCCTCGGAGACATCTTCTCTCTTAACCTCGTCTTTGCTAGAAAAGAAAAACAAACCAAAAAATAGCTAAGTCTTGAGATATCTCGTAACAGAGGCTGCACATGGCACAAATGTGCTTAAGGCAGGGTATTTCACATAGTAAGATCTGCTGCTGATATCCATGTAAGGTAGCCTAAAGTTACTGGCCCAGGATTTCCCAGTATGAAACAGGTTATGCTCTGAGGAATTTTCAATAAAGCAGTTCAGAAACAAAACACTGGTTTAAACAGGGGCTACCTACTTGTTTAATAAATGTTTGTTCTATTTTACTTGTATTCTCCAGGTTAATTTAACAAGCATCCCAAAACCTGGAAAAGTATGCATCTTCCCAGGATTTGTGTTTCACCTTTTAACCTGGTAATAGGGGAAATGGCACCTAACACCTCAATAAATTAACTTAATTAAAGGAAAATACTGCAACTGAGCACTTTGCTCAAAAGTAGACTCCAGACTCCCTGTTTCTGCAACACCTCTCTCACATTCAAGTTGTGTGGGGTTTCACTGCAGCACGTCTGCATGCTGCACACCAACACTTTTTTAAAACAAAGACACTGGGTACACAGTGGTTAACAGCAGATCTGCAGAGATAAGAATCCTCTTTCATTTCCAGAGATGCAGAAAACACTTATTGTCTGGCTGCAGCAAACAGCCTGAGAGTAGCCAGCACCACAGATCTCCAATCTGGCATGGGAAGTGGGACAGGGAACTTTCCTCCATCCTTATCTTTTTCTCTGCACACCTGATATTACTTCAAGAAGGCACAGGAGCCCTGTTACAGTGGCAGGAGAAAGCAGCAAATGTAGATATTGGACTAAGGAAACAAAAAAACCCAACCTGTCCTTGGGACACAGCCCATAAGAAAGACAGGCGGGGCACATGCCCTGACTCATGAAGTATTACAAAAAAACAGAAGGTGGATAGGGAGACCCCAAGTGTCAATGCCAGAACAGGGGAAGGAGCTTGTAAGACATCAAACTCTCACCAGTATTTTCTACGCAGCCCTCCTGGACAAAGGAATGGCAAATGTTCCTGCAAGTGCATCTCTTGAGATTTCAGCCTCTTTCTGCTTTTCCCTGCTGCAGAGGAAAACTGGGAAACACACTGCTGTTCTGGGGCTTTGCTTCCTGCTTCAGTCTGGCTGGTTTCAGGCAAAGACCCTGCAACAGAGAGTGAACACAGTCATTCTTCAGCCTCACCCTCAGAGGTCTTGAGATGGACATTTCCAGTATGTTCCCCACAGCAGAGAAACAACTGGGCCAAGCTCAAAAGGACATCTGGAGCAAAGCATTCCTTTATTGAAAGAGACAGCTAAAAGCCACTTAAAATAAAATCCATTTAATTTGCCCACTGGTCATTTTTGCAATCTAGATTTATGAACTTGGCCCTGGTCCATAACTGCTATCAGTACTGCTGAGTCTATATAATGCTCAAGAAAGGAGGGCCTTTGGGGATACAAAGGAACAAGCTCTCTGAAGGCAAGTCACTGAAAAGAAGATTTATGAGAAAGAATGAGAAAGAAACTAAAGGACACTGTGGGAAAATTTCCTTTCCTTCACAAACAACTGCACATGTCCATAATACATTTTTATTATCAATTGTTTTTATAATGGCTTTATTACATTTTAACTAAGTCCCACCACATCCATGCAGTGAATACTTCATTACAGATTGGCAGTCCATAAATGCTGCCAAAACCTGGATGCAGCCCATCTAAATACAATTAATTAAGGTAGGAGTATAATCTTACAAGCTCCCTAGAAATTCAACAGAGAGAAAAACCCTAGAAGATGATTTGGCCCAGATAATCTGTCCTGTAGATCTGAATCAACTTCTAGAAACACCTCTCCTGCCTCAATTATCTACAGGGCCTAAAGCAACAATGTCCTTAAGTTAACAATTAAAAGCAATCAACCAAGTCTCAGTGGCTCAGACAAATGCCAGATGTTAGTACACAGCAGAATTCAGGTAATTTTGAATTCTCCTCACTTGTAGTCCTCAGCCCAACCCAACTGCTATTGAGTGATCAAGTGACCTGCAACAACAACAAAGCTGAAGGCAAAAACCACAGTTCACACTGGGAAGTCCACAACATCCAACACACTGTGGTACTTTTATGCAAAGCATTAAATACATTTTAGCATGTGCAAATTTGCTACAGCAAAGCAAAACAGCAAATACAGCAGTTTTGCCAGACAGATAAAGAAAATACAGGTGATCAAGAACTGCGAACTTTTCATACCATTAGACAATTTCCTTTTAAAAGAAGATGTCTTAGATGAGCCCACAGGGGGCCACTCTCCCAAACTGCCAAGGACAGAGCTCTCCTCATCTTCATTTGCCAATAAAGAGTTTCTGTACCAGACCAAAGGCTGCCATTTGTCTCCTCTGCAGGGCAGTGGCTCTGTTATGTACCTCCGTAAGTAACTGTACCTGGAACAAAAACAAAAGCAAGCATAAGGAAACTCACTATCCTTCCATTCAATATCTGAATAGGGTAGGTATTGCAAGAAAGGATTTTCACTTTATTCTCCAAAGGTGCAAACAGAACTGTTGAAGAGAGGGCACTATTTTTCTGTGAAATACCTGACATCTCTGAAGTATCTATTTAAAATGCAAATATCTTCAAAGCTGAAAGAGTGCTTGAATTTTTAGCATTAGAAACAACACAAGATCCACAGAAATTACAAAACTACATCAGCTTCTGTAAAGAGCTTCCTGTGCAGGGAAAATCTGCCAATTGCTGCTGCCAGTAGCAACCTGAACAGAGCAGAAATTCTGCAAGAATTCATCTCGTCTGGTGGCCTTTTCTTCCTCATGGACACAAAGGAGATCCCAAGCAAGAGATGCTCCCTGTGATTCGGTAGTACAGGAAACAGTACAGGTCAGGCAATGGGGGTTTTATACCATGAATGCCTGTTCTGTCACAATTAAAAACACGAACAACCAATTAAACCATTTTTCTACACTATCAGCTCAAACTCAATCCAGTTCTCTCACTAAAATGTCAAGTGTCTGCAAGAAGCAGATAACTGCTCTACAGATGTGACAATACATGGGATATGGAAACATTATCTCAAATCCTTGTTCTGTCTGATTCAGTCCAGAGATTTGACATTGCGCCTTCTTGAAACCCAGGTGAAGCTATCATCTTTCCTGGAGCAAAAAGGCCATCTTGAAAAACAGAACATTTCCAACAAAGTCTTTCTGACCCATTCCTACTTAATAACAATAAGAAAAGAGAACCAAAGACTGACTCAGGATTAGAAACCGGATATTCACCACATTTCAGCTACAGTTCATCACTTTAAAATCAAGCCCAGTGTTGTTAAAACAGACCCCACCTTAGCAAATACCAGAAGTGACAGTTTTAACACCAGCCTGTGCAACATATTATTCTTTTTTTCTTTTTCTTTTTTTTTTTTTTTAGGAGAGTGTCCTGGTAAATATCAGATGTTTCATTTGCTTTGCAAAACAAGAAAACCAGTGCTGAGAGGAGGTCAGGGTAAGCACCGGCTCCGAAACAATTAGAGTCCTGGACTCTGGGGGCCCCAGGGATCAAGAAACCCTGGTAATGGAATTTGTTAGTTTCAAACAAGCACGTATTGTAACTCAGTTTCAGGGTCTAATCCAACTGCTATCAATGTCAATGGAAAGACTCCTAGTGATTCAGGAATCAGGCCCTTCATGCTGCTTGCTATTCAGCAATTCATTTCTTGTGTGCGTTTTGTGGCACAGAGCAACTGACAGGCCAGGTATTTTACTGCTACAGCCTGTGCAATTACAGGGGAGAGGGTTAAAGTCCATATACTTTGATGGTGTTGAAATATAGTCCTTTCTAACAAATGCCCATATTCTGTATCTCATCCGTTACAGGTACATTCACATATGTTAGCATACAGACCTGGACATCAATCCCATGATTAATAAGAAAAATGAAAATAACCAGATGTTTGTTTCTCAAAGTTCATGTTGACCTAAAACATTCCATCCAATAATTTATGATAGAGCTAAACCTAAATATTTCTAAGAGGAAATACAATCTCCAGCCTCTGAAAGGCACTTAAGGCCTCCCAGAATAGAAACTGTTATTCTAGAAACACAGTATGAATGTACTTGTGGATAAATTGCAATTTCCCTTCTAGCAAATTTTATTGTTTCCCATTTGTTCCCAGCAGCAGAGGCAAGGCCCAAAGCAGTAAGAAGTCAAGTGCATTCCCTGCTAGGTTCTGTTATTTTCCACAAAACTTTTCCATGAATAAACCTACCTGAATGTATCAAATGTATCTGATACATTCAGGAATATACTTCCAGAATATATCCTCTGATCAGAGGTTTAATATAGTCCTAGGGAAAAAAAAAAGATCAGGATTTAGCTTTGGTCTGCCCCATCAACAATTAAATATTTTCCTCTTGTTTAATTTAAAACTATTCCCAGGAGGTATATGAAATAACAGTTTTTCAAGGATGGTTTAACAGAAATCTAGTTATTCCATGGGTGTCACCACAGAAGCTTACAGCTCTTTAAAATACAGACAACATGGACAGAGTTATACAGAAACTGTCCCAACTGGGGCCTGGAGCACTTCCCCTGTGAAGACAGGCTGAGGGAGTTGGCATTATTCAGCCTGGAGAAGGCTCTGGGGGAGGACTTACAGCACCTTCCAGTACCTAAACAGAGCTGGAGAAGGACTTTCTATAAGGGCATGTAGAGATAGGACAAGGCTTTAAATGGATTTAAACTGAGAGTGAGTTTAGATTAGATATTAGGAAGAATTTCTTGACTGGGACGATGGTGAGGCACTGGAGCAGGTTGCCCAGAGCAGTTCTGGACTCCCCATCCCTGGAAGTGTTCAAGGCCAGGTTGGATGAGGCTTTGAGCAGCCTGGTCTAGTATAAAGTGTTCCTCCCTATGGCAGGGGGCTTGGGACTAGATGATCCTTGAGGTCCTATGGATTCTGTGAAAACCAATTTTAATAGCAGATCTCAACAATTCTCATCTGAGAAAGATGCAAGAATAGCAAATGAACGTCATCCATACCCAT
The DNA here is from genome assembly GCF_017590135.1 of Pyrgilauda ruficollis. Classification (NCBI taxonomy): domain Eukaryota; kingdom Metazoa; phylum Chordata; class Aves; order Passeriformes; family Passeridae; genus Pyrgilauda; species Pyrgilauda ruficollis. The sequence goes on along the minus strand of NW_024521428.1, from coordinate 6,924,906 downwards.
AGATTATGGGTCTGTAATCAGTGTATGCTGACTATTTTCCTTCTGCATTTTGCATTCCAGCTTTGAATCAATTCTTTCAAATGAATTGTCTGTGTTGACGGCAATCATTAATAAATTGAGTCATGTGAAGTAACAAGAAAATAGATATTTTACTATTCTTGACCCATGTTACATAAAACCCGTTTGATGATTCCCATGTAAGTTCTCTTCCAGTGTAAGACAAAGTGACACGGGAACAAGCGAGTTACACAGAGCTCAGAAAGATGTGACAGCTGGTTTTCTTCCCTTTCAGCTGACTTTCTCTCAAAAGTAAAACTATTCTTGTCATGTACTGGAGTGATTTGCTCAGAAATGCAAAAAGGCAGATGTAACTGTCCCACATCTTCAAATATGCTTTCAGGAAAATGGAAATACCTGTTTTTTACAGTATCTGTAACTAAAATACTGAAGTGCAGAGATCCAGATCCAAAATGAACAGCACTGACTAAGGAAGTAATGCCAAAGGTCAAATAGAAGGAAGAACATTACTTCCATCTCAAAAATGATCAGAGCTGAGGCAGGTGAAGAAGGGAGTAAGATACATACCCATATATCTCTCCATTTAGGTGCATAATACCCCACTGATGCCAAAAGAAGGCTATCACTGTTATAGCATTAAATGTAAATATTTAAACCGCTGTAAAACATGGGCCCACGGATCAGGGCATATTCCCGTGTAAATAGTAAATTCTTGGATTTAAGTATCTATGTTATGAAGAGTGTCACATATATTTCTGTTCCAAATATGTTCCATGGAATCCACATAATTGAGGCCTGAAGCTGTGGAAATAGATAATTACAAAATAATGATCCCTGCATTATTTCTTCCACAACCTTTTGATTTACTTTTCTGTTCAGAAAGGCATTCCTGCCACTCCACTAACCAGTCAAGTCACAAATCTCTTCCACCAAATTAATACCTTTTCCTTTAGAAGAATTGCCTTATGTGGCCACAACTATGTGTGAGAAAAACCTAGAATGCTTATTGCACATACAATCTGAAATAACTACTACAAAATTCAACAAGTGTGTCTCAAACTAACAGCCTGAGGGGCAGACTGATTTCAGACGTTCTCTGAAGAGCCCTTGAGCAAATTCTGCCACACTGAAGTTCAAGTGTCCTTTGTACAGTGATACACAAAGAACAAGTGTACAAGAACTTAACTTACACTAGTCTTTTGTCTGGCTTTAGCAGCTTGTTGGAAAATTCACTGATGATTAACAGAAAGCTCAAGTTAGGAGGCAAGCATTTTCCATCTACTCCAGTAGCTCCTTGAAAAGCAAATTCAATCCCTTCCCTATTGGAAGAAAAACAGAAAAGAACAGAGTAATAAAACAGTTAAAAGAGACACCTAACAAAAGCAATGACCACGGACAACACGATGTTACATGGCACATACTTGTGTATCATGGCTATAGATTCTCTAGATTTCACTTGGTCCCAACCAAATGTTAGTGAAAAGCGGCGAGCAAGTTCTTTGATGTTTGCAAAGGAAGGAGAGGAGAAGTCCACACCATTACTGCTGTCTTGGCTTTCTGCATGTGTCTGAAACAGCTGCAAGAGAAGTCTCAGATAAGCAAACACAGGTAATCCTACAGGCAAACAAAGCACCAGATGGACAGAGAGACAGGCATGGTCACAGAAGAGCCTCAGTTTCTCACACAAGAGCAGGTAAGTCATGTGCTTCTGAAGCACTGAATAGAACAACAAGGCACTGACACAAAGGACACTGGTGTACTCCTAAGGCAGGCACAAATTAAAAAATAAAAATAAAAAAATTATGTGCATAAACAAAAAACTGATTCCTGAAGATGATGGTCTCACTGACCTCATCTCCTTTTGGGTCTTCTGAACCAAGCCCCAAGGGCCTAAGATGCTTTCAGAGTAGCACAGTGCAGATACAAAGGAGCACATTTGGCAGTACCATAGTCCCATTCTGGAGAGTAAGAGTAGGTCAAAAGCACATCTTGAGCTCAATTAACTGTGTTTTGGGGTTTTGTTTTTTTTTCCCTAATAGAATATGGAAGTAGAACTAGCTTGTTCTCATCAACCTGTTAACTTTCAAGGTCAGGCAAAGGCCAAAAAGAGCCTGTTGTCTATGTGATACCTAAACACAAAGTCCTGACTATGTCAGCAGAATATATGTAGCCAAATGCTGCTGGGACTCATCTAAGCTCAGATTTCAAGGGCCGGTTCACAGATCTAAGCCCCCGGCAATGTGTGTGAAATAAGCAAAGCTCATGTGTCAGTATCCCCGGGAGGAGCCTGCTCTCTGGATTGCAACAGGCGAGAAGCAGCTCTGGCCACGGGCAGAGCTGGCAAAAGCAGCTGCTAAAACAGCTAACTGGCTATCAGTCAGCAGCTGCAAGCCCCAGCAACTGAGACCCTTCAGGAGAGCTGCAACCCACTTTCCTCCAGAAAAAAAAAAAAAAACAAAACTGAAAATACAGGGGGCGTTGGAGATGACCAGACACAGGCACATCCATGGTTCCTCAAACTCAGAAGGAATTAAGGTAGCCCATAAAACACAGCATAAGATCCTGAACATTTGTTAAGCTTAAGAAACATCGTGTTCCAAGAAACACTTCATAATCTCACATCAGTTCTAACATACTATGCACTTGAAGATTAAAAACATGACCAAAAAATCGTGGACAAAAGCACCTTTTAAGATAGGTGTAATGATTTGAAAGGAGTTTTAATTATGACATGCAAAAACAACATACATACAGCAAGTGCAAGAAAGTAAATTGTCACTAGGTTTTCTAATGATTTTGGATAATATGGCATAGGAGGTAAAAATCTTCACTGTGAATACAGCTATCATAAGAGCCCATAGCCTCTTGCTTTAATCTTAACCTTACCTGCTGCAGACAGAGAATCAGTGTCTTGGCACTCTGAATTTTGTTATTGTACCTCATCTTGCTTAACGTTTCTTTAATTATGTCTCCAAAATCACTGTAGGTCTATTAACAGCAATAAAACAATTGAGAGTTATCATTCCCCTTCTTTAGCACTGGGAGAACACAAACCACATGACTGTTCAAGCGACACAAGAAGTTCCTAAAACACTCCCAATATCAGAACATGCAAGTGAAAAGATGACAACTGGATCTTTTATAGTATATCATACGTACAGCAATGGTATGCTCCTTGAAGAGTAATGTGAGGATCAAAGTTACACTGAAATTGTTAAGTATTAACAACTAATTGATTGTCAATTCTTAATTCATAATCAATTGCAATTCTTTAAAAAGAGCAAAGCCTCATCAGGAGACAAATTGAGTTTTCTGTACTTTACTAATGCTTGCCAATGAAGCAAAGAACAAGATTCATATTCAGGTATTTCCAAAGTTCTCTCAGATGACTCAAGGAAAACTGCCCAGTCTGATGTTCTTGGCCCTCCTGAAAGCCCCTTCAGAGTGGCTAAACCCTGGGACTCATGTGAAATGTAGGCACCTGCACATGCACTGTGAGAGCTGTAGGAATTAAGCTGACCACTTCAGTTGTGAGAACCTCAATAGATGAATCACTCTCCAGCTGTAAACTGCTGCTCTGCAGTGGCCTCTCTGGAGAAGCTGAGGAGCAGATGTCCAGACAGACAAGTCCTCTCCTCAATTTTCAGTTGCTTTGTCTGCAGTGAGGTACCTTTGTGGAACCAAGAGAGGAGATCTGCCCCACTCCTGGTTGATTCTATAGCCCTTCTGTGATTATCCCAGGACTCTGAGCCATAACACTTATTAAAACCCTACATTTCACAAACACTGGAGACACCTTCAAAAACTAAAACACACTGGTAGGAAAAACAACCTTATCTGAAATATTACCTTCACATAATACTTATAGATCTCAGCAGCTGCAGTCATCTCTACCACATTATACACTATTAACTTGCAGTATGCTGCCAGAAGACTCCGCTTTTTGTGCAAGTCATCAAGTTTGCAAGTGTCATCCTTTCCCTCTTCTGTCAGATCTAAGGAAACAAAAGCATTGCAGCTTTGTTCTATTACTTTATTCAAGGTATCTCAGTTTAAATTACCAACTTTCACCTAAATAGCACAGACTGAGCTGTTCAGTAACAGATGCCAGCACTCATTCCTGTGTACATCAGAAAACACAGGTTTATTCCCATTTCAAAGCTCCAGCTGATAACTGAAAAGAGTCTTCTTCCACAGCCTCCTACTCTGATCTTCATAGGACTTTGTCATTCCTACTAGCCAGAATCTCCAAGTACAACACTGCTCACAGCTACAGAACTGAACCAGCAAGTAGAATAAAAGGCACAAACACACCTAATGGAAGGGACCTGAAAAACTGCAACCATGTTTTTTTTGTAGAATAAAACAGATGGTAGAAAAGAACACATAATTCACTGGAAACCCTTCAAAAGTTGTCACACAGAGTCAGCAAGAGCTCCAATTAAATTCTCCAAGTTCCAATTAAATTCTCCAAGTGCTTATCAACAAGAGTGAAAGGAAGAAAAGTCACTTAATAGTATTAAGAACAAGTGTCTGGAACATGAGTTAGTTACTAGCTGGTAACTCATGGGAAACAGATACTCTTAAGAGTATTCCAACAGTGCTACAAAGGTGCTTGGGGAAAGTTTCTTGAAGCAGGAGAGCCAAGACACCCTCTCTCCTGCTGCACATGCAATCTATCAACTACCAAAAGACTTCAGTCTCTGACCTATAATTTTGGTGTGGACTGTTTCTGCTTCTAGAATGACTGTGGGCCTGGAAACAAACATAAGGCAAATGACTAATCAGAAGTATCTGAAAGTTAGAGTTTAAACTGGAATGAAACAGCTGCCAGCTGTGCACACAGACAAGCACACCTTGCATCACAAAATCACTTGTTCAGGAAGGAATCTGCAATGGGGTGAAAGGGATCCTTTGTGGGGAGAACTGAGAAATTAAAGGCATCACAGAATAAAGGTTTGAAAAAGATCTCAGGCCATCTAACCCAAAGCAGGATCAATTTTATAAGTTTCAGATACATAACAAAAACAACATAACCTGCTTCAATAACTCCCACATGTAGGATACTACAACCTACTTGTGCAATCTTTTCTACTGTATCTTTAATAATTCATATTTTCTTACTATTTCCCTGTTGCAATTTTGGCCATGCAATGTTGCCCATCAGTGGTTCTTGTATATGCACCATGACCTAAGGAAGCGTGGTGCCCCAAACTGAAGAGGGAACTCTATCTGAACAGCTGGAGAGGAGTTAGAGAAATCTAGGACAATGCTTGTTTTTTCAAAGCATGGCACTTGAACTTGTCCTCAGAACCACAATGAACAATCTGTTTTCAAAACACTCCCAAAAGAAACCAGCCTTCATAATTACAACCTCAATACAGCATCCAAATGTGTTTGAAAAAAGGCAGTAGAGCAACAAATACTATTTCCCACTGGACTGAGGGCAGCCCTGCAGAAAAGGACTTGGGGGTGTTGGCTGATGAGAAGCTCAGCAAGACCCAGCAACGTGTGCTCACAGCCCAAAAAGCCAACTGTGTCCTGGGGTGCATCCAAACCAGCATGGCCAGCAGGGAGGGAGGGGATTCTGCCCCTCTACTCTGCTCTGGTGAGACCCCAGCTGGAGTACTGTGCCCAGCTCTGGGGCCTCCAACACATGAAGGGTGTGGATCTGCTGGAGTGAGTCCAGAGGAGGGTCATGAAGATGCTCAGAGGGCTGGAACACCTTGCCTAGTGAGAGCACCACCAACTTGAGAGAGTTGGGGTTCTTCCACCTGGAGAAGGGCAGCTTCTGGGGAGACCTTGTAGCACCTTCAAGTACCTAAACAGGGCCAACAAGAGAGGTGGAAACGGACTTCTTACAACAGCATGTAGTGATACAGTGGGAATGGCTTTAAACTGACAGAGGGCATATTTATTTCTTAGACATAAGGAAGAAATTCTTGACTGTGGTGATGGTGAGACGTTGAAACAGGTTGCCCAGAGAAGCTGTGGATGCCCCATTCAGCGTTGAAGGCCAGGTTGGATGGGGCTTTGAGCAACCTTCTATAGTGGAAGGTGTCTCTGTCCATGGCAGAGGTGTTTGGAAGTAGATGATCATTAACATCCCTTCCAACCCAAACCAGTTTATAATCCTGTTAAATCAGCCCCACAGCCCCAAAATCAAAATCTACTGGCTCTTTACTCTGATGGCTTAGAAGGGTCCATGAATTAACACACTGCAACACTGCAAGGCCTTCCTCTAACACCATCATCTGGACCATGGAAGTCAGTCCACCAAACACTTTTACTCACCCAGCCCTGCTTTACTTCGACCCTTTTCATCATACAGGTATATTGGTTAATCCACAATCTGTACAGACCAAAGAATTACAGGTTTTTTTGTTTGTAAAGGGGCCCAACCAGAAAAAAAAAAAACCAAGCAACGCACAAAATGACAACAAAAGAAAGGCCAGCCCTCTTCCCTGATACATTCACTGTAGATGACAAATGATAGCAAAAATAGTAGATTATTTCTCCAGTGATGAAGATGTCTAACCTTTTTTTTCCTCTTCTCCATCCTTGAAAACGTGTTCCTGGATAAATGAAAACAGCTTTTCCTGAAGTTGTGTGTTAGGAAGATAACCTAGAAGTCCAACTGCTTCTTCATTATTTGAATCCAGGTGACTCAAAATCAGCAACCAGTCACAAAGTATCATGAAGGCCTGTACCAAGCAAATAAAGCCAAAGAAGGATTTAGAGACCATGTTACTTCTTGTGCCAATTCCACTTTGAATTTCCACCAAGCACAATCAAGTTTCCATTCCACTTCTTCCTCGCAAACTAAAGATTTCTCTTTGCCTCAGCTGTGATGAAATGTCCCAGCTAAATCCTTAAAAAACTTGTATGTTAGGATCCAGTGTATACAAGTATCATGCACAAATACCACCTAAAGATCTACAAAGTTCCATGGGCAAGAAGAAGAGCTGTATTATGTTGAAATACCCGTCTTTTAACACATGAATCACTGGACAATTTCTCAATTTCTTTAAGTAATATTCATAGCAAAACATTAATGAAGCAATGACAGCAACCAGTACACTGAGAGGTCTAATCAGAAAACACAATGATTTTCATTCAGATTGAGGCCTTGATTCTGCAGATGGACTCATGCAGACAGCACTAACTTGTAGCATTTTAACCAACTTAACTTTAGCTTTTATTTAAAATAAATAGTTGAAGACTGGGGTTTTTATGTATTATTTCTCTGCTAAGAGACAAAAACACAGCAAAATTTTAATAGATTGAAACACCAGTATGAAAAAAAGGCAGGCATTTAAAAGGAGATCTGAGCACAAATGCTCATTAAGTGATAGAAAAGCACAAACCTTTTCTCTTACATCTTTTTCCTTATGGTGGAGGAAGCATGTGCAAATCTGACTGAAATGTCTCAGCTGCCTTCTTAGTGGAAAAAGAGTCTCCTAAAAACACATTTAGGAAAAACAAAAGGACCAATATGTTAGAGACTATGATTCAACAGAGAACTACAGAACAAACAACAGTTGCATCTTTCTTCCACTCATATAATTAATTTAAGATAGCACAGCTGATGACATGATGAAAGAAGCTGGCATTTCACAGAACAGCTTACTAGCTATGAACAACTGCATCTGTCACAGTTGCTGAGGCCAGTGGAATTCAGCAAGTCACAAACTCTTTGTTTCTCCATCTGTAGGGAGGGCAGCATGTATTCTCTTATTCACTTCATCTTATCTGTATAAAGCAGTGATAACAATGGAAGAAGAGTCATAAAAGCTTCTGGTCCATCCCACCTAATGTTCAATGTGCACTGCCTTCTGGAGTTGGTTTTCTCCCTTCCTCCCCTAAGGACTACAAAGGGAATAGCGTTTAACTTTGGCACTCAGAAACTTAAGACACCACACTTTGTTAGGATGAGTCCAGTATGGGAGACTATTTGGTTTGCTCACAACCATACAAAAGACTTTCTGATCCTCCACCAGGTCCCAGCTGCACTGCACTGAGCTCTGAGCCATCAGTGTAAAAGGAATGTCCTTACAAGAGAGGCAGATTTCATGTTATGCAGCTCTACATTTACAAAAAAAAGGGATTCATCCCAGGACATGCTGAAGTGAACCAGGTGAGGGGTAATACATTGTCTTAACACTGCTAGGGGAGGAGCAAGGGAAATAACAGAGCTGCTGTCCAGGAATTTTTTTTTTTGCTCTTGGAACTTCTCGATCTGCCAACATCCAGATTTGGCCCTGCAGAGTGGGCCATCACATCTGCTTCCAATCAAAATCTGCTTCCATATGAAAGGCCAAATTAAAAAATGTGCTGCCCCATTACCAAGCTGAGCTAACCATGTCTGGAGTGAAAGGCAGAACACACTGGAGCAGTGAGAGATGCGGACATCCCCGCAGGAATGGAACGGGACGGGAATAGACAGTGAATCAGTGGCCAAATGGGTAACGCCCCAGCTAGCATTTCTCACACCCATGTCCGTGTCAGCGCCCCGTCCTGCGTGCGCAGCAGCGCCAGGGAACGGACAGAATGACAAAGCAGCACTCAGTGGAGGCAGAAATCATCATGAGGAAGAGCCCCACAGGGTACACATTCACACATGAAACAAAACATAAAAGAGTTTTCCTTTCTGGTGTCTTAAACTAGACTTTCTTCTAAAATATCTGCTAGAGCTTGGTACTTTATAAATTACAAAAGTAAATAGTCAACCAGTGAGAAAACTGCCACTTTCCTCAACTTTTCTGACAGAAATATGTAGGTAGGTAAACCAAGAAAATAAAAAAAGAAACAAAGTTAGAAAATGTCCTGGAGTTCTCATTTAATATTCTTTGTTGCTTAAAACAAGAAAACAACAAACTCTTTGGCAGTGAGACAAGTTCCTTATCTCCATCAAGCTCTAGGAATTTGATGCACATGTTTTGCGGTAAAAATAGCAGTGAACCATTGTTCCTGCAGACTGAAAAATCACACACAGTTTAAAAGGAAAAAAAAAGAAAAGAGGATAATATAGAGAGAAAATGCCTCAATTCAATTTGGTTTCCTCAGGAAAATAGACAAACTATCTTCTTATAAGCTTGCTTTTTCAAGAAATCTCAGAACAGGAAAATTAGCATTAACTTCTATAAGCACAACTCTGGGTCTCAAAATTACATCAGTGACCAACCTTGGGAGAATTTTCTGAAACTGCAGCTAGTTGCCACAGGAGAGAAAAATATGTGCACTGGAGAGCTGGTAGGATAATCTGCAAATAAAAACACATGTCCTTTATTTACATTAAAGATTCAGCAGCAAAAAGCTTAAGACTAAACAAAGCATTCAAGCCTGACATTCTGCATGCTGCTTGCATGAACACTTCCCAGTTGTATTTAGATCCTTAAAATAAATTTAACAGGTTTACATACAAGTAAGCATTGCCCCCTGAGAAACTTCATTACTAAGGTGCTGCTTCTGCAGAACTTCTCTGATATCTTGATGAGTTCAAGGGAAAGCAACCCACATATCCAAAAGTGTATTCCCAGAGGCTCACTTTAGCTTAGCTCCTTGGGATTTCTTCGAAGCCTTTGATGAAAGGCAGACTCCTCCAGAGGCCAGTTCAGAACAGAAGCCAAACTTTGGTGCTCCGATGCTCCATCTAAAGGAATCCACTTCTACTCACAGGCTGCAGGCTCTCTCTACTCAACTAAACTTCACCCCTTGCCAAAAAGCCCCCCAAGTTCTCTCCTGCAAACAAGGGCTGGTTTCATTCATAACTGCTGAAGTATTTCACCTTGCAATCCTAGAATACACAACTCCATCTTCACACAGGCAACCAGATAACCAAAAAGCTGCAGTTGAGACAACTGGTAATTATAAACCACTACAACAAGAGTCAACGTGCAAGCAACAGATCCAAAGTATTCCAATTTCTGGTTACATGCAGTATAAAAGAGGTTTTCCTCATGGTCCCAACAATTTCACATGTACTCAAACTGAGACTATGCAATCATTGGAAGTACTGAACATGACAAAGGACCAATCCAGATGTCAGATGATTATCACAGTTCTGAAAAATCCACAAAATCAATTAATATAAAGGCATGAATTTACAGATTCCGATAACCAAAGACAGCCTTAGTTTCCCAGACTGAGAAATGGAAAAAGAGGTTTTCCTCATGGTCCCAACAATTTCACATGTACTCAAACTGAGACTATGCAATCATTGGAAGTACTGAACATGACAAAGGACCAATCCAGATGTCAGATGATTATCACAGTTCTGAAAAATCCACAAAATTAATATAAAGGCATGAATTTAGAGATTCCAATAACCAAAGATAGCCTTAGAAAAGGTCTAAAGAACAATTTCCTCAGCCCACTCTAAAAGACTATTTCTAACAGTATTATAATTGAGTATTCTCAACTCAGCATTAGACTTCTCTTTGGAAAACCACAGTAGCCTCAGCAGGCTGGAGAGGTAAAAGACACATTGAGAAGAAGGCCCAATTCCCCTAAGCTCTGTAATAGCTTGCATGACAATTTAGTAGTCTCTGGAGAGCCAAGGTTTTGAGAAATCATCTTTTAACAAAAGAAGATCAGATAAACTAAAAAGTGGATTACACCTGCTGCAAAGAACAACTGCATTCAGACTGACCACCAGTACTGTCAGTAAGGCTGTGGAAAAACATTCAGCTAGAACACAGGCATCACAGAAGGGACCTCTGTGTCCACTCCAACATCTCAATTCTGTAGCATACACTTCTCAGCCACATTAGGGCTGATGCTCAGTAATGAGTCCAACAACAATTCCATAACCAAGAGTACAGTTCTATTAAGAAGAAACTAAATCTTGCAGCATCTCTCATAGGGATCATTTTCATTCTCTTGCAAAAAACCCCAATAAACCCAACAAGTCATTTTCACTTGGCATGTATAAGGTCCATACTTTAAGTATATGGGAACATAAATTGTGTAAATAAACATCTCACTTATGAAAAGCTGCTACTCTTCTCAAAGTAGAGTGCATCCGGGAAATTTCTCCTGCATCTGTACAAAATCCTCCTTCCTAAATCATGAAAATTTGAGAAAGAGAAAGGAATTAGCCAGTGTGGGCCAAAGGAATGACTGTGTTCCCTTCCCAACCAACCCACAAGCTTGGATCAGTCTCCTCCAGCCCTCCTTTAACCTTTACCTTTAACCACAGTACTCATGTCCTGCTCTACAGTCAAAAGAAAACAATATAACTGCACAGGAATTTTGTATAAGGGAAAATCCCTGTCATTAATAAACCAATGGCAGCCTCCCTAGACTGCAGTATTGCTAACACAGAGTAAAGAGTAGCAATTAGTCTAACATGGTCCCTCTCACAGTTGCTAAGGATCTCTGGAAAGCTAAGTCTTCACATGGTGCTGACCTTCCCTGCTTCCAGCTGCCAGATCACATTCAAAGATAGCTAAAAATATATTAAATATTTTCCCATAGATGCAATTGCTGTAGTTTCCACAAGTATACTATGTGATTCTGGGGGACGAAACATACAACCAGGAATTAGAAGGGAGGAGTTCCAGGAGAAAAATCTCTTTATTTAGATATAGATCACACTACGGAGGAGTCGAAGAATCCCTGGTCTTGCACTGATCTTGTTTCTCATAAGCACACATTCTCCCACATTGACACAGATCTCTATTTAAGACCAATAAAATTAATCCAATCTGAGGTTAGGGGATTTTTTGGCTTGACACATTTTGCAATATCCCCGTGTCCAATAAAAACTTGCCAGTGTTAACTCTCATACCATGGCATGACACCTGTTCATGACGGCACAGTTGATCAGATCAGCTGCAGGCTTCTGTTGTTCAGCTCAGCCAGCAAGCTATTCATATCCCCACCAGCTGTTTCTGCTTTTTAGACCTAATGAAAAGCTTTGAGGGAGACTGCAGTGCTCTTTCAAGGGGGAAGTCATTATTTCCAAGACCCTCAAAGCTATATGATCTTCATTACAGACTGCTGTTTGCTCAGTTTTTTTCCCTACATCCAAAGTGACAGCACAAAGGGCATCCTGTGTACAGTCAAATATGGAGAACTACAGAACTGTACCTTTTTGGGAAGAGCCTCATCACCTGTAGATCGACAGCACTCACTAGCTGATTTTGCACATAGTATCTTTGGCAAAGTATTGGAGTAATTACAAAGCAATTTCTTAGGTCCAGAACATCTGGTGTAGCAATTTTGCTCTCCACAAGTACACATTCTCCCACACTGGCACAGATCAACAAAATAATTCCAGTCTGAGGTCGGGGGACCTTTTGGCTTGACACATTTTACAACATCAGCATCCAATAAAAGCCTGCCAGAAGACATACAATGCCCTGTTGGTGGCGTGGACTACCTTGTTTATTATTTTCCCAACTCTATTTCTGCCAAAATATACTGCCAAAATATACCTGCTTCATTAAAATGTGAAGAACCATTCTTTTCAGAGGTGCAAACTCATCTTTTAGAGTTCTGCCTCCTTCAAGCAGAAATGGCAGGCAAAGAATAGTTCCATATCCCCCTTAATTTTCTTTGTCTTCCTTTTTTTTCCTAGGAAAACAGTCTGCTTACCCCTCAATGAGTCACACTCACCTTTTGCCAGAAGCAATCTAGTAGCTGGTTAAGCTGTTTCATCAACTCATCTATCATTTGAGTTCGAGCACAATCCACCTGGCTATAGATGGCAATTTCTTCACGGCAGAGAACATAGTAAGTCCTGGAGGAAGCCTCGAGGACAGACATGTCGGAGTGTTTGGCCACAATGTCTTTTATCTCTCTCAGCAAAGCATCCAAATGCTGCAGGTGATAAAAGGGGCATTTATAGGTAAGTTGTACAAAAATTCTCTTATGCTTTAAATAATTTCACTAGGCCCATCTATCCATATGGGTCATATAAACAAGATGAAACAAATGCCAGTCTAAGCAGAAGAGGGGTAGGACTAAAAAACACAATTTTTTTTTCAGTGTTTATAGCTCTCTTTCATCATTATGTCTCTAGATCTTCCTAAAGAATGAAGCAACTGCTTTAAGTTCTTTAGCAATACATGGCTAGCATTACACAGGGAATAAAAGATGCCTTTAAGAAGGACAGCTCTGTCTTTAAGCAGTAGAAGTTGTCTCCATCAGCAATGGAGAATGGAGAATGTTTTGGATCACGTCAGAAACAGGGTCTTCACTCTTAGTGGGAAGAGGTAACTTGTGCCATTCTGCTGACTTGCTCTCTTCCAGTTCAAGTTTTGGGCTGAAATTAACCTCACAGTGTTTGCCTAACACTGCCACCCTGCAAACACCCCTGCTTAAGAATATGTTAAGCTATTTCGAGGATTTCATCTGTCTGTTTCTGACCATCCCTTTCCCATCAGCAGATATACTATCTCCATTCTTATCTTTCAGTCACTGTCATGCCCCAGCAGCTGGGAGACAGCCTTCACAGAGAATGAAACCTATTCTGCAGTAAACTCCTGGGAGACACCAACTTAAGACACATGGCATAACGCACCCTCCCTCCAGCCAGGAATGAAAAAACCCAGGGCTGGGTCTACCACACAAAACCACAAATCGTTATCCACCAAGGCCAGACCCAGCATATCAGAACTGACAAGGACTAAGGCTTTTTTTTTTGCAGCTCCAAATCAAAAAGTAAATCCTCAGTAAGACCACTTTCCTTAAGGTATGAGACCATTTCACTATATTTCAACAATTTTCTACTTGTTCCAAATCCCATTACACTCCCTACACTGTCACATAAACTTAGAGCATGAACCACATGAACCAGTTACCCCAATTCCTATTCACCTTCTCTAGATGTCCTGTACTGTAAACATCCAAATTGTAATACTGAGGAATCTGCAGAAGACTTGCCACTTTTTGTGCATCTGTTGAATACTACAGAGAAAAAACAGGATATGAGTACGTTGAAGGAATTTTAATGAAATATTTAACATGCATTCACAGAGCAGCTGTTAGTTACCTTTGCCAAGAGCTGAGGAAGCACCATAATAAAGTGCTCAGTAATTTTGGTACAATCTTCCAATTGGATTTTCTTCTCTTTTACTGACAAAATCTGCAGATAAAGAATTTGGTTTCAATTATAAAATCTCTGGGATTTGAGTGGAATCTTACATATAACCCAAGCTTAACTTATATTGTATTGTCTCAAGCATATCAACCTAAGATAGAGAAACTTTTGCATGAAGAAAACCAGATGCTTTTTTTTTTTTGTTGACCTTAAATTAGATGCAAATTGATGAACAGCTATATGTCATGGATAAAATGCTCATCATTTGTCAATAATATGATTCAAGTGGCTCTCCTCTGATCCTCATCTCCTTCAACGTCCACTTCTAATGAGATCTAGAAGTGAAAAGACACTGCAACATTTCAGAAAAATAAGCTATTTTATTTCCTAAGATACATCTGCAACTAGGAACAAGCTGTCTGGCAAAGTACATAAGGCAAAGATAATGTGATGACAGGACAATAAATAAGACTAGGATGCACTGACTTTTTTGGCTGCACCTCTGCCCACTGGAGGATGACCTTCAGCTGCTTCTCTGACTGTCGCGAGGATGATTTCGATGAGAGCACTTTCCTGGGCATCGCTCAGTGCTGGAAGTAAATCAGTCAGCATCACACAAAAGAAAAGTGAAGATGCAGCAACAATTGATGTAAAGCCTACTCATTTACCTGAGGAACTGTGGAAGGACACTAAAGAATGGGAGATGCAGTGTTGCTAAATAAACAGCTAGAGAGTCTTTGACTTCATTTGAATAAAGTTATTTTCTACCTTTAGTGAGTACCATTAATCCCTTAATGGCTAAATTTTTTGGGGCAGTTGGGCTTGCAAAAACACAGGCAATTTTAATGAGGCTTCCTACTGACTAGTGTCTCATTTAGGACAAATCATCTTTGAGTACCAAAATGCTCTAACTCACTGGGTCCACAAACTGATTTTAATCACACAACCAACTCCAGGTCTACAACAACTATTCACAGAATGGTTTGAGTTGGAAGGGATTTTAAAGGTTTATTTAAGTTCATTTCAAAATAATTCTAAAAAAAAAACTCCTCTAGTGTTAGATGTCAGTGAACTCAATATATTACTCATTTTCTTTTGAGGAAGGAGTAAAGGCCTGACAATAACTGCATTTCAATCTATTAATACTTTTAGATTCCACAGTTTTGGACTAACAAAGTGAACACTACATAAACATTATGGCTTAATTACACAAGTATTTACTGCACAGGTTCTAAACTAACATTACATAAAAACAGAAAACTGAATAAAACAAGTATATTGATATAAATATTACACTAGCAGTGCATTGAGTTGCATCTGCTTTGTGGCACTTGGTGACCTCAATCTGGGACCAAATGGTACTGCAATATGAAAGATCCTAAACTAGCTAAGGCAAGGTTCAAAAAATAGCATGGGGAGATTCATTCAGACAAAACTAAATTCTTTGCTTACCCACCTTCTCCAGCTTCTTCAGCATTTTTTAACAGCAGAGTGGTCATGCACTCCCAGTCCTTCAGGAATTTGCCTGCCCAGTCCCACAAGCTGTCTACTAGGTATGCAACATGTTTGTGTAGCTAGGGATTAAAAACACAAGCTTATATAAGCAAACACATCACTAGAAGAAACACAGCTTCATATGTTCCTCTCCCTTTGTCCAATGAAAAAGCTCTGTCATTCACATATATATTCACATGCAGTATTTCAACATATTTAGTTCAAGGCCAATGAACATTTAAACACAATGTCTTCGACCTGATACAAAGCAGGAAAGTGGGGTGAAAAATCAAGAAAAGCAGACAAAAAAATTTAATTTTCTCTTTTAATACAAATATAAATTTAAATTAAATAATCTCTGAAACTAGTTTCTCTATCGCCTTATATTGCTGACTGTAAGAGCCAAAAAATCCAGTTACAGAACTAGGAACAACCCATCTATCCAATTCTTTGCAGAGAGATCCAAAACTGCTGTGCCTGAGACACTTTGGCACAGAGAGATCTGCACCACTGCAAAAGCTAAACCGTGAACTGTTTATCAGCACTTAAACTGATAAAACTCTCATAAAACTACAATTTTTGGTCAGCATGGAGCCATGGTACAGCAACCCACATCATTCTCTAGAAAGACACGGACACATACCAAAAAAAACCCTCACTTGGTGGCATTAGTCTTTCAGGTTGTTTCCAGAAACTGCCTCAGCACTGATGCTCTCCATTAGCACACTTGTAAATTAGGTTTAATACAACAGAACAGAAATGGCTTCATTAAAAACTTAACCTAGACAGTGAAAACGTTTCTAACACCACACATTTCAGAGCTCACCAACAGAAATTGCTTTCAAAAGCAAGAAGATAATTGATTTAACATACAACACTGGATTTGAAAGGCTTATTGCAGGGGCAGTTCTCACCTCACTCTCCAGGAAAAAGTCTATTAACCTTTTCAATTGGTCAGTGCTTGCCCCAAACTTTCCTCCTCCTTTGGGCTGAACTTCTTTATCTCTCTTATGACTAAGCAGCCTGCCAAAAGAAAAGCAAGTCAGTCCAGTTTTGCCACATTCTCCTTCCACTCATTTACCAATGTAACACTAATTCTGTCAAGATCAAAAGGACTGTATTTCTCTTCAGTGTCTACTTATTTATCCCAAATCTCATTAGACATTTTTATAAGATGAAAGGAAAAAAGACTGTTTTCCATTATGACAGATATGCTATCCACTGTGGATGCAGAGACTGTTTCTGACAGTTTCACAGGTACCCTGCCACCCCTTCTGGACGATGGATGCAGATTCCACAAACTGATCATACAATGACTAGGCATTTGCTCATGCTTGGAAAGAGGGTTGCTCTAGACCAAATTTAAAACCTTAACACAACAGAGATATTAGCACACAGCCACTATTCACATCACAGTGCATCTTAGAACTGCAGCTTCTTAAGGAAAGCACAGTATCTTGTAATTATAAGAGGCAATTAACATCACAAATACAATGGAAACTCTGCTCTTCCTCTTCTGTCTGAGGTATGAAGCACAGTATGACACTTCCATTTCCCCCTTTATCCAAAATGACTTTTGACTACTACCCACAAAAAGCGCTAATTCCAAGATAAATACAGCAAGGTCACCCCTGCAGATTAATGTAAGGGCCAAACAGCTTGGATTTAAGAGCTGGACCTCACTACTAAATGTCAGCAAAAGCTTGTGCATTCAGGAAGAGTTTCTGCTGGTAAAATTTATGCCAGCTAAGTAACCTAAGTTAAAATATGCAGACGTGGAGAAGATTTTGTGCAAACCAGGAAGAAGGGGCAGCAGGGGAAAGCAAAAGCATTTATACTAAAACTTAGCAGTATAACCAGGAAAAGGAGGGTGTCACTAACATCTCTTATCACACCAGAATGAACATTCTCTACTGGAAAAAGTGCTGGAGAGAAGCACTGGGCAAACAAGAACAAGGATGAGATTTACAGGGTCAAGGTGTCCACAAGGCACTGGCAAGCTGGGTAGAAAAAGTGAAGTTATCAGGGCAATCACTTTGGTAGCAAAATGCAGCAGAGTTCTGAGAGGAGAAACATCTAATTTATGAGAGCATATTAGGACCAACACAAACGACTACATCTAGCAGATGTAATAGCAGATTCATCAAAAAAAAAAAGTTTCTCTTCATTTGTCTTTCTGTTGGACTTAGCTCCACAAATTCCAGAATGCCAACATTTCAGTGACACAGGAAAACACAACTAGGAAGAGATTCTCTATGTGTGGAAACATTATTATTATTTCTGAATGTTCCCCCACAAAATCCTTGCCTAAATATTTTTATTTTCATTTCTTTTTGTAAGTCAAGATTATTTCTCTCAGTGGTAAAGACAGAATGTTTGTCTCTTCCCTTTTTAGCATGCCAACTCCATACAACTTCATGCAACCATAGTTATAAGAAGCCCATTTATAAGAGTTACTCCTGGGGAAGATAAACCCTGTATTTCATTAACCTGACAGGAAATTGGGAGGGCTTTTTAATCTGCTGCATCTCTCATTATTCAAAGCCTTTACAAAGTATAAGGCAACTTCCAAAGGGAGAAGAGGAGGCCATTTTTGTGATTAATTATCAAACTATGAAAATCCAGGAGATGCCAGGTGACAGATTAGCTTTTAAGAAGCAAAGCAATAGGAAAGTAGAGAAAAAGAGGGCAAGTTCTCAATATAGCATGACACTTGTGCATCAATTAGTTTCATATTCCCTGTGCCTGTCTTGCAACTTTTCTCACACCTATTGTTTCAGGGCTCTACAGGAAAACATGCAATTACCCCCAGACAGCATTTCTCTTCTGATTACCAGAAAAAAGGCGTCACACACTTTCAGCAGAAAAATTAATGCTTAATGTCCCCCTTAAATAAATCCACCTTAATTCCAAAACAAATGAGACTATGCAAGAAGTAGGCAGGCAGAGATACCTTTTATAAAGGAATTCCCCAGCTGCTACTGCGAGCGGACGGTGAGTGGTATAAACAAACTGGTATAACATTTCACAGTCTTCAGCTGATAACACATCCTCACAGTTCCTAGGCAAAAATAACAACGGAAGTTACAGTCCAGGTTTATCTGCAAAGAATAGCATGAATGCTATGTCCAGCTATTACCAGACTCAATTCTCCATAACCGTGCAACTTGTTTACACAGCTATGTGTAAATTTTTGAAGGGCGTTTCTAAAAATGCTCTCAAACAAAACTGGCAGCATTCTTTTACTCACTGTGTAGAGAAACAGAGGTTTGTGTAAGCCATGACAAATCAGGCCCACTGCATGGACATGAACATTAATTTAAAGTATAATTACAGTTGATAAGTGATCATGGTAAAAAGAGTAATAGTAAATAAAACAGGAAAATCATGCATTTACTTTATGCTTAGATGTTCACCATAGAAGATAATAAACAATTAGAAACCTTCATTCTGAAGTACTAATTGTTCTTGAGTCATTTATTCCAGTATTTTACAACCTATATTCTATTACACTAGAGTCCCACACAAAAAGAAATCAAAATGCATTCTTGATGGCACACTTATGGCTGTGACCTCTCTGCACAAACACATTCAAAGTCACACCTTTTTTCATTCAGCTACACATCTTGAGAACACCACATGTCAACTAGTACACTAGAACACTCTCGAGAGGTAGAAATGGTATTCATATCAAATATTTACAAAAAAGAAACTGAAGCATCGAGGTTGAATAACCCAATGAAGAGGCACCAGAGCAGTGAAGTCCAAAACCAGGATTACAGTTTCCAAATACCTGCTTCTTGCTGCCACAACAATGTCACTGGACTAGGCTGCTTCAGAGAATGAAAGAGCAACATATGAGATCCTTACACTCACTACACCCAGCTGAAAGGAAAGGGCTTTTATTGATCACTGCATTCAATCCTCAAGTAGTAACATTTTAAAACCATCTACACCTGTGGTCCAACACCCTCTCTACAACTGAGGATCAGCAGTCCTTCCTATACTTGCCCATTTGTCTCCAACCCATTGCATCCTTTAGCATCCTCACAAAGCCCCAAAATATCCTTCAACCTGACTGAAAAAGAAGTGAGCTCACACTAAGCAAGCTCCATCACTCACTGGAGCATCCATTAAAAAGGTCTTTAAATGAAAGTGCTAATGGTATGTCTCCAAAAGTCTTGTGAATCAGTCTCACAGGATAACGTGAAATAAAAGTTGCCTTACACACTTAAGGCAGGTTTTGGTGGACTCTTTAAACATGCAATTACCTTGAGAACATATTTGCAGTAATAGAACATATAGGAAGTGTAAAGAAATACATGTCAAGAAATCACCATAATGAGAAATATTTATGTCACTCATTTAACTATCTGCAGAACTGGGAAAGTAGCGTAAAAGTGTGTTTATTGATGTTAAACAGTAAAAAATGAAAGAAGTAATACGGTTTTATGGTGCATTAGAGCACATGAATAAGCAGTGGTGTATCCTGTGAAGCCACGAATGATCAAATTTATTAAACTTCTATAAGTTTAACACGTGAAAGTAAAACAAAGAATGACAACAAAGAGCACTTACAGGAATAAAAAGACATGATATAATAAATATTAAAAGGCTATGGGGAATTTACAGAAAAAAATAGCAGTCTGACAATGTTTCTTTCATTCTTTTAAATGTCAATCTATTATTGAGGTCTTTTAAAGCACTAGTTTCCAGGAAGATGTCTTTGTCATTTTTTCTCTACATATATTTATTTCAAAACCAGTGGGCAGCTGGGAATATAAGAAATTTCACAAACATGGTGATCTGAAGTGAACCAATACAGAATCATAGAGTGCTGAGGATGGTCAGCACCTCTGCAGATCATGTGCTCCAACCCCCTGCTCACAAGAGGATCAGCTACAGCAGGTTGATGCATCCAATCCATGAAGTCAAAGACTCTACAACATCTCTGGCAATGTGTTCCAGTATTGGATCACTCCCACAGTGAAAAACCTTCTTCTTACGCTTAAATGAAATTTCCTGTATGAACATGCCAGTCAAGTGCACACATTTTTCTTATATTTAATTTTTTTCTTCTTTGTATCTCAGGTTTTCTCTCTTTAGCACATTTATAGAAATAATGAATGCAATACCTGAATGTTTATATTTTAAAACAGTTCCTTGACTAAATTGTTCAGATAGGTATTGCTTAGCTTTTCAAGCTATCTTTCTGGATAGAAATTAAGGACTCTTCCTTTCCAGTACTAATGAAACTGCTTTTTCATAGGTATTTTCTATCCTTAGAAAAGGAATCCTGGTGGACACTAAGCTGAACATGAGCCACCAATGTTCTGCTGCTGAAAAGAAGGTGAATGGTACCCCAATCTGCATTAAGTGTTACCAGCAGGTTTGGGGAGGTGATCCTTCCCCTCTACACAGCACCGGTGAAGCCACACCTGGAGTGCTGTGTCCAGGGCTGGGCTCCCCAGTACAACAGACAGATGGGGAGAGACCAAGAAAGGGTCACAGAGATGATCTGGGGGTCATCTCTCCTGGGACTGGAGCATCTCTCCTTTGAGGAAAGGTCAAGGGAGCTGGGACTGTTCAGCCTGGAGGAAAGAAGGTTCAGGGCGATCTTAGCAATGTGTGTAAGTACCTGGTGGTGGGAGTAAGAAGACACAGACAGGCTTCTACTCCTGGTGCCCAGGACCAGAAGCAACAGGCACAAACAGAAACACAGGAGGCTCCTTCTGAACATCTGGAAACATGTTTTTACTGCAAGGGTGACAGAGAACTGGCACAGGCTGCCAAGGGAGGCTCTGGAGTCTCCATTGCTGGAGATACTCAAAAGCCATATGGATGCAGTCCTGGGCAATGCACTCTACGTGGCTCTTCTTGAGTAGGGGGTTGGACCAGACAACCTTTCTAACTTCAGCCATTCTGTGATTTCCAAAATCCCAACCTCCCCATTTTTAACTTTGTCTTCTAAGAGGCTGGGAATTGATCCATTACATTAATCTAGTGCAGTATTATTTCCTCCCTCCTCGAGACATAAGTAGGTGAGACGCTGCTCCAGCTGGAAATGAAGCACCCTCAAACAGCAGAGAAGCAAAAGAAGGGAGAAGAATCCATTTCCTTTTGCAACACAAGCTGACAGACACTCCTGACACCACCTGAGCACCTGATCTTCTGTTTTTTCCTTTCCTGAGTGGGATGAAATACCTGTGTGCACTACTACTACTTATTCAACCACTACTCTGACCATGATGAGGTTTAGGCTTGTAACTCCCACTGAAATGAAATGAGTGCTTAGGCATTTTACCTGCCTCTGCAAGCAGCAGCATTTGACCACACCTGCAACCACCAGCGCTAACACCACCACACTAAACAGGTGCCAACACTACCACACTAACCGGGTGTCTTTCTTTTTTACATCCATCAGGCAATCATCAACCACACAAAGAATACGTCAAATACAGCAGTAATACTGCTGCAAATTTACAGCCCTCAGCATGCCAAGCAACAGATAAAGGTTAAGCCAGAAGTGCCTGCCAGTGTTTAGGTGCCTAAAAATAAACAGGCATGGCTTTCCACATACCAATCTCATGACATACCATTTTCTCTGCACTTCAGTGTGAACATGTCCCAGTCTTCATGTCTCAGAAGGAACTGGGACACTCTAGAGGGAGATCACAGACCCATTTTGTTCTGCAAATGGCACCAGTTGAAAGATCTCATATCTTGCTTTTTGTTTCATTTTGTTGCATGCAACAGGTATGACTGCTGGAGTAGCTTCACTTGGTCTGTGCTGTTGCTCATACCAAGGATAACCATCAAAATCACAAGAGTAAAATAAAAACACACTTAATGCACTTTACAGAGTTTTACACTATTCTTTGTTTTTAGTGGCTGTGGGTAAGAGCTGGTACACATTACAGTCATGACAATCCAAGGTATAGCATCTTAATCAAAAAAGAATCTGGTCACTTTGCATTTAAATTTAAGTCAAGTTAAACATCAAAATCTGCAGATGCATTGTAAAAGCAGTATATGTGCACAGAGCACTATCAACCAAAAATAAATGTATGTTAGAAGTATTCTAATGTCTGCAATAAAAATTTTAAGTACAAAAATCATGTACTACTAAACTGTTCTGCAATTTCACTCTCACTCCTCTGCTCTCATTGCAGGTTATTTCAAGACATACTTTGGTGATCAGCAAAATGACAATATGGTTGCCACTGAAATGTAACAATAGTCCTTTCCCACCCACTGTACAATGGGATTACCATGTTGCAATACACTGTGATTATGCTGCGGCTGACCGATGTGTTTAAAACTCAGTTTAATTTCTAGTTACGTTTAACTAAAGTAAATCAAAGTCATTTTCCCCTGGGCTATTTATATATTCAAGTTAATTGCAGATTTGTGCCCCTACCCATACCACCTGTAACCTTTCCCCAGGCATCTACTGTGGCTACCTTATTACTTTTGCTGCTCTTTTCCAAAATCCCTCTATGCTTTTAGGTAGTTAAGCACACAAAAATTAACAGAATTGTCTAGCAGTAGGCACACTGAACTAATTTGCCTCCTAAAAGGCAATGCTTTTTTTACCTTGGTCTCTCATTGTCACTGATGCTTTCTCCCTCTTTATTTCCTTCCTAGTTCTATTCCCTGTCAGATCCTTTGCAACATTAATGCCAACAATTATGCATAATTCAGTACCATTAATAATTTCTATTATGCTAAACCTCATAGGCTCATTTCTGTTTCAGGATCACATCATGCTGTGTAAAAACAGAAATCTACTAGCCCAAAGACTGGCATTCAATTGAGACAACATGCTACAAACAAGAAGGAAAAAAAATCTCAGCTTCACAGAGATACACAAGAAGAAAATACAAATATGGATTTGAAAAAAAACTAAGTATACACATAGCTAGGAAGAGAAATCTGAATCAGCGCTGGGATTTTTTTAATAATGTAAAACATATAAGTGAATTGAAAAGATCAGTGTTTTCACTGCCTCTCTAGCTATCAAGAGAGAGAATGTAAAGACACAGCAGCTTTATGGGGCAGTAGTACACAGAGTAGTCAGTGTATATTCCACAGAACAGGAATGCAGTGATGGTTGAGAGATGCTCAAACCTGTTACCACCATACATGGAGCACAGCTCTCCTGCCACTGTAAAACATCACAAAAATGGGCAATTAGCAACAAGGTCTTGCTGCTATGCTGACCCAAAAGACAACTATGGAAGTCAGTCAAAGAAAGTTACTGACATAATGTATGTTTCCCAAGAAAAATTACCCAACTGAGTAATTGGAAGAAAAAAAGCTGTTACTGGATGACTCGTGCCATGACATAACAAAATATTTATTCCAAGGTTAGAGACATGTTCTGAAGGTCTGTACCTCATCAATTAATACTTTTTTTAAAATTAATTAATCAATCCTGATCAAATAGAATTCAGATAGAGATTCTTTTCAGTAGCTTTAAAAGCAGCTTTCAGAAACTTGATCTGAAAGGTCTCTCACATCTCACTAAAAACACAAGTTGGACCACTTGAATTCAGTTACCAAATTTTCAGATGACAAAAATTAGTCACTCAAAGAGAAGCCAAGACAGCATGACAAAAGTGGCAAAAATTTTATTCCACCAATGTGTACTAGTAGCCATACCATTTATACAAGCTGTCATTTATTACTTTATCATCCCCTTGGAGGTAGGGGAGCTGCTGTCCCCAACTCAATTTCATGCTTTACTGCAGGTATCAACCAGCACTACTGCTCAATATCCAGACACACTTTTTGTGTGCGTCTGGATACACACAAAAGCTTTCAGCTATGAGACACACCTATTTGAGACACATTAGATCTGCAGGTCTTTGTTTCTGCAGTGCCAGCAGCAAGCCCTTTCTGTCACTGTTGTAGGTACTAAGGCATCAGCTCTTCCCCTGCTAGAAAAGGATCTTGATGCAGGTTCTTATTAAGAAGCCTGTAGATGTGACTGGCTATACTGCCTACATTCTCTTCACACAGAGTTATAGACTGGTCAGCACTACTCTGATCAAAGAGAAGAGCTGTTGTTGAATTTGCTTATTGAATTTCCAATGCACAATTTCACCACTCCAATAATTATGCCAAATCTGCAGGGCTCAGAGCAGCTGGGGGGGGCGGGTACAGTGGAAGAAAGCAGGATGGCTATGCAACAGATGAGCAAAAAGAAAAGAACATATTTGCTAGGTCTCTACATAGCTTAATTAAAAACAATTTCATAATGTATTAATTTTACTTATGAAAATTGCATCTTATGATGGAAAAATATCATTCAGAAAACTTTAGATGGCATTTATTCACACTGGAAACCATATTTAAGCAAAACTCAGAAAAAATTGCTTCAGGGAAAAAGAAACATTGATCAAACTTTTATAGCTGTAGCTTGCATTAATGAGAACATGATCCCTTATAATAAAGCAGAGATGATAAACAGCTGCAGTGCCAATATAGCTCTTGTTAATTCAGATACGGAACAAGTGCAGCCGTAACTGGTGTATGGAATCTTTGTACTCCAACAATGGTGAGCCGCTCCTCCTAGCACAGAGACATGCTGTCCATGGACACAGCATTGTGCTTTGTTCCAGCAGCCAGGCACCATGGGGAACCATGGGATGTAGAAATGGACATTGTGAACACAGGAACAATATAACCCTGGCTGCTACTACTGGTGAGGTCCAAACAATGGCACTACCTTCAGAAGAGGGTGGAGTGCTCACAGCATCATATGCTGTTCTGATGTGGCTATTGAAGGAGCCCTGGAAAAATACCATTCAAACCAGTGGAATGTGAAGTGAGACAGGAGACAATACAGCAGCACCTCAATATACAAACACACTTAAAATTTTATGTAAATATCTACAGCACCGTATTAGTTGGACCACTAAGGTCTACATGCTCCTCTAGCAATGACTAATACTTCTGGCTTAAATAGAGAAGCAAATCCCACAAGGCTATTGGATAATGTCTCATGCTGTACATGGAAATAAGCATCAGCATCACCAAAATTCAACTTACACTCTCAGACAGAGGAGACACTGAGTCCTAACATCTCAACTGTATTATCAATGGAATGCAGTGAAGATTTTATTCCCATTTTGCTTTGAAAAAGAGGGACAGAAAATTTATTCTACACATATTTTGCAAATAAAGACATTTCTAAAATAAACATGCTGCTCAAGGATATATCAGAAGAAGATTTATATACTTCTGTAATACTAAGTGCCATTCTTCCCCACACTTCCAGCTCACCATTATGCTACCAAATCTACGGCTGGCAGGTAAATTCCCCAAGAAAACAACTCTTCTGTTATTCTTCCACCTCAGCAAAATCACACACTTGATCATTTCCTGTCAGTCTGCTATGGGCTCAAAGGCTACCAGATTCTCTGCCCTGGAGCCAAGAATCCGAAAATCCAAATTCTAGCAACAGCCTCAGAGCTCAAAGTTTCCTGCATCAGGTGCAGAGACAGGGAAGAGGGCAGAGTTCTCCAAGCTTCTGGTCAAGACCTGGCAATCCTGGGACAGAAGATGGGGTGGGGACCCCATCTTCAGTGGGAACTTCCCCCACCCTTTTTGAGAAAGGCCAAAATTAAAAAAAGGAGGAATTTTCTTTCAGAGGGAAACGTAAAGATATAAAAACATAGTTTTCAGACTGAATCTCAGCACAAGGGTTTTCTTACACTGGCATTTCCCACAGAAAGAAAATGTCATGTCTTGAGAAGCTTTAACTGTAACTCATATCCTGCCAGAAGCAACTGTTTCCCAATAAGTAGGTGATTACAGGAAGATTCATCAGGTTTGTACCTGGATCTTGTTGCCATTAAAACAATACAGTAAATTAAAAAAGAAATTATTTACTGTGACATAAGCATCAAGAGTTTCATGGCTTGAACTGCTACTTCATGGTCCTTGTCCAGAGGCATGGACACAATTCGATCCTAATGGATGTAAAATGACAATAAAAAGATGTAACATGGTTTGTTCTCAATAAACATGTATTTTTGCTACAGCTAGACCATCTACACTAGTACAGCAGAGATTTATTTTTATTTCAGCAGCTATTTCCTAAGAGACATGAGGCAACTTGATTACTACCAAGTAGTTCCTCAGCCCCTGAAAATTAACAGCATGTTAATTTTTTAACTGAATTAATCATGCAGTAATATGATATTTTTTATACATGTAATGTATGCGTTCACAAGAAATTAACTACGCACTACAAATTAAAAGTGACTGACAACTTGTTTCTAAGATGTTACTACTGGCACTTCAGTATGTTAAATGAAGGTAAGACTCACATTACAAGCATTATCTAATCAGTTTCTCCCACTAACAGTAAACTACACATTACAGAAGTCAGTGCCTTGCTGAAAAGACAGTTAGACTTTAAGTCATAAAGATACCTCATGGCATAGCAGCAATATTGCTGACCTCCAGAATTCACAATATTGTAACTTAGTACACATGCAAACAACCCAAAAAACTTCCCATCCCATGAAACCAGGAACTTGCACACCTCAGTGTGGCCTATATCTTTAAGACATATTACACCTTTAGACTTGCTTGATTTGGAACTATTTTAGCTTCCCCATTTAATACATGGTTTCTAAATCTTTACATTCATTTTCCTTTGCATCTTCCTTTTTCTCACAATCCAGATGAAAGGTATCTAAATCCACAAATCCTGAGTCTGAACACTCAAGGGTAACAGAGGGAGCATGTATAACTCCTGTTTGCAGGAAATGGATTGATGGATATATGATTACACTCCCCATCACTGAGAAAGCATGCTTTAAACTTTGAAATTGGTATTTTGTGTGTAGCTGTTCAGATTTCTTTTGTTTAGTGGGGATGGAGTTGTCTTTGGGTGTGGGTTTTTTGACTGGGGGATGGAGTTAGCAATAATCCATTTATACTGCATCCTCCACACAGGGTGATAGCAGCACAATCAGCCTGGAGCTATTTCATCACTATTGAATACAAATCTTGCATTTGGTTACAGAGCTTACAGCAGTCAGAAAGATAAGGGACTACCACATAATCATTTAAAACAGGGGTCAATCTTAGCTGAATTTAATTCTGAATAATTTATTACTAAGATACCAATATTAAGCCATTTCATGTTCTTTGAGGATATGTGAAAAGCATTTTTCACTATTAGCAACTGCTTTGACACATGGGTAAGCCCTGCACCTTTTGCAAAAAGACCATGGGTTTCCTACCACATGCAGTCATTGATTTGTCCTGACACTGAATCATGTGCTGATTCACAGGGACTGAGATATCAATC
Organism: Pyrgilauda ruficollis; assembly: GCF_017590135.1. Lineage (NCBI taxonomy): Eukaryota > Metazoa > Chordata > Aves > Passeriformes > Passeridae > Pyrgilauda > Pyrgilauda ruficollis. The sequence goes on along the minus strand of NW_024521428.1, from coordinate 6,897,016 downwards.
ACACCATCTTGAGCTTTCTTACTCAAATACTGAGAAGGTGCAACCCTGCTAGGGTAAGAGCAGCTGACAAAATCCTTAGCAAGGTCAGGGTTAAAAAAAAGTAAAGGGCTTACTTTTAAATGAGTCGGGATATTGGAATATGACAAAGGCAGAGTACAGGGTCAGTGAAGCTACAAAACAAGCACTCAAAACTACAGTGTATCACCTGATTTGTTCAGAAAGGAGATAAGGGATCCTTCTTCAAGATTCATACTGACATGGTAGATCAAGAGAGAGCCATTCCCACACCAGTGTGATACATGGACAGCCACTAACTATGAGGTTAACCCATTATCAGGGACAGCAAAGAGGATCTTTAGCATAGGAAATTATTTGTCATCTGCCAAAGATCCTGTAAAAAAACCTGGACCAATCTGGATAAATGGTGGAGATAACTGACCACAGTGCATGCTAACACCATTTTGTGTGAACTAAAGTGAAATGGAAGAGTTCATAGACACAGAGGGAAACATCCCTCCCTGCAAAACTCCATCTATTCAGTAAACAAGGCTGTTTCTGCAGGAGTCTAAGCCCTCTCAGTCAAGAGAGTGGGGAGATCAGCTCTGATCAAAACATCAAGCCCTGTGTACACACCCAACCTAGACTTAAAAAACCAGCAAACAGTAATTTACCTTGAATCTGTTAGTAAAGAGATCCATCCTGGAAGCAAGTTCTTTTCTGCTATAAATTCCCTGCAGTCCCAGAAGACATTTCAACCGCACTTCGGCTTGCTGTAAGACAAAGAGACATTGGCTAACAGTAAAATACATGTATCTTTGTTAGTCACTATCAGCATTTATATCATGTAAGTAAGAGCTCTTTGTGGGTGCCTACAGCAGACTATCCACATGCTGCCTCATCTTTATCAGTGACATCAGTACCAGTTTGTTTGTGTGTACACACGCTCATCTCTCTCTCACACACACAGAGGAAGCCTGCAGTGAGCCAAACTCAAAGGTAACATCAAAGTTTGTGCATGGCTTCCTAAGAGTCAAAGAAACTCTCACAGACCACAGTTAATAAAAGCAATAGAATGCAAAAGATACAGGGATTGTGCTATTCATGTTAAAGATACAAAGACAGGACTATGGATGGCCTACTTAGTACAACCAGCACTCTCCCATACATCAGACTTTGCCTGCTCCTTGTCAACAGCTGACTGGGACAATTGTTAAACACAGACAAGGAGTCCAAGAAATTACAGATTCCTCTAGATTCCCAGAGGAAGAGGTACAACTTAGAAATGCACTGTGCATTCTTACAGAGTTAAGCATCATGCCTTCTCCCTATTTCTGTTTTACACTAGAATGCAATATTTTAAGTATTGCAGGAAAAGGGTTGCTTTGAATTCAGCCTAATTAGTTAATTAGGCAAAATATATTTATCCATACAAGGTGTTATTTCATACTATTAGTACTGCTGCTTCATAGATGCCTCAAAAAGAAGTCTTTTCCTTAGCCAGCTTTTCAATTAGTTCACATATATTGTTACATCATTCAATGGACAAAGCTTTAAATGGAACTAGGAAAGTGACTTTGATGATCCAACATAGAAAAATCATATGTTCTGTAAATTTATAATGCTAAGCATATCAGCAGAGACACTAAGATGAACTGCAGGCTTTGAATCAGTCTCTTCATATTTCTTTCTTAATTCCTCTTGCTAACAATAGTAGTAAGAATAAACATGGAAATCCAAGAAAGGAGACCACCACCTACACACAGGCTATCCATTGCTACGAGTTCCTGTTCACCTGCTTAGATGGAAAGCCAAGGATGATATTCAGTGGCAGGCTTTGACTAACAGTTTTGTTTGTGACAGCTTTTTGCTAGAAATATAAAATGAAAGATCAACAGGTAAAAATATACACTGTTCTCTAATCTGCCCATGACACACCAGCAGGGCTTAGTCTATATTGTATTTTAAAGTCTCTGAGGAAGAGACTGTTGCCCACACCTGCTGCTTCCTACTGCCACATACTCACTCACAGACAGTGCTAAGGTGGCACCCATCACTGCACACTTGCACAAGCTCAGCTCACCCAATGTACTGCAAAACTGGCTTGGTTCTTTGGTTCTCTCGGCTCTTTCAGTTGCCCTTGGTTCTCCATCACAACACTCTCCTTGTCAATAGGGACTGAATTTGTGTGTGGGGAAAGGGACAACAGCATGCACTGGTTTGCTGAATGCTCATACAGCCCTTGGCACACGCCTAGTAATGTCACCTGGCAGTAAGGTGCAGCCAAGCGTAGGCCTGCAGACAAAGTGTAACACATTAAAGTGTACCATCTCCCTTCTGAGGTTTCTACCCAAAAGCTCCCAGTCACAACCCCACACATGTATGTTCTTTTAAGTGCTGAGAAAATTAACTCTAGTAAATAGAAACATATAACTACTCCTATGACTACTTCTGTTATTTTTCCTAAGTTTTCATCTGCATTTTCCCTGCTTCTCCTTCTCAACCACCTCCCCTTTTCTAAATTCAACAGTCCCCATAGTTTTGGAAGGACGTGAAGTAATGTTTAATGATCAAGAATATCTCCCTACCCTCAGGTTCTTTCAACAGCAGCATCAGCAAACACAAACACCCAGCCACTTACTCCCCTCATCAGAACTACCATTCTAATCTCGACAAAAAACATGCCTGTTTGCTCCTTCAAAGCTGTGACAGAGTGAAGGGGAATTATGTAAGCACATTTTCAGGATACCCTGAACACATACACTGTCCCTCAGCTGTATCATAGCACATTTTGATCCTGACCTGATGACAGAAAACATCAGTAAAGTGGTGGGCAGCTCGAGTGACCTCAGAGAGCTCTGCACAGCCTCCAGCACTGCTTGAACACATTCAGTTACGAGATTTCAGCCCCACCACTATCACAGAGGTGGGGCCATTCAATAAACCTTACAAATACAGGCTGGGACCTGGATGGTTTGATAGGACTGCTGGGTCAATGCTTCCCAGACTATGAACTGGGAAGGTCTACTTCTTAATTACTCCTACACAGCAAAGACAACCCAACTGTCATTTGAGGTAAAACAATTTTTAAAACTGCTTCCCTCCCCAGCCTCCCAAAAAAATCCACGACAATATATAGAAAACACTGCTGCCCCGGCTGGTGCTCTCGTTTTGAAATCAGACAATTTGACAGTGGCTGCAAATCACAAAGCACAGCCAGGACTGCAGCCACCAACAGTGGCACACTACCAGGTCTCAGCCAAATGTAGAATATGGAAGACACCTCACTTTATCTCTCTCTACTTGCATCTGCATTGCTTTCAGATTAAAAAAGCCTTAGGAAAATAAACCAATTATTTCCAGTTTCCAGTAAATGGCACTGGGTGAGCTGTGTGCATTAATTAGAGACACCAGCTGCTGTTAACCTTCACTGCAGAGCACTGCAAATGAAGACACATCATCTTCAAAAAAAAAAAAAATTTTTCTTTTGAGAATTCCCCAAACTGAACATGTACTAAAAAGATATTGTGATCAGATAAAATGTAAGCAGGAACAAACGACAGCTCTCGATAGACGCGCCGTCCTGAACACCCCAAGGCCCCCGTGAGGGACGGCGCACGGCGGGCAGCAGGAGCCTGGCGCGCCCCCTGCTGGCCCCGGGCAGAGTGCAGCCGGATCCCGCAGCGCGGACACCGCCCGCCCCTGGGACCAACCCGGCGGCTGCCGAGCTGCACGGGAGACACAGGCACCCTCAGAGGCGGCCTGCAGAAGTACAGCCTGTCCATTTCGCTAATCAGCCCATCCCGATAAACATTCCTATCCCCCTGAAGTCTCTCATGCTTTTTCGAAGCAAGAGAAAAAGCGTTTTTTCACAGAAGCACAGAACAAGTCAGGCTGGAAGGAACCACAGCGGGGCATCTGGTCCCTCTGGTTGGTCCACCTGGTCCAACCTTCCTGCTCAAGCAGGGTCATCCCAGCACAGGATTGTGTCCAGACAGTTCTGAACATCTCCACCGAGATGCTCACAATCTCTCTGGGCAATCTCCTCTAGGGAACAGTCACCCACACAATAAAGAAGGTCTTCCTCATGTTCCAGTGCAACTTCCTGGGCATCAGTTTTTGCCCATTGCCTCTTGTTCTACTGCTTGGTGTTTTGGACTTACTGACTTCTTTTCGTTGTTTTGCTTGTTTGTTTTAGTGGTATTTGGAGGATTTTTAAAAATGCCTCTACTTCTATACCCTTTGGGAAATGGCTGGACTTCCTGTAAATATTTGCTGTACCTAACTCCAGGTGAGAAATGCAACATTGAAGACTATTCTGCTACAATAGAATTGTAGAAGACAATATTCATTTGTTCGTTCTTTATAAATCTAAACAAAATTTTAAATGTCAGTCAAGCCTAAAAGCAGAATTTCAGTCAACATTTAACCCTCTCAAAAGATTTAAGCCATTTTACAGTTCAGAAGTAACACCCAATTCAGTGACATATAAATATAACTGCACATACAGGGATTCACACAGAACTGGAAAAAATGTTCAGTGTTATTTAGTGTTAAAATGGCTTTTAAAATATAACCTGAAATAGGGAAGAAAGTAAATTCTTATTGTACCACCAGAGTCTTAAACATCCACTCTCAAGAATTTAAATTTAAAAATTCTTTAAAAAAAATTAAAATAAAAAACTTAATGTACTGCCCTACGTAAAAAAAAATAATTAAACTTTACCTTATCATAGAGCATCCATCCAACATATTTTAAGTAGCTATCATTCAAAAAAGCATCTGGGTATGTTTTAATCCAGCTGCCAATTTCTTCAATGCAAGTTGCTCTGATCTCAGGGATAACATCACTGTGAAATTATAAAATCGTAATATTAATACATTAAAAATTAATTTTAAAACCAATTATATTATTTGCAATAGTTTTATATTCTGGAATTTCAAAAGTATGTATAATTCAAAATGTTCCAAGTATCTTCATATTAATATTATAAGTTACTCTTCAATCAGTACTTAGACTACGTTTAGCCACAAACTATTTTGCAATTCTGGATATCTTCTCATTCACAAACGCACTGCTCTACAGCCAGCAGGAAGAACTCAAAGAACACACTAGAGAGGTCCTTTTGGAAACCCAGAGTCTTAAAAATAATTTAACTGCTACACTTTCCTTTACACTATCAGTGCCTCCAGGATGTTTAATTTGATTCTCCTATCTGTACAAACTGAGCAAGAGTTTCTGGGGAATGCAGATACACATCACAGCTTTATTTTTACTCTTACCGGTAACGGTTTAGAAAAGTCCCTTTGAAAATAGCATTCATCATGTTCTGTATCTCTAGAAGCTTATGCTCATACTGAAATACAAAGAGAACTGAATGTTAATATTGGTCCCACAATTCACTACACATGAAAAATTTTCATCAGGGCCCTTGGAATACTACTGTGATGCTAACTGCTGGTGTTTACACGTGGTACCAACATAAAATGAGGGGTCTGTATCTGCACTAGCAACTGGCCTTTTTGTGGCTACATCCTGAGGAAAGATTTATTGGATACCAACTGCTAGCCTTGGGAAACAAGCTACTTGTTTGATACAGTGAGTCTTGATCTATCAGAAATCACACAGAAAGATACAGCACAACTATTAAGCAATCCTCACATACAGATCCAAATTCTCTTTTCATGTACTTGAACAGAGATATAAAAAAGACAGACAAAGAAATTTTCAAAATACACAATGAGCCTATTAAAAAACTGAATCCTGAAAATGTAGGTAGGAATTTCTGAAAATCCAAGTCACCTAATAAAAATATTCTCTCATCAACAGCATCAGGGAGGGCAACAAGTTTGGGTTTTCCCTCCAACCCACTTCCTCTGTCTGTCATAAGACCAGGCTTACAATGGTACTAAAATATCCTGTCTCACCCAAACACTCCTCCCCACAAAAAGGGTATTGTCTCAGAAAAGCCCACAGACACCTAAAACTCAGAACAGAGATATGTGATTCTAAGGTCAGGAGACAAGGAACTATACCCGATGTTCATTCACCAAGTCACCCTCTACCTCAAGCCAGAGTTATTTTTTACAGTTATAACTCTGCCTCTGGGAGTTGAAAATGAGCTGTCTTTGAGCAGGGAAGAAATAACAGAAACTGAAAAGCAAAAATGATACAGGACATCCCTGAAGTTCAATTCATTTTTGTAATGCATTACTTACACAGAGATGACACTTAGCCTGTGTCCCTTTTGATTCATTGCTGAAACTTGCGCTTGTAATTTGTACAAACATACACAAAACTGCGCTCCCACAACACCAGAGCTACTGAGACAATTAAATTTGTGTGTAAATCCATATTTGTGTGAAGATCAAGGGCTAATGACACCAATTTCGAAAAGCAACCAGTAGGACAGACATCACAGGTCAACAGTACATAGGGCAGTTTTAACCTTAGTCATGCTTGTACCACTTAATCCAGCCAGTCACACCTGCTCTGCACCATGCATTAGATAAACACATAAACCTCAAAGAACTCCAGGGACCCAAAAGCAAGCAGCCAGCAATCCTTTTACACCTTCACAAATCTCACATACAAGACACTTCCCTAACCTCTTTCCTTTTTCTCTCTAGCTGATCAAGTCTGTAACTGGTCCTCTTGCCACTTAGCCTCTTCTTCTCCACCTCATACAATTTTTGAGCGTTGTGCTTGTTGACATCAAGGTTCAGATGGACGCTTACAACTGCTGTGAGAAGTTTCATTGCTAAAAAAGAAACAGACCCAGCACAATTAGCTTAGCTCAGAGATATGCAGCATAAATATACTCACCACTTTACCACAAAAAGGATATGGTTAGCCAAATCCAGTTTATATCGAAAATATGAACACTACCAGATTATAGTAATTTGCTTTAAAATACAGTGTTTATTTTAAAGGCAGATTATCATCAAAAAGGGAAAATTAACTTCTATTTCTGGTGATTTAAAACTTTTGGTCAGAGTTCTAATCAGAGAAGTAATTTACTGGGCAACGCTCTTGTAAGTTTATGTAACTCTGACATTTCTGAAAAAGAATCTAGAATTGTGGAACAGCTGATTGTTGGTAACCAAAAAGAAAAAACTGAATAAACAGTGAGGCTGGCTCAGAAATTGCTGGGAATCTTAATACACTACTGGAATGGACAAAAATTTACATTCCTTTAAGGATTGCTGGATGGTTTGAACAGATTTAAAGTCAGTTTTTTTGAGCCCTCAAAGCAAACAGCATACTTTAGAATAAATTATAGTTTCAGTGCTCTTTGCATGGCAAAGAGGGTATTTACTGGCTTTAGGGGGAAAAAGCAGTAGCTTTAGTACCATCACACTGCATAAAATAAAAATGTGTAACAAGCAACATTTTTTTTTGCACAGAGACCACAAGAATAGCAGTTCTCCAAAGGAAGCTTCTAAAGGTGAAGCATCTACTCATCACATTAGTTAGTGGAAGGAGAAAAACAACAAAATAGAAAACTGTGAAAAATCAGTTACTGAAAAATATAATACTCAGAACAGCAAAATTCTGAACTCAGTCATGTCAGGCATTAAAGATTTCTTTATAAAGAAAAAATTGTGTTAGATCTATCATATCTAAGGCATTCAAATTCAATTCAGATACACGTGGGAACAAACAGTTTATATTACAGACATACTAGGAGGAAGGTACACTCAGTGCATAAGAGAACTGCTCCAGTAAACAGTTTCTCAATTTAGAGCAGTTTTGTTAGTACACAAGTCAATATACCTCAGCACCTCTAGAGCAACTCTGCAAATGATTTTTACCTGCTAAAGTGCTTGTGTGCCTGAATGCTCTGACCATGGAATCTGCTAACCCTGTAAGCAGCGAGATGATGGCGTCCATCAAGTAGTTATCATACAGGATGCTGCACTGGCACTGCTGGACAAGCACTGCAATGAATTCACAGAAATTGGCCTTGAACTTCTTCCAATAGGGTCCTGTTCTGATCAGTGGGTAGTCTTCATTGTCCTGCACAAGAAAGATAAGTTGAGAGAAAACACACTAATTAGTTCTGCTTGTGCATACCCATCTCTCCCAGTGAACATCAGAGAGTTTTGCTGACAGACAGTTTCACTTCATCCCCTGTAACTTTTTTCATTGTTAGTATTCCAAAGTAGGGACAAGCAACTAGGATACAAGCAAGCAGAGAGACAAAATAGCTTTATTTGAGCTACACTTGTCATAACAGCTCACTTTTGAAAGCAATGTAAGCTGTGAACAGACAGGAGAGAGAAAGTATGTGAAGGCAGAGCAGAGTGAGTAACTTTCACTGGCATAAACCATGAGCACTCCTGGCTTATTCTACTTACTCACAGGCAGCAGTGCTTCCCCACTTCCCTTTCCTTCCTCTTCCTGCAAAATTATGGTAAAATCCAGGAAGAGAATGAAGTGAAAAGTGGAGACAAACAACTGTGGTGTGAACAGGACAGGACTGTTCTCAGCAGCACTGCCAGCTTGAGCAGTTTATCAGGCTAAAGCTTAATGACAAATACTCAGCCATTCACCTACACCATCTGCACCTGGGTCTCCAAAAACCCCCACAGAAACGGTAAGTGGGCAATACTTTTGACATCATGCAAAAAGCAAACTACAATAAAAACATGTGTCCACAGTATGGTTGATACTGCCAGGAGGAAAGGAGACAGAGGGAAGGTAAAATGGATTCTCCCACAAAGTAGTGGAAAGCACACTAGACAGACTTTGTAAATAGCAGCCTCAGACAGTGTAAACATTTATTTCAGGTACATCTCACAGATCCCAAGAATGACTCAGAATATGAATTTGCATCTTCATAGTTTCCATGTGTGAGTGGAGTCAAGGAACTCCAAAACTTCACTCACTGTGGAAAACCTCTTCCTGAAGGCTGGTCACTGCTCAGCTGGTCCTTCATCAGTGGGCAAACACCTTCTCAGCCACATTCTAACATAGCATCACACTCAGCATAACCTCCTGTGCTTGTAAAGTACACCCCATGCTCTTCTCTTGTAACTATCTTTCCAATGCATAGGGGTTGCTGCTTTCTTTAATGAGAAATGCGAATACAGGATGATCATAAGGCTGGCTGCAACCCAAAGCACATCAGGAATTTGGAATATGCTCCTGACCAGGTTGTAAGAGTCAGTTCAGAGCCTAACAGCAGCAGCAAGTGCCAAAACACAAAGGGAGGTTTCCAGCAAGCCTCATTTAATGCTCCTTGATCATGACATGGACAGTAGAAAGACCATCTACAGCTTCAGGAAATACCTACTTTATCATCATAGCTTACTTCTCAATCCGAAAAGCAGCACAAAATACACAAAGACTTCTCACTTTTTAAGAGCATTTCTACTGCCCATGTTTATCACACTGTGATACTCTTTAATGGTAACATGCACGCTGTAACCATATACAACATGGAGGGCACACCACCTAAATTCAGGCACCAAACCTGGGATTCCCTTACATTCCTTTCATAACCACTAGAGAAATAACTCTGCTTCCAGAAATCAAGTCAGATTAGGCCCTTAAGACAGGTTCTTCCAGAGAACTATTCAAATCACCCAACAGAGTGATATGAGCTCCTGCTCTGACTCAACCAGGAAACGTTTCCTTCTTTCATACAGAATCTATGGAAAGAAAGTCAAAATAAAGTGCCAACAAGGAGTTCAGATAAATTCCCCACAGAATTTCCACAACTGTTGTGGAAAACTACAACAGCCCTACCATGTCCACCGGCCAAGTAACTGTCAGGATCCAAGGATAGGCCATGAATTTCTTATACTGCAACCCAGTTTCCTGTAATGCAGGAGACAAAATTTTGAAATCTTGTTAATGAAATGGCACAGATAATTCATAGGCAAAAGCATTACAAAACATGCAACATATTTCAAAGGCCATTAGAATTTCAGCCAATGTGTGCTACAGGTGGCCCACACAAGCCAAAATACTACAAAAAAAACTAAATCCTTCTCATCTGGGTTCTGTTGTTTCTTTGGGTTTTTTTTAAATAACCCGATGACAGAAGACACACTTTTTATATAAAACCTGAGTTGTCTTGTTACTAATAGAAGACAACTTGTTTTCAAAATTTAGAAGCAAACATATACAAGGTATAACCCTCATTATAACCCTTTAAGATAAGGCTCCTCAGCAAGTCTAAGTACATAACCCTTTTCAACATTTGGTACCTAGATGTAAAACATCTAAACCCTAAAAAAAAAACTTTCTGAGCTTTTCAAATGAGAGAATAATATTTTCAGCACTAGTGTGACTTGATTCAAGATGTTTTCTCAACTCTGCAATTATTCCAAAACAAAATGTATTAAATCTAGAGCTCTTTATCAGGTTCAGTGAAGCACAAGTATTTCTATCCCCATCTAGCTGTACAGTTCAGCATCAAAGTTAACTCTTCCCTTCCTAAATGTATAAGCAACAAAATGGGAAAGAAAAGAAAAATTACATAAGAGCAAAGAACTGCAAGAAGCAAATGCCACAAACAGGAACAAAAGTAGAAGAAACAGATGATCTTAAAATAGAAGAAAAACAAAAAGTGGAAAGACAAGACTGCCTCATCACTGAGGAATACTATGGCTCACAAAGACAAAATAAATGCCTCAATGACCATATTAAAGCCATTCTCTACTTCCAACATCAGTACAAGTTTTCACAGAATTACAGAAATTGAGAAGGACTCTTTGAGATCATCTAATCCAACCCCACCTGTTCAAGCAAGGTCAACCAGCATAGGCAGCCCAGTGCTCTGTGCAACCAGCACTTCTCCCAACTCCTGGAAATGTGGTTAGCATAACTAACGCAATTTTAAGAGGCAAGCAGCCCTTCTCTGTGACCAAGCAGGTCACATATTCATTCCCTTTCCCTCATTACCAGGCCCTGAAGGTTCTGTGAACCAAGCAGACAAATCAAACAGATTAACTTTCCTCCCTCATAGCCTCAGTTCCTGGGCACCAGACCTTCCTGGTAGGTAAGGACCTCCTTTCCTTACCTACCCTGTAGGTCTCAGGCATTCAGCCAGGCAGGCCGTGGCAATAACCCAGTCAGAGAACAGAGAATCGTCACAGCACCCAGAGCACTGTCAACAAACTCAAGGTACTGCAAGGTCTAAGTGGTGAACTCTGACCAGAACTCCTGCTGGACAGTAAGACTTGAGCTTATAGAAATCCTGTACCGTTTTAATCATAAATTCTGGTCTATACTAATAATAACATACTGTTAAGAAATAAAGCTTTAACTACAATTGGTGCCATCATCATTCTGTCAAGGATCCTTCAAAGTACATGTCTTTTCCCTCACTGTCAGGTGATGCCATGAGCAGTCAAATAATATCTTCAGAGACTCCACAACCTCTCTGGGCAACCTGTTCCACTGTTTGACCATTCTCTCAGTAGAAGTTTCCTTGTGCTCCGGTAAAATTTTGTCCATTTTGGTTTGCGCCCACTGGCCATCTTGGCTTGCCTTTGTGCTCACCATCTCACTGCACACCATTGAGTAGAGTTGTGCTTCCTCCTTGTCCTTATGTCACATTAGGTATTTTAACACATGGGCCAGATTCCTTTGAGACAGCTTCTTTCCAGACTGAACAAGCTCAACTCCCTCAGCCCCTCCCCACATCAAAGATCATAAATCATCTTTGTTGCCCTTTACTGGCTGGCCTCACTCCAGCAAACCCATCTCTCTCTTGTTCTGTAAGGTTCAGAACTTGACTCAGCACTCCAGATGAGTCTCAGTAGTATGAGCAGAGAGGAAAGATCATCCCCCGCTTGTTCTGTAAGGTTCAGAACTTGACTCAGCACTCCAGATGAGTCTGAGCAGAGAGGAAAGATCATCCCCCATGACCCGCTGGCAATGCTCTGCCTAATGCAGGCCAGGAGGTTGTTGGTCAACTTTGCAGCAAGGGTGCGTTGCTGGCTCATGTTCATGTTGTCACCCACACCAAGATCCTACACAGAAGAGCTCCTTTCCAGTCAATCAGCCCCCACTGTGTAATGGTGCACAGGGTTATTCATTCCCAGGTTCCTAGGGCTTTCTGCTGTAATACTTCGTGAGGTTCCCCACTGCCAAACCCCAGTCTATTGAGGGTCCCTCTGAACAGCAGAACAACCACCCGATTTGGCAGCTGATCTTCCTCGTTTTGCATCATCTGAAAACTTGCTATGAGTAAACTCTGCCCCAGTGTCCGGGTCATTATTAAATATGTAAAATAGCGTTGGCCCCAATATCAAACTGGGGTACAGCACTAGTGACTAGCCTCCAACTGGACCTTTTGCCACTGATCATTTCCCCACAGGCTTGGCTGTTCCACCATTTTTCAGTCCACCTCACTGACCACTTAACTAACTCATACTTCACCACCTTGTCCATGAGGATGTTAGGAATTCTTTTCTTGCCATACTGAACTCTATTAAACTGAACTCTATTAACAATTCCCACTAACATTAGTAAGAATTCTAGGAGGAAGCATTGGTACTGCTGCAATTAATTAACTGAACAGCAACAACATGGTTGAATCACTGAAATCATCACGAATGAATCCTCTGAATGCTAGAAACAAATAAATATTCAAAGGCAAGATGATACTGAGCAAATATCTGACAATATTTTCCACTCTTATTACTACTTTCACTGTTACTGTCATTACTTTTTAAAAAATGCTTTTGAAATCCCAGTAGTCCCATATGGCACTCCTCAACTAACTTCAACCACTAACTTACAATTCCATCTTATTTATGAAAAAGATAAGAGAGAACTTACTTTCTTTACAGAGCATGGAGAAGACAGCTTCTAAGACAACTGCAGAGCCTGCCTTCCTGCCCATGAGGACAGGTGAAAAGGTTACAGAGCTGTAATATTTTCCAGGCTGATGGTAAAAATAATCCCATCTTTGTATTGGCCAGAGTGCCTGCACTATCATGAGTGTTATTCAAGGCTGATTTAGTTGGCAAAGAAGTGCCAGACTACTAATGCATATGGCCAGACACATACAGGTTCATTTCTGTCAAAAAATTAGCCCAAGTGCTACTACATTTCTAAAATAAAGAAAACCATGTAGAAAAATTCATCCTCTGTGGGAATTTCTACAGCAGCTTGTCTTTGAGAGATGCTCAATTAAAACAAGGCTGATGGCTGCTGCTTGACAAATCAATTCAGAAGTGACAAATATAGAGGAAAAAAGCATGGAAGCAACTGTGAAAGCACTACAGAAAATTTAATGTTGCCATAATTATTCAAGGAGCAGTCAAGCAGTGAAACAGCATTGTAAAGCTATTTGCTTTTCTTAACAATCCACAAGAAATTAAATACTCACTACTGTTTTCACAATTATCTAACAATCTGAAATGCATTTTTCATCTTCCATATGACATAATACAGTTATTACAAATCATAATTGTCAGTAAAGCAGAAAGAACATTTTCAAATAAAATATCAGCTAAAAATATCTTTTAATTAATTCAACAGTAATCCATATTAGTATTTTTTAAAGGACCTGTCAACCAAATACCAAAGGAACCACTTACCTGCTGCAGTGCTGGGCTGTATCTACGTCTATAAAGTCATTATCAAAAGAGCCTCTAAGAGAAAGATTCAGGAAGGCTGCAGTCAGACAGCCCTAATAAAACTCTCAAAAAAAAAGTTACTTAAAAAAAACATATCCTGCTGCTGCTAAAATGGGTCATTACAACAACAAATTTCTCTTGAAAAAAAAAAAAAACAGGTTTATTTTACTAAATTAATGAAGTGGTACGGAGCTCCTAATAAGCAACAGGAATTCCACCCAGGTTGGCTGTTAAGGTAGAGCCTATTGTTTATATAAAAAATACATGAAAAATCAAAGTAGTACCTACCTTATCAAAGGTCTCTGTCATTTTTTGCATGATATCTTTCTTGTACAAACTTTGAAACATCTCTGCTGTTACCATGCCTAAAAAAAGTAGCATTTTTAAAAGAATTACTGACAACTCTGTAACATTAATCAAGTTCAAACCACAGTAAGAAGTTTATAAATTTAGAAACACTGAAGACAAGGGAATTCTGTTTTATGCACGTACACTGGTACAGGCAGCATATACGTAAGACACATAAATTAATTGATAGGAAAAAGTATTGATGAACCAAAACTGAAATTCCCATTAGAGAAGTCTGCTCTGTGCTGTCTGGAAAGGCTATTTTCTCTGTTCATTCATTTACTTCAAGGATTGACTAAAATTTTGCCCACAGGTCAAAACTAGTGAAAAAACCCCAAAGTATTTCTCGTAAGAGAGGACATAATAGTCAAAGACCTAGGGAAAAAAAAAAAAAAAAAAAAAGACATGTAAAAAGTACATTTCTAGCTGCTTAAATACACTCAGAAGTTTCAAACCAACAGGACAGTCTTCTTAAATCTCTTACTTGCTATCCTGAAGAATTCCACTAGTAGACTGTCCCCAGAAGGCAGTGCTTCAAGGTTTGTTATGAAACAGACAGCTTCATAACTCTCTAGTAAAAGCAACTGCAATGAGGCAAGAGATTGCTTTTCTAGCCACCAAAGCAGGGAGCTGAATTTGCTAGCTGCTTATTTTCAATCAAGGATACTAGCAAAACAAAAGATACCAAGAAATATAAAACAAATGCCAACTGAAACACTGGATTTTAATTAGAACACTCATCAAAAGAACTGTCCCTAGGTAAGGATTCTCCAAAGCAATGTGACATGCCACTTCAGAAACCTGACCCTGCAAACCTTGTTCAAATATAACTCTCAGAGCTGGAATGCTGTTAGCACAAAGAATTTAACCAGCAGCATTCTCTTCTATTTCGCCTGGCCATCTGGAGTTTGTCTTAATGAACAGTACAGATCATAAGCTCATGATTTACTGCAGAGAAAAACTCCATTTCAAAAAGCACACTTCAGACTCCTCTCACACACAGACAGTGGAAGGGGCTGCAAAGAAGGTAAATTACCTTGACAGCCTGAGCACTGAATGAAGAAGTTGATGAGATCCAGAAGTGCCACATTCCTGTCTTGTTTATAAGCTTCAACCCAGCCAACTACTACAGACTAGAACAGATTAAAGAAGCTCATTAGTCAGGAGATGAACACAGTTTGTTGCATTCCACTGAAGATACCCACAATAAAGACAAAAACTAACACTGCTCCATCTCCATTAAATTACAAAATGAAGAATAAACTCCAAGCAATTCTCTTCCATTTCTAGTAGTTCTGAAAGACTCTTTCAAGTCTTAAACTGCTTTAGACAATGTTGTTTTTCACAGATGCTTTGCTTCCTGTTAACAGGGAAAATTACCAGTTTTAATATAAAGAAAAATAAAAGAGTTGTCCTCCTGAGTTCTTGATTGCACTGAGGTAACAATTTAATTTTAAAAAAAGGAAATAAACACAAAACAACAAAAAATCAAAACACACTTTTAACCTCTGCACCATCTAATAATTAGTATTAAATCCTACCAGCAATTACCCTGGCAGTGCTCTTTTTCCTCTAAGACTTGATTTGTGCAGTAGGTTTGAAACAGTTCACATACTAACATAAGCAAAAAAACTACTCCAAATTTCATTTCTAGGGCAGTACAGCCTACAGCCTGTATGTGACACTGGTCTCCTGGGACAAGCCATCCAGGCTTCAACCCCACCAGTAGTTCCACAGAGGTCTAATAAATTCCAGCAGCAACAGAACTCAAGCCCTGTTGCCTTTCCAAGACCCTCCCATGACGGCTGGCACAGCAGAAGCCAAGCTCTTCAGGAAGCTCTACTGAAATTACCCCAGCTGTAGCACGAGGGTTTCACACCCAAAATATAAATGTACTTTTCATGCATGTGTGCACATACACACACACTTTGCTTACAGACACTACACACTAGAGACATACCTACATAAAAACATTTGGGGCTCCAGATTTTCATACACATATACAAAGATAATATATACATGTGCTCACAGAATATGGGGAGGTGGGCTTCCTCACACTGAAGAAAATTGCTAACTCTACAGATGAACAGGGAACCTGGCTATTATACAACTGCTGGCAAACTGCATTGGAATGAAGGTAAAAGATTAATAGTACAACGCAAGCACAGGGGGAAAAAAAAGAAGAAAAAAGAAGAAAAAAGAAGAAAAAAGAAGAAAAAAGAAGAAAAAAGAAGAAAAAAGAAGAAAAAAGAAGAAAAAAGAAGAAAAAAGAAGAAAAAACCCCCTGAGTTTTCAGAATTCAGGACAACTAAAATTTGCTATTGATGAACCTTTTCCACATTTTTTACAATAATTATCTTTTTGTATGTTAAGGCATTGTTTTAGGAAGACTGGTTTAGGTACAATTTCCTTCCTCTTTTTAAATATCTGACAGCTACCTCTTCACTAATTTCTTGAAGCTGCAAGATGTTCTTTCCAAGAGCCACACTCACAGCAGTTTTCCAATCAAACATGTTTCTTCCACAGCTAACCCAAAATTTAAATGTTCCACAGTACAAATAACGGAAATGACCACTGTTTATTCAACTTCCCTCCACCAAGTGCTTTCAGAACTCAGTGCTGGGAATACCTGCATGGCCTGCTTCCCCATGCTAACCACTTCAAACAAGGTAACTGCCTCAACCACTTCTCCATTCTGCAGCTGGCTCACTCTTCTGCTAGCGGGAGAATTCCTCCTTATGTTTTCGCACTGCTCTCGGACCTTCCGCTTCTCTCTCTGAAACGAGTCACGTAAACACAGTATGTGAGAAAACACAACACACAACAGACATTGACAGATACAAGTTTATTTTGCTCTTACTGCAATCGCTTCCCCAGGCTGCTCAGTTTTATGCCCCATGGACCCCAACAATTCCTTACCAAATACGACCATACTAAAAGAGGATGAAAGTAAGGATTTACCAGTTTGTATTTTACTCTTAACAATGAGTCATAAGCATAGGATATCCAACAGGAAAGAAGTTTTTGTACAGCTGCACGCTACCCAGAAGGCTGTTTTCAGTGGCAGTTGTCATTTCTGAAGAATAGAAAGCAAGCACAGAAGCTCTTCTACATCTTTTCCCTCACAGGTTAAACTCACTACATGCAAATTAATATCAGCTGCACACAAAGTACAGAAAAGAAGAGCAATGTTGAAATGAACTGACCACTCAAAAGCCAGCACTGAGGTTCTGCTGCCAATGGAATTTGAGGGTCAAGCTGTATCCAGTGACCAGCTTCTGTGATGCACTGTGACTGCTGCATGCAATACTCAATTTTGTAACAACTGAATGAGACACAATAAACTCCACAATTTAAAACAATTAAAAGTTGTAAAAGCTTTAAAATTGACTTACTGGTGTTTTCAGGTTGCCATTTCTCACACAGGTGCCATTCTGAGCAGGAGACTCGGGCACTGTCTCATCATGGACAGCATTCTCTCTAAGGTGTAACAAACATTGAAGGAGTTAGCAGCAAGCACTCAGAACTACACACTTAAGGACAAAGTCAGAAGAAAATAAAAGCAAATACATGCATTTTAGTATTTTTAATTTGTTGTTTGGAAGCAGTGACATTTTTCCACTAAAAGCCAAACAGCTAACTTTAAAAGTACAACAGAAATCTGGGGCCTTTTTCAGACCACTGGCTTTCCTGTAAGATCTGCAGGTAATTAGAAAACCAGCAAAGCTATCAAAGGTATCAAGGAAGTGTAAAGTAAGTAAATGAAACAGAAAGCTGATGTTTACTTAATGCAGCCTTTGTTGGCTTAAGAGCTTTGCACCATGAACCAATAACACAAGTAGGCATTCACCCTGTGGGTGCCCTAAGCTAAACAAGGCAGTAACATTTGATGTGTTGACATTTTAAAATGAGAGGAAGAAATTGGCTTACTTTGTTTATAAAACATGCTGAAGAAAAAAGACACATAAAAAACTTCATTTTCATGTCACTGCTAATATCATGGAGGAACAATTGTATAAAGAAAGGTGCACCTTCTGGGAGAGCTGAAGCCATACATTTATCTGCAATGAAATCATGCCATTTTTTCATAATTCCCAATGCTAACAATGTGCTTTGCCAAAGGTCATGTCTGAATAGACAAGCTGGATCCCACTTGTGCAGCAGGTCCAGTACTGGAAGCTGGCTGCAATGGCCTCCTTCAAACTACGGTGGCCAGGACATGAAGCCAGCTGACTTGTACTACAGGAAGGCACAGAAAGAAAGTAAATATGGGAGTATACAATTACTTCTATTTTCATGATACCACTGCAACAAGAGAGTGTACTAACACAAGTGACCACTTTACACCCAAAAAAACCAGTGTGTTACACTACCAGATACAGTCAACTCCCCAGTATCCAGTGCTGGCTAACACAGATGGAGAATTAACTGTTCTATGGATGCAGAGCCAGCTCAACTCCACCTAGGTTTATCAATGCCAGATAAGCATTTTTATCATTCTTCTTCCCACAATTGTTTTGCAAAGCAAATTCTGAGACTGAATAGCATCAACTGCAGGACCAAGGTCCTGACATTATTTTTATTGGATTTTTAAGAGCAGATAGGTTTTATTTAAACATCTCTCTGTTCACTTTTTTGATCTACTGAGACATTTCAAGAAGTGATGTAGAATGAGGCTTCCAAAGACTCCTATGAAAATTCTATATAAATATAAAATTGCAAAAAAATATATAAAATTTCTAAATACAATTATGCATAAGCTTACCTCCCCTACAGAGAAATGTCCCATGAAAGTTAAATTCCATTAATTACTCATTATAGAAAAGTTCAAAACATGTCACAGTGTTTGACAGCTTATACCACTGTCAATCCTTATACCAGCTGTCTGGACTTCTGCATGTGAAGAGTGGGATAAACTATTGCTCTCAGCTGAGTCAGCGTTCTATAAACAATCATTCACAAAAGTTTTCAATCGTCTTCTCTGATTTAAAATTGCGAGCTATAGAGATTAAGTAGCCCAAATACTACCAGAGACTTCCCAGCTGAAAAGAACAAACAGCAAGGGACAGCAATATGTATTGCTTTTCTGATGCCAGTTTGCTCTTCTCAGATCCTTCTACAGACCACAAAACCAAAAAGAATCCAAACATGTTTGGCAAGGAGCTGTTTCTCCTATGTGATTAAATCTTTTCACTCTTGATTTCAAAGCAGAATGCATCACTGTGGGGCTGGACTAACAGGTTCTTACTTGCACTGTTTCACAGAACTACAACTCAGGTGGCAGCCAACACTGCAGTAATGTGGGTAACCAGTTTCTGCACTGTACCTCAACATAACACTCAACACACCTTCAAAACCTTTTCTGAAGTGTTTACAAGTACTATTTAGCAACTTACTCCATCCCAGAATGAAGATAAATGCACTGCATTTGATTATAGCAACTAATTTTGAGTCCAAGTAGGTTTAAATCATTTAAATAATTCAAAAATCAGAACTGCCACAGGACAGTTCCATCAAGGACTTGTCTGATCACGTTCTGCTTTTAGTAGCTCTGTCTAGAACATACTTCTTTGAAGGTTTAATTCACGCCTCTCTTTCCCAAGAACATTCTGAAGGACAGCTCTCTGGCCTTGTGCTACTTGTTTCATTTCTTATGCCTGACAAAATGTACTTGTAGCAAAAGGGGCCCAATAAAGTAAAGAAATGCCTGGCATATGGAACAGCATGTTATCAAGGCTCAGCAAAATCTCCAAGAGTGGGAAGACCACAGACCTACAGTTCCCTCATGCTGGGCCAAACAAAACATCTCTAGGGTGAAAGTTGTTAGAGTACCTGTTACACATGCAACTAAACATCTATCTTAAGCACTTATCAAATTTAAGCACTAAATACTAATAAGCCATTTCGTTTCTGAACTGAACTGGTTATCAGTACATCACAGCACAGCACATAGCTATGCCTTGGGAAGCACCAGGCAACAACAGACAACTTATACAAAAGTAGAGGGATTTTTTTAAATCCAGACACTACTAATATTCATGTTTCTCCTTTCCCTCTTTTTTTTCTTTTTTTTTTTTAGCCTTTAATACTGGTGTTTCCAGTAAGGCCATTCATAAGGCAGGTACAAACATTTGCAGAAACTAGACCAGCACCTAGAAACTGAACCCCATGAAACCACTGAGCAATTAAATGAGATATTTAAATGGAGCTTTCATTTGCACAACTACATTTCTGTTGAAGAAACTGTTAAAAGAATTAAGACATTGTCTTATCTTCTTAAGCAAAAAATAGGTATTACTGTACCTAGCTGGGGCAAGACATGGGGGTCACTTCTGCAGCGATCCCAATACATATCTCCATTTAACATCTCAACTATAGGAGTGCAATGGTAGGTTTGACAAATTTTGAACTAGCTGGTTTTTTTTTCGTCCCTTTGTTATTCTACACCATGTTGAGCACTTCTGCATGCATACATTCACTGTTTCATGCACTGGAAGAAACAGCTCTCAGCCCTTTAGTTGCTTCCATCAGCAGCGAGTAAGAAAGCACAAGCAGAATGCCATTTCTATTTCCACCTTTATACTCTGTTATGTATGACTCAGAGACTCATTTTTACCTTACTACGTTCCTGCCACAGTATTATCCTTTCACCAGCACTTGAAGTGTTACTGATAAGATAAAACACTTGAAGTACGAAGGAAGCCAAGTCCCACATCTAACCCTCAGACACAATACTACTGTGATAACTCCTGAATTCAGTTTTCTTATCTTAATAAACATTTAGAATAGATTCACTTGAAAAGAAAACTACCTCTACCAAGGAGGCAATATATTCCTTTTGCTATGTAAAAGGAACAATTAATCTATGCTACAGAAAGAATCCCACCTGCAATTCTTTTAAATTATAAATTTCAAAACAACTGGTTCATCTATTAGAAGCGATATAGGAAGCTCCACTAAGCAATTGCCATGTGCCTGCCTAACACTTCTGAAGGTAAAAGGCTGGTTTCAGATGAAACATACTGCAATGGACATATGGGAATACACACATGTCATCATGGGCTACAACTCTCAGCTTTCAATAGAGCATAATGAAGCAAAATACATGGAGCAAATGGGCCCAGAATGTGACAGGATCAGAAAAGACTGGGCTGCAATGAGTTCAAAGCACACGACAGTGAACATCTAAGAAGTATCACCCTCTGAAACCAAACAAGAAATGCCCAAATGTTGTAACTTTACCTTTTATTTATTTATATTTATTCTAGTAGAACTTCTACTTGCCATTGTGTAAACGATGATATGAACACTTTAGCTCATCTCAATAGATGACTAGAAATACATTATAATAAGGGAGAAGACATGATGGATCCCTGATAAAAACAATACAAAATATATAGAAGCAATGCCCCCATCAACACCTACAGGGAGCTTACAGATTACTTAGCACTCTTCCCCCTCAGCATCCCCAAATTCTGCAATGAATGGAACACATGCACTGACAATGAATCTGCTCCTTTTTTCTTGTAAAGTAGGGTGCACGTTAGCACTGTGGTGAATAAGGCACAGAAAAGCTTGCGAAGCCAAGCTCCCTGTCAAACAGCATAAAACGCTACATTGAGGAGACGCTAACTAGTACATGAAATAAAATGAAGATATTCGTAACAAAGCACAATGCACAGCAAACCTCTTTTTTCCCCTTTCCCCCCAAGATGACACACTAGAGATTGCCGCGGTGTCTGCACGGCACAAACCCAAGGGACAGCACCCGAATTTACCAGCAGATTTTGCAGGCAACCTGTGCCAGGTCTTACTTTTGGCTGGGAAGGTTACTGGCTGCGTTGGGCTCGGCTATCATTTCCGCCACATTATTTCAGCAGCACAAACAAGCTGACACGACCTTCTGAGGAAACTTCACCGAAATCGAGAGTGTTTAAAACTTAACAACCCTTCGGCTTTTGCGGGCGGAGCAGCGGCCGAAAACTGTCAAGAAACGCACACAAAGAGACTTAATTCCAGGCAAACCAGGGCAGAAACAGCTTCCCCTCCATCCCCCGCCCGGCCGCAGAAGAGGGTGAAACAGAAAGAAATGAATCCTACCGACAACGCCGCAGTCCCTCCCGGGCGCTGCCCAGCGCGGCCAGCCCGGGCCCGGCGTCAATCACGGCGGCCGCTGGGCCCGGCAGGGGCGGGGAGCGCTGTCACATGGGCGGCGGCGCCGCTTCCGCAGCGGCCGGAAAGACGCGGCCGGTGACGGTCCCTGCCCGCCGCCCGGGCCCGGCGGTGCCGATGGGGCCCGGCCGCCTCTCGTGGTCGCTGCTGCTG